>NC_069501.1:782769425-783104425 GCF_027579735.1 Bombina bombina | reverse complement strand
ATTCATCAGGGTTTTCTTCTGCAACCTATAGAGTGCATTGGTCCTGTAACTACTGCAGCTGCTTTTTGGTTCGAGGCTCTAGAGGAGGCTCTTAAGGTTGAGACCCCATTAGATGATATTCTGGATAGAATTAGGGCTCTCAAGCTAGCTAATTCTTTCATTACAGATGCCGCTTTTCAACTGGCTAAATTAGCGGCAAAGAATTCAGGTTTTGCCATTTTAGCGCGTAGAGTGTTATGGCTTAAGTCCTGGTCTGCTGATGTGTCATCAAAATCTAAACTTTTAGCTATTCCTTTCAAGGGTAAGACCCTATTCGGGCCTGAACTGAAAGAGATCATTTCCGACATCACTGGAGGAAAAGGCCATGCCCTTCCTCAGGATAAGACAAATAAGATGAGGACCAAACAAAATAATTTTCGTTCCTTTCGAAACTTCAAAGGTAGTCCCCCTACCTCCTCCCCTGCCGCAAAGCAGGAGGGGAATTTTGCTCAATCCAAGTCAGTCTGGAGACCTAACCAGACCTGGAATAAGGGTAAACAGGCCAAGAAGCCTGCTGCTGCCACCAAGACAGCATGAAGGGGCAGCCCCGATCCGGGACCGGATCTAGTAGGGGGCAGACTTTCTCTCTTTGCTCAGGTTTGGGCAAGAGACGTTCAGGACTCCTGGGCTTTAGAAATCGTGACCTAGGGGTATCTTCTAGACTTGAAAGATTCTCCTCCAAGGGTGAGATTTCATCTTTCACGGTTGTCTGTAAACCAGACAAAAAAAGAGGCGTTCTTACGGTGTGTAGAAGACCTATATACTATGGGTGTAATCTGCCCAGTTCCAAAAGCAGAACAGGGGCAGGCGTTTTACTCCAATCTGTTCGTGGTTCCCAAAAAAGAGGGAACCTTCAGACCGATTTTAGATCTCAAGGTCCTAAACAAATCCTTCAAGATGGAGACCATTTGGACTATTTTACCAATGATCCAGGAGGGTCAATATATGACCACCGTGGATTTGAAGGATGCGTATCTTCACATTCCTATCCACAAAGATCATCACCAGTTCCTCAGGTTCGCCTTCCTGGACAAGCATTACCAGTTTGTGGCTCTTCCCTTCGGGTTGGCCACAGCTCCCTTTTGGCGGTTCTAAGGCCGCAGGGCATAGCAGTGGCGCCTTATCTGAACAAAATCTTAATTCAGGCGTCCACTTACCAACTAGCCAAATCTCACACGGACATCGTGTTGGCTTTTCTAAGATCTCACGGGTGGAAGGTGAACGTAAAGAAGAGTTCACTTATCCCTCTCACAAGAGTTCCATTCCTGGGAACTCTGATAGATTCGGTAAACATGAAAATTTTTCTGACAGCGGTCAGAAAATCAAAGATCTTAACCACCTGCCGAGCACTTCATTCCATTCCTCGGACGTCAGTGGCTCAGTGTATGGAGGTAATTGGACTAATGGTAGCGGCAATGGACATAGTTCCATTTGCTCGCTTGCATCTCAGACCACTGCAACTATGCATGCTCAGACAGTGGAATGGGGATTATGCAATATTTTCTCCTCAGATAAATCTGGATCAAGAGACCATAGACTCTCTTCTTTGGTGGTTGTCACAGGATCATCTGTCCCAGGGAATGTGTTTCCGCAGGCCAGCATGTGTCATAGTGACGACGGACGCCAGCCTATTGGGCTGGGGTGCAGTCTGGAGTTCCCTGAAAGCACAGGGTGTTTGGACTCAGGAGGAGACGCTCCTTCCAATAAATATTCTAGAACTGAGAGCGATATTCAACGCGCTTCAGGCGTGGCCTCAGCTGGCTTCGGACAGATTCATAAGATTCCAGTCGGACAATATCACGACTGTAGCATATATCAAACAATCATCAGGGGGGAACAAAGAGTTCTCTAGCGATGATAGAGGTTTCCAAAATAATTTGATGGGCAGAGACTCACTCTTGCCATCTATCAGCAATCTATATCCCAGGAGTGGAGAATTAGGAAGCGGATTTTCTAAGTCGTCAGACTTTTCATCTGGGGGAGTGGGAGCTTCATCCGGAGGTGTTTGCACAATTGATTCATCAATGGGGCACACCAGAATTGGATCTGATGGCATCTTGTCAGAATGCCAAACTTCCTTGTTACGGGTCCAGATCAAGGGATCCCCAAGCAGTACTTATAGATGCTCTAGCAGTACCTTGGTCGTTCAACCTGGCTTATGTGTTTCCACCATTTCCTCTCCTTCCTCGTCTGATTGCCAGAATCAAACAGGAGAGGGCTTCAGTGATTTTGATAGCACCTGCGTGGCCACACAGGACTTGGTATGCAGACCTGGTGGAAATGTCATCTCTGAAACCGTGGACACTGCCACTAAGACAAGACCTCATTCAAGGTCCGTTCCAGCATCCAAATCTAGTTTCTCTGCGGCTGACTGCCTGGAGATTGAATGCTTGATTTTATCTAAGCGGGGATTCTCTGAGTCGGTCATAGATACCTTGATTCAGGCTTGAAAGCCAGTCACTAGGAAAATTTACCATAAGATATGGCGTAAATATCTTTATTGGTGTGAATCCAAATGCTACTCATGGAGTAAGATCAGGATTCCTAGGATTTTGTCCTTTCTCCAAGAAGGATTGGAGAAAGGGTTATCAGCTAGTTCCTTAAAGGGACAGGTATCTGCTTTGTCAATTTTACTGCACAAGCGTCTGTCAGATGTTCCAGACGTTCAGTCATTTTGTCAGGCTTTGGTTAGAATTACGCCTGTGTTTAAACCTGTTGCTCCGCCATGGAGTTTGAATTTAGTTCTTAAAGTTCTTCAAGGGGTTCCGTTTGAACCTATGCATTCCATAGATATTAAGCTTCTATCTTGGAAAGTTCTGTTTTTAGTTGCTATCTCTTCGGCTCGAAGAGTTTCTGAACTATCTGCATTGCAATGCGACTCGCCTTATCTTGTTTTCCATTCTGATAAGGTGGTTTTGCGTACCAAACCTGGATTCCTTCCTAAGGTTGTTACTAATAAGAATATTAATCAGGAAATTGTTGTTCCTTCCCTGTGTCCTAATCCTTCCTCTAAGAAGGAGCGTCTGTTGCACAACTTGGACGTGGTTCGTGCTTTGAAGTTTTACTTGCAAGCGACCAAAGATTTCCGTCAAACATCTTCTCTGTTTGTTGTCTATTCTGGAAAATGTAGAGGTCAAAAAGCTACGACTACCTCTCTTTATTTTTGGCTGAAAAGCATCATCCGTTTGGCATACGAGACTGCTGGACAGCAGCCTCCTGAAAGAATTACAGCTCACTCTACTAGAGCGGTGGCTTCCACATGGGCTTTTAAAAATGATGCTTCTGTTGAACAGATTTGTAAGGCTGCGACTTGGTCTTCACTTCATACCTTTTCCAAAGTTTCCAAATTTGATACTTTTGCTTCTTCGGAGGCTATTTTTGGGAGAAATGTTCTTCAAGCAGTGGTGCCTTCTGTTTAGGCATCTGTCTTGTCCCTCCCGTTCATCCGTGTCCTGTAGCTTTGGTATTGTATCCCACAAGTAAAGGATGAATCTGTGGACTCGTCGTATCTTATAGAAGAAAAGTAAATTTATGCTTACCTGATAAATTGATTTCTTCTATGATACGACGAGGACACGGCCCGCCCTGTCAATTTAAGACAGATTATATTTTTTTGATTTAAAACTTCAGTCACCTCTGCACCTTTTTAGTTTCTCCTTTTTCTTCCTATACCTTCGGTCGAATGACTGGGGGGGTGGAGTCAAGGGAGGAGCTATATAGACAGCTCTGCTGTGGTGCTTTTTGCCACTTCCTGTTAGCAGGAGGATAATATCCCACAAGTAAAGGATGAATCCGTGGACTCATCGTATCATAGAAGAAAACAATTTATCAGGTAAGCATAAATTATGTTTTTCTGGAGCTCCAAGTGCAGTACTTGAATGTGATCTAGTAGCAGAGATGATGGGACTGCTGTACAGTGTGGAGAGAGGAGAGGATAGAGGATTGGTGTGATAAATGGTCATGTTTTCTGCTTGTTGTACATAAGAACGAGATGAACATATATGTGTGTGGCAATTTAATAACCACACTGCAGTAGCACTGCATACCTAGAGCTTTTATGTAGCAAAATCTGTAGGGTTTGTAAACTATTAGTATCTGTTATTTCTAAAGCATCAACATTGTATGCAGAGCTGTAAAGGGACAAGACAAGCCAGCTTCAGACCATAGGAGATGGACTTTTATCTGCACTTACAGACAGTTTACAGCCTGAACAAGGAAATAAACTAGTAGTCCGTATGATAAATGGGAGATTATCTATAGGGAAGAACAATAGAAACAATGGGGAGAGGACATTTTAGTGACAAACCAAAAGTTAAAGGAACACTCAATCAAAATTAAACTTTCATTATTCAGATAGAGCATGACATTTTAAACAACTTTCCAATTCACTTCCATTAACAAAATGTGCACAGTCTTTTTATATTTAAACTTTTTCAGTCACAGCTCCTACTGAGCATGTGCAAGAATAAGTGTGTATGCATTTGTGAATGGCTAATGGCTGTCACATGGTACGTGTATGCATTTGTTATTGCCTGATGGCTGTCACATGGTACAGGGGGAGTGGAAAAATACCTAACTTTTAAAATTGTCAGAAAAAAAATCTACTACTCATTTGAAGTTCAGACTAAGTGCCATTGCATTGTTTTGTTATCTTGCATTTGTTGATTATGCAAATCTACTGTGTTGACTGGTCCTTTAAAAGGTTCATAGAAATTAGTAAAAGTTTATCTTGTGGTCAGATCAACTGTAATTGCAATAATTGTAATAACTGTGATTTATATAAAATAGTAAAGTCAAAATTAAACTTCCATGATTCAGGTAGTACATGCAATTTTAAACGACTTTCTAATTTACTTCTATTATCAAATTTGCTTTGTTCTCTTGATACCCTTTACTAAAGAGTAAATCTGTCTGACAGCGGGAGCGAGCTGCACTGTGTATAATGGCGCGGTCGGGCCGGGCTGTGACTATACAGCTGGCCTGATGCGCTCAGTAAAAACAACAGACCCGCTCAGCAGAGTACAGAGAGCGGGTCTGTAAAACAGCGGTATTTTTACAAAATAAAAAGGGAATATTATGATTTACAAAGTTTGGCTAATGTAATGTTATATAATTCTGCACTATGTGCAGAATTATATAACATTATTTTTAAGGTTTACTGACCCTTTAACTTCTGCCCATCCTGTCTCAGCTTTTGCTTTCTGTTCTATCTTTTATAAATCCCCCCACATGCAACATTGATCATAGTAGTTTACTTCACACGACTCTAGACTTGTAACTTGAGTAGACACAGCTAGCCACATTCATTTTGTTAGTAAACACAATTACTTTACAGTGAAGTTTGCAATTACCAAGGTTTAAAAATTGGAAACTGTAAAATGTTCTCCCCCTTAACTGCTGAAGTGTATTAAATTGTTTTCAAACAACTATTTTAACTTTTTTATTTTTGTCAATTGTCTTTTTAAAACTACCACCTATAATGAAAATATGATTACTGCAGTATTTTCTTTAAAAAAGCTTTGCAAACAGGAGGCATCAAGAGAAATCAACCTCTCAGTGTGGGTGGGAAAGAGAGATACAGAGATTGTTGTATTTGAAAATGAATTATGGGGGGCAATGAAAAAAATCAAAGGTTCAGTAAACAGCTTGTAATTACAACACATTTCTGTTGTGTTGCTATACAATAACATCACAGCCAAGTCTGTTTTTAAAACAAATTAGCATCTTGATTGCTGCAATTGTTTTTGAGTAGCCAAACTCCACCAGTTGGTTTATTTTCCAGGCTTAAGTCTGCAGACAGCAAGGCTAGACATGGTCATAAAATTTGTATAAAAGCATAGTTTTGTAGATATCAGTTAAAGCCAGTTAGGTACGTATATGTAGCAGGGTTCACCTTAAGAAGTCTGCAGTGTGCATTTCCAGCTCTGAAATTAGAAAATCAACACTTTTCAGAGCTAGATTACAAAAACTCAAAGTGTTTACAGTCTCTTTAACATTTGAATGCCCAACTATTGGCCTTTTTGTATATTGAGAGAAAGCATGGGGAGGTCTGTTCTTTCTGCTCATCTTATTGAAATGGGTATGTCCTTGCGAGCAATTAGTGAGGGTTTCAATGAACAAAAACAAATATTTCAAATCTGAAAACAAACCTAAAGGGGCAATTTCCCTTACATTTAATACTTTACAGCAGGAATTGGGAACCCAGTAAAGGGGAAACAAATGTTCCCTACAACTGTAATGAGAGTTAACACATTTGTAATAAAAGCCAAGTAAATGCTTATATATGACAAATTATCTAAAAAAGTGTGTTTAGAAGTGGGCTACACAACTTGCATAGGCGAGGTATTTACAGCAGATGTTCTGTATCCATCACAAAACACATTTCACAAACCTGAAGCCAGGCTTTTATTGCTTGCTCAAGAATGATCTAACTCTCTTGACATTTTCTGAAACATCTGAATTACCTTAAAGTTCTCTCATGGGAACTCTTGTTAATAGAGTCATTTTTTTACACTAATGAAGGGAATTTTACATTTTTTGCTGAGTAAAGCAAAAACTCAATATTCACCAGCGTTATTTTATCATTTATACATCTTCTCATTGGACATAATAATTAAAGTGAAACAACGTTAACTCTTTTGAAAGAAAGCTGTCAAAACAAATTCCAAATTCACTAGATCTGTGAAATAATGTAAAAAGAAAGCTCAACACTTATTGCTTCATTATTCAGAATTCTGTTAGCTCATATTAGTTACTTACAATCTGGAATGGAGATCATTCCAGGCAAAGTAGTAAAATACTGAAAAGGAGTAGGTTTTATTTTTATGGGACTCTGTATATAAAATGTGTTTTCCCCTTAATGTGCTTCACGTGACTTGTTATACCTACTGATGACTAGGAAATTATTCTTTTGTGTTTATTTAAGTATTTGAAATAGCATTTTTTTGTCATTCACGCATTACTAAGGACATGCCCATGACAAGTATTTGTTAGGTGTTGAAGTAGTGATTATGACTGGAGGGGCTGAATAAACGCAAGTAGCCATTTCTCATACAAAATCTCTCCCTCAAACCCCCACTGGGAGATTAAAGGAACAGTAAATACAGTAGATTTGCATAAACAACAAATGCCTGATAAAAAGACAATACAATAGCACTTCAAATGAGTTTTTTTTTAGTTTAAGTGATGTCTATTTTCACTTCTCCTGTATCATGTGACAGCAATCAGCCAATCACAAATGCATATACGTATATTCTATGAATTCTTGCACATGCTCAGTAGGAGCTGGTGACTCAAAAACTGTAAATATTAAGACTTTAAAGTTCGTTAATGGAAATAAATTGGAAAGTGTTTAAAATTGCTGTACTTTTTGAATCATGACAGTTTAATTTTGACTTGAGTGTCCCTTTAATCAGTGCTATTCTCCTATTTACATTGCTTTTCAGCAGAATAAACATTTGTTACTCGTGATGTAGCAATCACAATCAGCAAATAAAGATAAAAAGCTGTTTGCAAGCAATTAAATTCACTCCTAGCTAGTTTAAACCATTTGGTACACATTAAAGGGGAGAACATTATAAAATAAAATGTCTTATTTAAATCCATTAAACTTTTTTTTTTTTTAATGTAAGCTATATTTTTGCTAATGGAATACAAAAAAGAACACTACTCATTGTTATTGTTTGTCTGAATAAAGAGTTTGTTTTTTCTACTTTTTCCGTGACCTAACTCCACTTGCCTTATTTGTAGGAACCCTTCTGGACTGTTACAGGAGTAGACAATGGTAGCCACAGTCATGTTGTTATCAAAATTGTATTGTTTTATTGTTGCTTATCTGCTGCAAGGTTAAGCAGGTAAACTATTTGCAATGAAACTGTATTGCAACGTTTTTTTAATAGACATAATTACACATTGCATATTAAAATTTCAAACTTTTTAATGTCCTTTAAATGAACATGCCTGTGCTGAATAAACCTCCTTTTTTTCTTATTAGTATTTAGTGGGTTGTCCCTCCCCACCAATAGAGCTGTAGGTTTTGTGCCTATCAGCCATTGAGTAATTAATATCTTAGTATGCAGTGTGCATTTCTGGCTAGTTTTATTTAACCTTTTTTTTATGTGCACAGATATTTAAAGGACCATAAAGGTCTAATGTGTTTGAGCAGTTTCTTTGTACATTGTTGCCCTTACAAAGGTGTGTTCTGCCAATCGTGAGCTGAACACAGTAGCGAGCCAAACATATATGTGTAACCGGTAAAGACCATCCGTATTTAGCTCTGGAGCGGAAGTGCATTTGCAAAAGTGCTTTGCAGTGACTAAACACAAAGTGATATGCAAGCAATAGTGCAATAAAAATGTTTTAATGCATCAACAGAGTTTTTTTTAGTTTAGTGTCATTAAAAAGAATAAATATGAAGAAAAAAAATAAAAATACAGAAACAAAAGCTCTTTAGTTTGTGGCTAAAGGACATGCCCTCCACATAAAAGCACTGTGACCAGCCGGATTTCTGAATGTTGCGTCCATACTGTTTCATCCTGTGGATGTCTGCTGCCACCTACTGTTTGTTTAGAGATTCTTTGTTTAGTTAGAGATTCTCTGTTTAGTTCAACATGTGCTTTATTTAACTCTTTGGCTGCTAGGGGGAACTGGTAAACCATTTGTTTGTATAGTCATATCTTTCTGGTGGGGCTTAACATCTGCACAGGAAACAAAAGTCTGCACAGGAAACAAAAACGATCTGTTGATATCTCCTTTAATTAAACCGAAGAGCAAATAGTGGCATACGAGTAGTAATTGTGAAGGGCTAAATAGGAAAGTATGTCGCACAAAGACTATTGGGTTAGAAATAGGAATATCAGAAGAGTTAAATATGTAGAGATTCATATGTGAAAAAATAGTATAGTTACAGGTTAAAAAACTAAATGAGATTTCTTTCCTAAGACATGGAGAGTCCACAGCGCCATTCAAATTACTAGTGGGATATTCAACTCCTGGCCATCAGGAGGAGGCAAAGAGCACCCCAGCAAAGCTGTTAAGTGTAACTTCCCTTACCCATAATCCCCAGTCATTCTCTTTGCCTTTGTGAATGGAGGTTGTGCGAAGTTGGTGTCTGAAGATTTTAATCCTTTTATGGGTACTTTTCCCTGCAAGCAAGGATTGGGGTCTAGCTGTGCCCATGTCAATCTCTTGAGAAATAGTAGTTATGGCTTTTAGCAGTTAAAAGGCGGCGAGGAAGTATTTGCTTTACTTTTAACACTTTGCTACCCCTTTGTTGAAAGCCAGAGTTGGTTACTCTGTTCTTTCTTTTCCTACAGCACTTAAGAGGTTAACCCTCTTTTCTTCTTAAACAGGGAGAGTCCACAGCTGCATTCATTACTTTTGGGAATTCAGAACCTGGCCACCAGGAGGAGGCAAAGACACCCCAACTAAAGGCTTAAATACCTCCCCCACTTCCCTCATCCCCCAGTCATTCTTTGCCTTTCGTCACAGGAGGTTGGCAGAGAAGTGTCGGAAGATTAAAGATAGTCTTTTATGGAGGGTAGTACTCTTCTGAATGGGACTGGAGTTTTAAGTAGTCCTGTCAGCCTCTCAGTGAGAGCTTGGGCGAAAGTTAGAGTCCGGAGATGCAGGGAGAGTCTTTCTGCGAAACCATCCCAACTCATATTAACAGCTCCTTAGCAATCAGCGTTAACGAGTTTTGCTGTCTGCTTTGTTCGCTCAAGTCCATGTCAGAAGCGAGGCTACTATCTGTCACACTTGAAGGGCCATGTTCCTGTTCCACGGCATAGATTCCGGGAAGAACGTTTCATTTTACTTAAGATGTGAAGTGTAAAGTAAAAGAAGAAGTCAGGGTCTCAGTGGGACTCCTTTATCTTATGGAATCGAGGGTTAATATCTCCTGAGGGGGGTTATTGAACAGGAAGGACTTTAATCATGTTTGTTATGTTATTCTGTCTGCTAATGCGTAGTGAGATTTTGGCTCTAGGCTACATAACGACCTTTTTCGTCAGGCTGCACAGCCCTTGTGGCTTTGGCACATTTTTTAATTGGCCTGCACGGTGTACCTTGTGATCAGGCGTGGTCACGTTTCTAGTCGCCATTTCCATTTTGCTGACCGCGTGGCGATGGGGAGAGTCTGTTTCGCTAGTTGTCTGGGTCATAGGAGGTGGTGAGAGCCCCAGGCATTGGAGGTGTAAGGAGCCATTTTATTTTTTCTTTCCTATCCATAGTCTCTATCCTAGTTATGTAGGACTCTGATTTTTTGAAGACGGATGTCTCTGATTCAGATTCTACTTCTTGCAAAGAGTATGAAATGGCCCTGTTAATCTATACCCATCAGTTATGTTTCGCATGTGGCTTTAGAGTGCACTTTTCTCCCAATTCAGGGAACTTAGATTCCGCCGAGCCATCCGCCCCGGGGGGGCCCATATCCCCTGTGGCGAGTACCCTAGAACCTTCTTTGGCTACGCAAGCAGGTGTCCTTAATACTGTTAACCCTTCTCCGGAAGGCGGCTTGTTTCCTCCAGAGTTTACGACACGGTTCCGCATGGCTATTTATTTGGCACTGGCGCATTTACATCTTCCAGGGAGGGAGACGGTGATATTCTGTCTGTGTTCGGTGAACCAGGGCTCGTCAGGCGAGGGAGCGTCTGGGTCAGATCAGCCCTCTGGGGAAGCGGTTGCCTCTGAGGCTTCAGGGGCCCAATCCTCGGGGTCGTCAGTTCCCCCGGCGGAGGAAGGGCTTGCTTTTCGTTATAGACTGGTGCGCCTTCTTGTCCTGCTGCGGCATGTTTGAGGATCCCAGCCCGGAGGGGTGGAGGGGTCCTCGGTTCTCCTCTCTGGACAGCAAGCTGGGTTAGACTTAGGGGGATGAAGTTAATCTCCTTATCGTCTCCGATTTATCTTTTTCTTTGGGGTATCGTATTCCAGTTCTGAGCTTCTGGAGAATGGGATCTCTGACGGGCTGGCCCTGTCAGTGTAACCATTTTTCTTGGGCATTCGCCTGTGAGTGCTGCCCTTTTTTCATTGATTCGGTTAGGATGTATTTGTTTTATTTTTTGGAAGCTCATGTTTGTTATACTTTCTCCGTTGGGAAACATTTCTTCTCTGGAATTTGATACTAGCGATTTTGTGGTCGCTTGAACACTTCTGCAGAAGTTGTATGTTAAGATATTATTTACATAGTTAAGTTTTATCGATCCCTTCTAGGGTTTCAAATTTCCTGAGACCTGGTTCAGTTCCGGAATGCCCTCTGTAGCAGGCTGGCCTTGGTCGGGCGCTGGTTTCTGTTCTTTAAGGGTCTATACCATCCATGTGGTGCTGGGATGTCTGGTTGAACTGGTTGGGTGGTGAGTTTTCTCTCAGACGAGAGGTTTATTATGCTTGGGTTCCTCCTTCAACACGATATATTCCCTGTGAATAGGGATTGCCAGGGAAAGGAACTCCATGAGTGTTTAATTTTTCTTTTAAGACTCTGCCCTTGACAAGGCTAAGAGTGGAGGCCTTTTCGTTTATCAGGCTGGTTCTAATTGCTTCTTTTTGGGTGGGGCATCAAGGGGTTTGTTCAGTCCTCTTGGTCCTGTTCCTGTTGGTGGGGCCTGGATGGATCCTGCTAAGAAGCACTCCGAAGGTTGTTGACCTCAGAGCTAGTTCTCTCCATTTCCATTTGGACTGGAGTTTTAGACGTCTCCTTATCTTAAAGTACCAGGTTGGGGGGGGGGTTATCCCTCCTATGATATTCTTTTTATTGATCTACACTTTTTGAGATTCTTGACCTCGGTACCTCTTCCATAAGAAGTGTGGTTTGTTAGACTTCCTTTTCCCCTTGTCTGGGGATGGTTGGTTGGTAATCGGTTTTGGAAGATCGGGCACTTTGTCCGCCTTTCTTCCTCATACTGCTTCTCGTCTGCTCCCATGTTTTTGGGGACTATAGAGATTGCGTTGATCTCTTTGGTCGCCCTGGAGCTACTCTTTCTTACATCATGTCAGTTGATATGTTGGTTTTGGGATATAGATGTGGACCCAGATGGATCGTTTCTGATTTTTATTGGCAACTTCTTAGCTGTTGGTCTGGAGGGTATTGTCCCTCAAATTTTGGAAAAGTATATTTTCTGGGATGCTTAGTGAACGTCCAGTGCCCTAGGGCCTTTGGATGGGCTGTGCTTGCATCTTCTAGGGTTCTCCGTTTGAGGTATTCCTATGGTTTCCTCAGAGGTTCCTAGTCTGTGACCGGCTACGGTTTCAGGGTACCCAGTTGTTTGGTCTTGGCTAGGATATCTGGCCGGACCTCCTAGTTGGATCCCGAGTGATTCAGCCCTTAAGGTTGAGTCTTCCGCTTGCTCCTTCGGGCAGAGACTTGAGAAGGACTTGATGGCTTGTTAGCTGCCTAGCAAGCGGGAGATGGATCTCTTATTCAGCTGTTTCACTTTATAGGTGGGCTCGCTGGCTGTCTGTTTGGCTCCTGGACCGGCTGTTACAGCCGGAGGGTGCCCTTTTAAGTCGGTTCTGTTTTGCCGTGTGTTCGATAACATATGCTCTGTACCTGTGGGTGGGTGAGCAGGTGTCTTTTCATTTTCCTCCCCTTAGGGTGCTCGGAGGGGGGTCCCTCGACCTTGTGGTACAGTCATGTTGGGGCGGATCCTGGTATTGTGTTCCCACTGTCACTGTGTGGTCTACCTTTGTCTGGGAGTTCACCTTCCTGTAGGAAAGGAATCTGGGTCTGGGTTCTGGAACCCAAGATCGTACTACGTTGTTCCGGCTTGGTGGTTTAGCATGTCAAGCTTGTTACATATGGTCAGGATTTGCCTACCCTTTGTTACCGTTTAGTCCTCTTTTGAGTTCTTGGTAATTTATTTATTTCCCTATCTCCGGGCATGCCAGGCGTTTTTGGTGCTGGGCTTTTGTCTCGAGGAAGTAGCCCATGTAACCTTATGGTGGGTTTTTGGGGCTTTGCAACTTGAGTTGTTGGTTCGAATCCAGCTGTGGGCTGGTTTTATATTTTTCGGCCTGAGGCCTATGGATCGGTTGAGTTTGACCACGTTCTTCTCTTGTGATCTCTCTATAGGTGGAGATAAGAGGAGTTTTTACTCAGCATGTTTTTTATGCTTCCCTATTTTTGTACGGGAGTGAGTTCCTGCACTTCCAGAGGATTCCCTCTTGTGGGGGTCTCCTGGTGCAGTTTCTGACTTGATAGACTAGTGTTCGTGGCTGATGTCTACTAGTCTTGTGTGGCAGAGTGGGACCGGGAGCTCCATCTGGAACACGAAAAGTGGTTATGCTGCTAATTGTTGGCAGTTCTGGGGAATATCTACTTATATATAGCTCTTTCATGAGTGCAGACGGCACTCTGTGTGAGTTATGGGTTCTGCTCCGTCTTCGGGGTTGTCTTTGGATCGAATCTTGGTCCTTTGGACTTTCTCCAGATTGGGGTAGGGTTTTTTTCCCCCTATCTTAATTCTGGTAGGTTGTTGGAGTTTATCTCTCTTCATTTTTCTTTGTCTTGCTGCAACCTGCGGTTGCGCTCTATTTCGCTGGGGTTCCTTTTTTACTCTAGTTGCTGAGATTTTAGATCTCTTGTTGAATATTTCTTTTTCCTTTTCCCTTCTAGGAATATATGGAATTGGTAGGGGCTTGGAGCTGGCGGGACTTTTCTCTTCGGGGGCTTTGTGCTCGGTGGATTCTAGTGCCTTTGAGTGGTCTCTATCTGGGCTTTGCTGGATCTAACTGTTGGGCATTTACTTAGTCCTTTCAGTCCTTTTTTTTTTCTGCTCGGTACAGCAGTTGTTGATTGGTTTGGGTAATTTCAGGCTGTGGTTCCCTTCGAATGGGCCGCCTTGTCTACCTGCCCTTTTTTTGCATTCAGTGTCTTCTATAGCTTGGGTATTGTTTTCCCAAAAGTAATGAATGCAGCTGTGGACTCTCCCCGTTTAAGAAGAAAAACATAAATTATGCTTACCTGATAATTTTCTTTTCTTCTGACTGGGAGAGTCCACAGCTCCCCTCCCACGTTCTTTTATGGGGGGCAGCCATGTTTTTTGTTTATTCTTTTGGCACCTTTTTTTCAACTGATATTTCTCCTACTGTTCCTTGTGACTGGGGGATGAAAGAAGTGTGGGAGGTATTTAAGACTTTGGCTGGGGTGTCTTTGTCTCCTCCTGGTGGTCAGGTTCTGAATTCCCAAAAGTAATGAATGCAGCTGTGGACTCTCCCCGTCAGATGAAAAGAAAATGATCAGGTAAGCATAATTTGTTTTTTCAGATCCTTTTTCTGGGGCATAATAATCCTTATCTTTTAAAGGATTCATATGGGGACAATATATATATGGCACACAGTATGAGACTTGACATTTGGCTAAGGGATGTTAGGGGTTAATGTAAAGGATATCCTTTAATATTTAACCTATGTCTTTATTATTATTTCCAAAGCACTTGTATTTGATAATCATATGGGCTATTAGGGGCTTATGTGTTTAAAACGGGAGAGCTGTTTTTTAAACTGACTAACTTGTTGCGCCTTTTTTACACTGGTAAAAATATTGCACAGTTTATTTGGTCCCGCCCACGTGACGCCCTCACTTCTGGTTTAGCGGAGCGGTGCCATTGAGCCGACAGTAAGCTTTTGCTACGGAGGGATCTCCAAAGACTTCACGTATCTGCTTTATTCACATCATCTACCTGGATCGTTTAAGAGGAGAGGATCTCTTCAAGGAGTCCGTTTTTTTCTCTTACTAGTGAGGTATCTCTTTTGGCGGTAGGAGCCTCAGGCAATCTGAGGTTTTTTCAAGGAGTCATTTTACGCTAATTATTATTAAAATTTGAATTTTATTTTTCCTGGATAATTATTTTGAAATTTAAATTGCTTCACTTTGTTTTTCATTTTAATTTTCTTAATTTTGTCATTACTTGTGGGACCTGTTACATTACCGCCATGGACTCAGAACATGATCAGTCCATCTCTATGGATAAATGTTTACTTTGCTTAGAGGCCCAAATTGTTCTGCCTATGCAATTTTGCTCCTTTTGTTTAACTAAGACTTTAAAATTTAAGGACAAATTACTCCCTTCTGAGCCTACTGTCTCTCAGGATAATGCTGTGCGTGACATGCCTCAGCTTTCTCCTCAAACGTCCCAAGCCTTAATTGTTTCTCATAATGTGCCTTTTGTGTCCTCTCATCCCCCTTCAGTAACAGCGGCTTTGTCAGCTTTCCCTACGTCGGGTAAGCGTAAGAGAAAATCTAAACATTTGCCTGATAGTAAGGCTTCTGACCCTAGGTCTGCATTAGCCACTCTTTCTCAGATGTCTGAAAATACTTCAGTAGCTTCTGAAAGTTAGATCTCAGACTCTGACACTTTAGCGGAAAAATCTTCAGAAACTAAAGATGTTAATTTTAGATTTAAGCTTGAATACCTCCAGTTACTACTGAAAGAGGTTCTAGCTACTTTAGACGACTCTAAACCTTCGGTTGCTGTCAACCCCACAAAGTCTTCTAAATTGGATAGAGTTTATGATTTCCATCTTCTGGGGAGGTTTTTCCTGTCCCTAGGAAGATGTCTGAAATTATTGCTCAGGAATGGGATAAGCCAGGGGTCCCCTTTTCCCCTTCCCCTGTTTTTAAGAAGATGTTTCCTGTTACTGACTATTTGTGACTCATGGCGCACTGTTCCTAATGTAGAAGGAGCTATTTCTACTCTTGCCAAGAGAACTACCATTCCTATAGAGGATAGTTGCTCTTTTAAGGATCAAATGGATAAGAAGCTAGAGGCTTACTTAAAAGATGTATATCCATCAAGGATTAAAGTGGCAACCTGCAGCAAGTATTGCCACGGTTGCGGGAGTAACATCTTATTGGTGCGATGCCTTGTCTGATCTAATTTCAGAGGAAAATATGGTAGAGGAGATCCAAGAAAGGATCAAAGCTCTCAAACTAGCCAATACCTTTATCTGTGATGCCAACATGCAGATAATTAGACTGGGAGCTAAGTCTTCTAATTTTCATTCCTTTCGCAACTTTAAGGGGCAGAAGTCCTCCTCTTCCAAACCAGACCAATCAAGGTCCACTTGGAAATTCAGCCAGCCCTGGAACAAGAGAAAACAAATCAAAAAGCCTTCCACTGACGCTAAATCAGCATGAAGGGTCCACCCCCAATCCGAGTTTGGATCAGGTGGGGGGCAGGCTTTCTCTTTTTCGCCAGGCTTGAATACGCAATGTCCCAGATCTATGGGCTGTGGACATAGTATCCCAGGGTTACCCAGATCTATGGGCTGTGGACATAGTATCCCAGGGTTACAGAATAGGATTCAAGTCTTGCACTCCAAGGGGCATATTTCTCCTGTCAAGATTATCTTCAAACCAAATAAAGAGGTAAGCCTTCGTAAATTGTGTGAAGGACCTATTCTCCCTGGGAGTTATTGTATCAGTCCCGCCAAAGGAACAAGGACTAGGATTCTATTCAAGTCTATTTGTGGTTCCCAAAAAGGAGGGAACTTTTCGTCCCGTCCTAGATCTAAAGTGTCTAAACAAATTCCTCAGGGTTCCGTCATTCAAGATGGAAACTATTCGTTCCATTGGTCCAGGAAGACCTGAAGGACGCATATTTACACATTCCCATTCACAGGGATCATTACCATTTTCTAAGGTTTGCCTTTCTGTACAAGCATTTCCAGTTTGTTGCCCTTCTGTTTGGTTTGGGTACAGCTCCCAGAATATTCACAAAGGCTCTGGGAGCCCTTTTGGCAGTGATCAGATCCCAAGGAATTGCTGTGGCGCCTTATCTAGACAACATCTTGGCGCCATCTTTTCAACTAGCAAAATCTCAGACAGAGATGTTGTTATTTTTCCTACATTCCCACGGGTGGAAGGTGAATCTGGAAAAGAGTTCTCTAGTTCCATCTACAAAGGTGTTTTTCCTAGGGACTATCAAAGATTCCCTGTCAGAAAATCCAAACTTCTTGCTTCGTGCCTTTCCCTTTGTCTGCTTTTCGTCCATCAGTGGCTCAATGCATGGAGGTGATTGGTCTGATGGTGGCTTCCATGGACATCATTCCTTTTGCTCGGTTCCATCTACGACTGCTGCAGCTTTGCATGCTCCATCAATGGATTGAAGACCATTCAGATTTATCGCAGAGGATAAATCTGGACCCCCTAACAAGAGACTCTCTCTCGTGGTGGATTTAACAGGAACATCTGTCTAGGGGCATTTGCTTCCTGAGACCTTCCTGGGTTATTGTGACAACGGATGCCAGCCTGTCAGGCTGGGGAGCTGTTTGGGGTTCTCTGAAGGTTAAGGGCCTGAGGTCTCGGGAAGAGTCTTCTCTTCCCATAAATATCTTGGAGTTAAGAGAAATCTTCAATGCCTTGACAGTTTGGCCTCAATTATCTTTAGTTCGGTTTATCAGATTCCAGTCAGACATCATCTCAGTGGCTTACGACAGCCATCAGGGAGGAACTTGGAGTTCCTTGGCCATGAAGGAGGTGACTCACATTCTACAGTGGGCGGAAGCTCACGATTGTCATCCACATTTAAGGAGTGGACAATTGGGAGGCAGATGGGGAGCCCTGGGGAGTGGGCTCTCCATCCGGAAGTATTCTCTCAGATAACCCTCAGGTGGGGGGTTCCATAGTCAGATCTGATGGAGTCCCGCCAAAACGCCAAGGTTCCAAAGTCAAGAGATCCTCAGGCCGTTCTGATAGATGCTCTAGCGCAGAGCTTTCCAAACTTTTTATGTTGGTGACACACTTTTTAGACCTACATCATTTTGCGACACAGTAATGAAGTTGTACTAGCAAACAGTAGGTTAAACTAACTTGTTTTAAGAGATACGGACACATACATACATTATATAATAACAAAATGTATTTACAAGTAACAGTAAGTATGTGCAAGAATTAAAAACACCAATAGCTACTTACTATTTTAATGGGATGTATGAGGTTGATGGGATGAACACAGTTTCTGAATATTTGGTGAAATATTAGATAAAGACACTCGCATTTTAACCACTTCCTATGCATATATCAAGAGCAGGAGTAGCAATGCACTACTGGGAGCTAGCTGCAAAAATAAATCACTTTGACTTCTGACTTCAGCTCAACGTTTAAGCTGCTGCCCTTTAGAGCTCTGCAAGTCCAACTGACTAGTGACTGCGCTGCAAGCACACTGCTGTCTCACTCACTGACTACACATGCAGTCACAAGCCGATTGAGGAGACTACATGTGCAGTCAGGAGCCAATGTGCTGTCAATGGGAATAGTTTCAGTTCCCATTGAGCTGCGCCAATAGGTTAAGATGATCTGTGACCCACTAGGTATTAATCACGTGTCAACCATGTGATATGCGTAGCAGGCAGGCGGAAAGTCGGAAATAAAAAAAATAAAAATAAATTAAACTTAAAAGGAATTAGTGTTGAAGCAGGGACACACCTACACATTGCCGCCGACACACTAATGTGTCACGACACACAGTTTGGAAAGCACTGCTCTAGCGGTTCCTTGGATGTTCTCTCTGGCTTACCTGTTTCCTCGTTTGCTCTCCTTCCACGAGTCATTGCTCGTATCAAACAGGAGAGAGCATCAGTAATCCTTATAGCTCATGCATGGCCTTGCAGGATCTGGTTCGTGGATCTGGTATGGATGTCATCTCTACCTCCTTGAAGGTTACCTGAGGAAGGACCTTCTAATTCAGGGTCCTTTCATCCATCCAAATCTAGATTCTCTGAAGCTGACTGCTTCGAGATTTAATGCCTAGTTCTGTCTAGACGTGGTTTTTCTGAAGCGGTCATTGAAACTATGCTCCAGCCTCACAAACCTGTTACTTGCAAGATTTACCATAAGGTATGGTGTAAATATCTTTATTGGTGTGAATCTTAAGGGTTCTCCTGTAACCGGGTGAGGATTCCCCAGATTTTGTCTTTTCTTCAGGATGGCCTGGAGAAGGGTTTATCGGTCAGTACTCTAATGGGTCAGATTTCTGCTCTATCTATCCTTTTGCACAAACCTCTGGCAGAATTACCAGATGTTCAAGCCTTTGTTCAGGCCCTGGTTAGAATCAGGCCTGTGTTTAAACCTTTTTTAGATACACCAGGTTTGACTAGGGCACCATAAAGTCAAACTCCTCTCAGTATTCCCTTGTTTTGCTGAGTTATTTATATACCTTGGTTCAAATATATTACAGGTTAGAGGAGTGGTGCTAGCATTAAGTTTATTATTGCAAAAAATTGTGGAACTAAGTTCCATGAACAGAAAATGCTTATTTAGCACTCTTGTACCCAGACTAATGTAAGGGCGAAAAACAATGAAAAAATAATAATAATAAATAAAATATAACTTTTATTAATTCTTTTAAAAGATGGGTAACAGACATACACTATTAAAATCCCTATCATACGCAGTATAGCTGTTAATAGTATATTTGTCTCTTTATAAATTTGTGTTGGCCTTATTCTCTTGTTATTAATTAAATAGAGACAATACCAGTTGTAGAGTTTATTACTGTAAAAATTGTCAGTTATTGATTCAAACTATTTATAATGGCTACAGCCATAGAGATTGAGAATACTAGGACTTCTATATTATGTGATAAATTACAAGTTCAATGATATTCTGGTCCTATAATAACTCTATGGATGTTGATTGCTCTGTTGATATATTTAGCCTTGGTAAAAATATTAGTATAATGTAGTTAGAATACCTTATAGTATTTTCTACAAGGGGTTATTTAGAATTAGTGGATATCTTAATATTGATATTGTGTGGATACAGTGTTTGGAGATTATATATATTGATGTGTGTCCTTGTGTACAGGTTAGGGTTAAATATATGAACAATTATAAACTGAGTTAACTGCTGGTTTAATGTTGGATCATATATTTACTGTTTATTATTACTAAATATTTTATTTGGGTCAAATCTTCTGTTTCCAGAGGAACAATGTGTGGTTGTGCTTGGTGGTTACTTAATAACATTTAATGCCATTGATCATGATCTAAATAACTCTGAGATTCCTGACCATTTGAGGATTTTCATTCATATACTAACAGTAGTGGCTCAAAATTGTTACTTTATTACGTAATTTGGCTGCTAGATATTTTGTATGTTATAGATAAGCAGTCCACATGTATTTAATTCTAACTTGAAATTGTTACTTTAAGTGATTTGGCTACTATATGTTTCCATTAGATTACAAATGAGCAATCTACTTATCTTCAATGTTTAGTATTATCAAGCACTGCAAATTGTGTTCCCCCAAGGGATATAGTAAATTATGTTCCCCCAAAGGATGTAACAAAGTGTGTATATATATATATATATATATATATATATGTGTGTGTGTGTGTGTGTTTGTGTGTGTGTGTGTTATTTTGGACATTAATTGCTATTTCACACATAAGTTTCACTGTTCACATAGTAGATTATAGGATTACAACCTGCTTGTACAGTATATTGATCCTCTCTATGATCCTATTACTATTGATTGGGTGCCCCCACAGTTAGAGCAGGATTATATATCTTAACCATTAACTGTTCATATAGTCTTTGTTGCTCATGCACCTAATCGCCTAATAATAACCTGTTGTCATAGTTATTCCCATGTACCTCCAAACCTGCATTTGGATAGCTAGTTTATTTAAATGGTGTTCTATATATGTTTCACTTTTCTTTAGATATCACCCCTTGTATCTCCGATTAGTGAATATTTTCAATAATAATTGTTTATAAGATTTAAATACTAGCGACTCTTGTTTTTAAACAAATTGTCTTAACTATACACTCGTTTTGGATTTTATACAAAGATTTCATTGCTAGCCTTCTCGTCTAACTACATTATATACTGCTGCTGTTCCGTGTTTTAAACAGCCGCTTAACTCTCCAAAGCTATTTCTATAGTTGTAAGGTAAGGGATCTCGTTATTTGTAGTGTCTATTACTGACCCCTTTGACTTGGTAATAACTGCTGATTAGCGATAACTTCTATTCATTGCTATTAACTGCCTATGATATTTAAAATAACAATTGGGACCCCATCGTCCCGTATAACCCCAACGCGTTTCGCTAGTAACTTTGGCTTTTTCAAAAGCGGCGGGCCGTCGGAATTCAAAATATTTATATGATTTCAGTGTCAGAAGTTCCGCCCCTCCTGAGTCATAGTTGCTTTTTACTGGCTGTCTGTATACTTTTGACAGCCAATTGGGATCCTAATCTGTTGCTAGGTTTCTCTTAAGGTGGATTCGGATTTTCAATTGCCTGTGTTTAAACCTGTTGCTCCCCCGTGGAGCCTTAATCTACTGCTTAAAGTTTTGCAGCAGGCTCAGTTTGAGCCGATGCATATTGTTGATATAAAATTGTTATCTTGGAAGGTTTTGTTTCTTCTTGCTATTTCTTCTGCTCGCAGAGTTCCTGAACTTTCAGCTCTGCAGTGTGATTCCCTGTACCTTATTTTTCCTGCTGATAAGGCGGTCCTTCGTACCAAATTGGGTTTTCTCCCTAAGGTGGTGTTGGATTGAAACATTAATCAGGAACTTGTTGTTCCTTCTTTTTGTCCTAATCCTACTTCTCATAAGGAACGTCTTTTGCATAACTTGGATGTTGTGCAAGCTCTAAAATTTTACTTACAAGCTACTAAAGATTTTCGGCAATCTTCTGTCCTGTTTGTTGTTTTCTCCTAAAAACATAAGGGTCAGAAAGCTACTTCTACTACTGTCTCTTTGGTTTGATTCGTTTGGCTTATGAGACTGCTGGACAGCAGCCTCCTGATAGAATTACGGCTCATTCCACTAGGGCTTTCTCCTCTTCTTGGGCTTTCAAAATGAAGCTTCTGTAGGACAGATTTGCAAGGCGGCTACATGGTCCTCTCTGCATACAAATACAGATTTGATACTTTTGCTGAGGCTTCTCTTTGATACTTTTGCTGAGGCTTCTTTTGGGAGAAAGGTTCTTCAAGCAGTGGTGCCTTCTGTTTAGGTCCTCCTGCCTTTTTCTCCCTCCCTGTTCATTCAGTGTCCTCTAGCTTGGGTATTGGTCTCCACTACTAATTGGAATGGCGTTGTGGAGACTCTATGTCTTAGGAAAGAAAACAAATTTCTTTCTTTCCGGGCATGGAGAGTCCACGACCCCGCCCTCTTTTTTTTTTTTTAAATTCCTTTTTATTGAGAGAGTAGAGTAAAGAAAATAATACAATTAAGTCATGGTACTTTGTGAAAATGATAAACACAGTTGTGCGTAAGATACAATATACAACAAAACAATCTATCTATTCATCTTTCAAGGAGGGATCTAGATACATGGCAGTTAGTGCAACAATTGTTCAATGAAGAAAACAAATACAAAGTAAACGATCATCCTCAGATATACCTATCTCCTCCAGCTCCCTCTTTTCCCTTTTCTCTTTATATAAACTATTACTACTAACTTTCTAAACACACTCAACTAACTTTCCCTAACAATTAAGCCACTATTCGCTTCGACGGGGGCCAAGGTAAAAAAAAAAAAGGGGGGAAAGTGGGGGAGGGGGAAGGGATCAATCAACATCCAAAGCGGCATATACCTCCAATCAGTCATTGCATTTATACTACCTCAGTGTGTTTAGTCAGGCAGATCCTGATAAGGAAAGACATGAGACCATTCTCCCCTTAGGGAGTCTTCTAGAAATATAGTAGTGTCTCGAAATGGTCTCAGGATCTGCCTCTGTATCTCTAATTCGAATGTTAGTTTAAGTCTACGCCATTTCCTTAGAAAAAAGTTCAGTCTATTTCGCACATCCTTTCTAATATCTAGCTGCTCAGTAAACATTTGTAGCTTTAGCATATTCGTAAAGCAAGCAACCGATGGAGGGGAGTTGTTAATCCAAAATTTTGAAATACATTTTCTAGCAAGGATTATTACGAGACTTAACACTGAGTCATGTTGCCTAAATTGTGTGTCCCATTTCAAAAACAGAGCTGCTGTGGGGTGCAGGGTGATAGGAATGTTTAATTGTTTCTGAATCCAATATTGTATCTTACCCCAGAATTGTTGGACCTTGGGGCATAGCCACAAGTAGTGTAAGAGGTTAGGGGACTCAGAAGAACATTTAACGCACTTATTAGGGCAACCAGGATCCCATTTGGCCCGAGTTCTAGGTGTCAAGTATGCTCTATGTGTGATCCGAATCTGTGATTCCCTGAGTGTCGCTGATAAAGTAGCTTCCCTAGTTTTATCCAAACTGTCTCTCAGATCTTCCCAGGAAATTGTCTCTAATCCCTCCCTCCCCCATCCCGACAATAAGTTTGGCTGTATGAGCTGCAAAGGCTGTTGTATCAGAACCTGATAAATCTCTGATAAGGAGAACCTACCCATTTCGAATAGGGACTGTGATAATCGAAAGGGTGAACCCTGCCAAAAATTATCGGCGCCTCTGATCACTGCCCCAATATAATTGTCGCACCTGTAGGTAAGCATAGAAGTGTTGTTTTGGCAAGTCAAAAACCCCCTGCAAAGCAGCAAAGGTTTTAACTGAGCGGGTGAGTGGGTCTAGAAGTGGGCCAATAGAAGTTAGCCCTGTTGTTCCCAGAGATCAAAGGGTTGCATATCTAGCCCCACAGGGAAATCTGGATTATTGCTCAAAGGCAAATATACTGAGGAATGACAAGACTTCATCAAGAATTTGTGTGCCATTTGCCAAGCTTTTAGAGGGTCTTTATATAGCATGCCAAGACCTAAGCTTTTAATACTCCCAATATCTTTCACATGTGGTAGATAAGCCAAGGACAATTGTCCCAGTACGGCCTTTTCCAGTTTGGGCTTGCAAAAATGATGAGTGCCAACCTGCCAATCAATCACAAGGTGTATCAAGGCCGCCCAGTTGTAGAATTTAAAATCTGGTAAGGCCAAACCTCCATTCAGGAAAGTCATGGTAAGTTTGTCTGTGGCTAGCGTGCTGCAGAGTTTAACTGTTTGACATCTTTCTTTGTCAGTAATAAAGGAAGCATAAGGAGAGGGTATAGTAATCGTGGTAAGACCATCATCTTAAGCAAGCTGACCCTACAGAAAGCGACAATGGCAGAGACGCCCAGCTCCTCATCTGTCGCTGAAGCTTTAAACACACTGGTGTTATATTGTTCGCATATAATTTGTTTGGGTTGGTTGAGATTTGTATACCGAGATAGGTAATAGAGTGCTTTGCCACTGCAAATGGGTAATTACGTTGTTGCTCACCTTCCTTTGTTAGCCACAGAATTTCAGATTTCTGCATGTTGACTTTATAGCCTGCAAAGGAACCAAAGTCCTGAAGTATCTACACAATAGGGGGTATATATAGGTGTGGGTCTTGGACAAACAAAAGCATATCGTCTGCATATAGTTCCAGTTGTTGTGGGTCACCTGCAATGTCAATATCAGGGAACAACTGCTTAAGCCTGAGAGCCAATGGCTCCAAGGCCAAATTGAAGAGGAGAGGTGAGAGAGGGCAGCCTTGTCTGGTGCCCCTCCCCAGTTGTATCACAGGTGAGAACATGTTATTAATACAGATATTGGCAATAGGAGTTCTATACAGCTTTCCAATAAGAGAAAGGAAGGGTCCAGAAAAAATAAAGTTGGCCATGGTGGAGAACAAATGGCTCCATTCTACATGATCGAAGGCCTTCTCTGCGTCCAAGGACAGCAGGAAGGCCGCCAATGTTTCATCTCTCCCTCCCCCCTCTCTCCTGTTCCAAAAGTGTTGTATAATCTGTAGGACTCTGTGAAAATTTACCGTCGATGATCTGCCCCACATGAACCCCCGTCTGATCGTCTGGGATTAAATGCGGCAGGATAGGTTTCAATCGTTCAGCCAAAAGTTTAGTTAAGATTTTGTAATCCGAATTCAGCAACGAAATCGGCCTATATGATTCGGGGAGGAGAGCATCCTTCCCTTTCTTAGGGATCAAGGTAATGTATGCTGCAGAAAAAGAAGAAGGGGGCGTCACATCACCCTGAATTAGCCTTGGAACATTTCCGCCAGAGTGGGTGTTACCTGAGGCTGGAGCAGCCTGTAAAACTTGATGGGCAGCTTATCAGGTCCTGCTGCCTTACCGATTTTCTAGCAAGGATTATCACGAGACTTAACACTGAGTCATGTTGCCTAAATTGTGCGTCCCATTTCAAAAACAGAGCTGCTGTGGGGTGCAGGGTGATGGGAATGTTTAATTTTTTTCTGAATCCAATATTGTATCTTACCCCAGAATTGTTGGACCTTGGGGCATAGCCACAAGAAGTGTAAGAGGTTAGGGGACTCAGAAGAACATTTAACGCACTTATTAGGGCAACCAGGATCCCATTTGGCCCGAGTTCTAGGTGTCAAGTATGCTCTTTGTGTGATCCGAATCTGTGATTCCCTGAGTGTCGCTGATAAAGTAGCTTTCCTAGTTTTATCCAAACTGTCTCTCAGATCTTCCCAGGAAATTGTCTCTAATCCCTCCCTCCCCCATCCCGTCAATAAGTTAGGCTGTATGAGCTGCAAACGCTGTTGTATCAGAACCTGATAAATCTCTGTTAAGGAGAACCTACCCATTTTGAATAGGGACTGTGATAATCGAAAGGGTAAGCCCTCCCAAAAATTATCGGCGCCTCTGATCACTGCCCCAATATAATGTCGCACCTGTAGGTAAGCATAGAAGTGTTGTTTTGGCAAGTCAAAAACCCCCTGCAAAGCAGCAAAGGTTTTAACTGAGCGGGTGAGTGGGTCTAGAAGTGGGCCAATAGAAGTTAGCCCCTGTTGTTCCTAGAGATCAAAGAGTTGCATATCTAGCCCCGCAGGGAAATCTGGATTATTGCTCAAAGGTAAATATACTGAGGAATGACAAGACTTCATCAAGAATTTGTGTGCCATTTGCCAAGCTTTTAGAGGGTCTTTATATAACATGTCAAGACCTAAGCTTTTAATACTCCCAATATCTTTCATATGTGGTAGATAAGCCAAGGACAATTGTCCCAGTACGGCCTGTTCCAGTTTGGGCTTGCAAAAATGATGAGTGCCAACCTGCCAATCAATCACAAGGTGTATCAAGGCCGCCCAGTTGTAGAATTTAAAATCTGGTAAGGCCAAACCTCCATTCAGGAAAGTCATGGTAAGTTTGTCTGTGGCTAGCGTGCTGCAGAGTTTAACTGTTTGACATCTTTCTTTGTCAGTAATAAAGGAAGCATAAGGAGAGGGTATAGTAATCGTGGTAAGACCATCATCTTAAGCAAGCTGACCCTACAGAAAGCGACAATGGCAGAGACGCCCAGCTCCTCATCTGTCCCTGAAGCTTTAAACACACTGGTGTTATATTGTTCACATATAATTTGTTTGGGTTGGTTGAGATTTGTATACCGAAATAGGTAATAGAGTGCTTTGCCACTGCAAATGGGTAATTACGTTGTTGCTCACCTTCCTTTGTTAGCCATAGAATTTCAGATTTCTGCATGTTGACTTTATAGCCTGCTTAAGCCTGAGAGCCAATGGCGCCAAGGCCAAATTGAAGAGGAGAGATGAGAGAGGGCAGCCTTGTCTGGTGCCCCTCCCCAGTTGTATCTCAGGTGAGAACATGTTATTAATACAGATATTGGCAATAGGAGTTCTATACAGCTTTCCAATAAGAGAAAGGAAGGGTCCAGAAAAAATAAAGTTGGCCATGGTGGAGAACAAATGGCTCCATTCTACATGATCGAAGGCCTTCTCTGCGTCCAAGGACAGCAGGAAGGCCGCCAATGTTTCATCTCTCCCTCCCCCCTCTCTCCTGTTCCAAAAGTGTTGTATAATCTGTAGGACTCTGTGAAAATTTACCGTCGATGATCTGCCCCACATGAACCCCCGTCTGATCGTCTGGGATTAAATGCGGCAGGATAGGTTTCAATCGTTCAGCCAAAAGTTTAGTTAAGATTTTGTAATCCGAATTCAGCAACGAAATCGGCCTATATGATTCGGGGAGGAGAGCATCCTTCTCTTTCTTAGGGATCAAGGTAATGTATGCTGCAGAAAAAGAAGAAGGGGGCGTCACATCACCCTGAATTAGCCTTGGAACATTTCCGCCAGAGTGGGTGTTACCTGAGGCTGGAGCAGCCTGTAAAACTTGATGGGCAGCTTATCAGGTCCTGCTGCCTTACCGATTTTCTAGCAAGGATTATCACGAGACTTAACACTGAGTCATGTTGCCTAAATTGTGCGTCCCATTTCAAAAACAGAGCTGCTGTGGGGTGCAGGGTGATGGGAATGTTTAATTTTTTTCTGAATCCAATATTGTATCTTACCCCAGAATTGTTGGACCTTGGGGCATAGCCACAAGAAGTGTAAGAGGTTAGGGGACTCAGAAGAACATTTAACGCACTTATTAGGGCAACCAGGATCCCATTTGGCCCGAGTTCTAGGTGTCAAGTATGCTCTTTGTGTGATCCGAATCTGTGATTCCCTGAGTGTCGCTGATAAAGTAGCTTTCCTAGTTTTATCCAAACTGTCTCTCAGATCTTCCCAGGAAATTGTCTCTAATCCCTCCCTCCCCCATCCCGTCAATAAGTTAGGCTGTATGAGCTGCAAACGCTGTTGTATCAGAACCTGATAAATCTCTGTTAAGGAGAACCTACCCATTTTGAATAGGGACTGTGATAATCGAAAGGGTAAGCCCTCCCAAAAATTATCGGCGCCTCTGATCACTGCCCCAATATAATGTCGCACCTGTAGGTAAGCATAGAAGTGTTGTTTTGGCAAGTCAAAAACCCCCTGCAAAGCAGCAAAGGTTTTAACTGAGCGGGTGAGTGGGTCTAGAAGTGGGCCAATAGAAGTTAGCCCCTGTTGTTCCTAGAGATCAAAGAGTTGCATATCTAGCCCCGCAGGGAAATCTGGATTATTGCTCAAAGGTAAATATACTGAGGAATGACAAGACTTCATCAAGAATTTGTGTGCCATTTGCCAAGCTTTTAGAGGGTCTTTATATAACATGTCAAGACCTAAGCTTTTAATACTCCCAATATCTTTCATATGTGGTAGATAAGCCAAGGACAATTGTCCCAGTACGGCCTGTTCCAGTTTGGGCTTGCAAAAATGATGAGTGCCAACCTGCCAATCAATCACAAGGTGTATCAAGGCCGCCCAGTTGTAGAATTTAAAATCTGGTAAGGCCAAACCTCCATTCAGGAAAGTCATGGTAAGTTTGTCTGTGGCTAGCGTGCTGCAGAGTTTAACTGTTTGACATCTTTCTTTGTCAGTAATAAAGGAAGCATAAGGAGAGGGTATAGTAATCGTGGTAAGACCATCATCTTAAGCAAGCTGACCCTACAGAAAGCGACAATGGCAGAGACGCCCAGCTCCTCATCTGTCCCTGAAGCTTTAAACACACTGGTGTTATATTGTTCACATATAATTTGTTTGGGTTGGTTGAGATTTGTATACCGAAATAGGTAATAGAGTGCTTTGCCACTGCAAATGGGTAATTACGTTGTTGCTCACCTTCCTTTGTTAGCCATAGAATTTCAGATTTCTGCATGTTGACTTTATAGCCTGCTTAAGCCTGAGAGCCAATGGCGCCAAGGCCAAATTGAAGAGGAGAGATGAGAGAGGGCAGCCTTGTCTGGTGCCCCTCCCCAGTTGTATCTCAGGTGAGAACATGTTATTAATACAGATATTGGCAATAGGAGTTCTATACAGCTTTCCAATAAGAGAAAGGAAGGGTCCAGAAAAAATAAAGTTGGCCATGGTGGAGAACAAATGGCTCCATTCTACATGATCGAAGGCCTTCTCTGCGTCCAAGGACAGCAGGAAGGCCCCCGATGTTTCATCTCTCCCTCCCCCCTCTCTCTTGTTCCAAAAGTGTTGTATAATCTGTAGGACTCTGTGAACTTTTACTGTCGATGATCTGCCCCACATTAACCCCGTCTGATCGTCTTGGATTAAATGCGTCAGGATAGGTTTCAATCGTTCAGCCAAAAGTTTAGTTAAGCTTTTGTAATCCGAATTCAGCAACAAAATCGGCCTATATGATTCGGGGAGGAGAGCATCCTTGCCTTTCTTAGGGATCAAGGTAATGTATGCTGCAGAGAAAGAAGAAGGGGGCGTCACATCACCCTGAAAGTAGCCTTGGAACATTTCCGCCAGAGTGGGTGTTACCTGAGGCTGGAGCAGCCTGTAAAATTAGATGGTCAGCCCATCAGGTCCTGCTACCTTACCGAGAGAAACGGACTTGATTACCCTGTCGACCTCCTCTCTGCAGATGGGTTCATTCAGTTTCTCCATCTGTTCCTGCGAAAGTTTGGTCAGACGAATAGAGTCCCCGATATTTTGTTGCACCAATAACGAGGCAGGCGGTTCACTAGAGTAGAGTTTGGTATAATAGGCCGCAAATGCCTCTGCAATGGATGCCGCCTCCTTGACCACTCCATGCTTTATCGCTGCTACATGTTTAGTAGATGTTTTTATGTTAACTAAGGATGCTAGTAGCTTGCCCGACTTATCTCCAAACCTATAATATGTACCGGTGGTGCGTATCATAGTTTGTGTTGTGGAATAAGCAAGCATAGCATCATACTCTCGCTTAACTAATACATATTTCTGGTATAAAGGCCGAGTTGATGTCATCCGGTTCTCACAATAAGTTTGCGCCAATTTATCTCTCATCTGTAGCAACTTGTCAGTTATCTGTTTCTTTCTGCGAGCCAAGAAGGCAATAACATTGCCAGCCAACACCACCTTAGCCGTGTTCCAAAACAGCTCTGGGTTCCCTAGATGCTGCGCATTGTTCGTTCGGAAATCATTCCAACAGTTGTCCAGGTATGCCTGGAACTCCTGTGACGTCGCCAGATATTGCGACTTGGATGCCAGTGTCTAGAAATAATGCTACAGGGATGTGATCAGAGACAACCACTTCACCTATTTTCACGTCTATAACTTGGGGTATGAGAGAGTTGGATATAAGAAACAAATCAATTTGCGACATAGTAGGAGCAGATCGAGAAATACAGGTGAAATCCCTACCATCTGGATTCAGCTGGCGCCAAATATCAACCACCTCTAATGAGGAGGTCAGTTTCTGAAACGTTTCCAACTCATACTTAGAATGAGATTTAGGGGCAAGTTTCTGAGGTTTTTCCTGTAAATCCCTAAGTCTGTCACAAGATGGGTTAGGTGTTAAGTTAAAATCCCCTCCTATAATTAAGTAGGTGCTCAGGAAAGGGGACAAACGGCAATGAGGGAATCCCAGAACTCCCTGTCTTGTTGGTTAGGTGCGTAAACATTACAAAAGGTGTATCTTTTATCTACTATTTGTGTTTGAACTATGATGTACCTGCCATCTTCATCCCTTATCACCCTTTTGGTTTCCGACTCCAGTCTTTTGCCAAACAGTATGGCCACCCCCCTACTAGCTCTTGTATATGAGGCATATGCAACACTACCCACCCAGTCCTGTTTCAGTTTGTCGTGTTCCAAGTCTAACAGATGCGTCTCCTGGAGGAACGCAATTTCAGCTCCCCTTTTACTTAATTGGGTGAGGATTGTCTTCCTCTTAATGGGGGAATGAATTCCACGTATATAAGTTAAAATTGAGGGGCTAGTATGAACCGCTGCATAGGTTTGTGCATGTATGGGTGTGGGAGGACCCGGGGGAGCTTGACATTCGTTAAAGTACTAACCAGGCAAAGAGAGGGAACAGCAACCACACATCAAGAGGGGGGGGGGATTCCTGCTTACATCAACTTGGGTCCCGAGTAGACCCCATAATTTCCTAGGTGAGAAACCTGAGTCTCTCACTCCCAAGCCCCATCTAGCCACACGAGAACCAGAAACATGCAAGTGAATGTTATCAATCAGGGTATATATATTTATACTGAACTCATTGGCCCCCTAGCCGAGTTGGTACAATAAACAGTTTACATATTCAGCATAATTAATAGCATATAAAACTCGGGGCGACTGTGGATATTCTGCCGTGTATTTGTTTAAGATAGACCCTTCTAAATAGCCATGCGTTTCATGACTTCTATCTAAATATCTTAAGTAATTATAACAACTGGTATATATGTTAACAAATCCAAAAGGTGCTTGCATACTGTACACATCTTCCATCCAGCTAAATAGGCAGGGTAAAAGAGTCATATCATACACATGTTTTTGAAGGTGTCCAACAAGACAGTACCGCACATAGGTTGTTATTAAATAACACAAAGAACTAACATTGAAAAATGAATCTAGAACTGGTGTGGGTTTGTACCGATGTCCAGACCGCACTGTAAAGCCATCTTGGGGCCACATAATATCTGAAATGAGTTCAGCCTCAGTACCATTACAAAGCCAAACCCATAAAGTCAGTGGCTGTATCCCTACAAAGAACAGGGATAATAAACATATTGAACATTACCAATTCCAAACAAATTTGAACGTCTCACGGTTATGTATCTGCACATAACCCAGTGTAATTAACTCAATAGCCATTGAGGCTTTTAGACTATCTCAAACAGTATGACCCTATCTGTAAATGAAATACATCTATATCTTTCAAAGCATCAACCCTCTTGGAGGACTATGTGCAGGGCTGTGAGCAGCGGCACCCCTATTCTTCAAGTATTCCTGGGCTGCACTAGGGGAGTCAAAAAATTTAGGACCCCTGGTTGTCATTATTTTGAGCCTCGCCAGGTACAGCAGAAAGGCTTGCCTACCCTCTCTATGGAGCTTTGAACATATTGGGGAGAATTCTCTGCGCGTTTTCATAAGATCCACAGAGAAATCCTGAAAAAGGAGTAGTCGAGCATTTTCAAAGGTGAGATTCTCTATTTTCCTGTAAGCTCTCAAGACAGCAGTTTTAGTTTGGAAGTGTAAAAATTTAATCATAATAGGCCTAGGTTGGGATACATCTGCCCCAGACCATTCCAGACCTACTCTATGTGCCCTTTCAACCCCTCCAATAAAATCTTGGGCGGGAATATTTAATAGATAGGTTAAGGTGTTTTCCACAAATTGAAGGATATCTGATTGTTTTATTGTTTCGGGGAGGCCTAGTAGGCGTACATTATTGCGCCTCGATCTGTTCTCCAGATCATCTATTTTCAATTGTAAGGCTACAGTTTGTCTTTCTAAGGTTTCAATCTTACTGGTGCTGACCACATTAAAATCCTCTAGATCAGATATCCTGTTTTCCGCCTCTGTAACTCGTGCAGAGAACTGTTTAACATCATCAGTAAGCGTATCTATCCCTCTCTGTAAGTTATCTATTTTTGGCATGAATAGCATAGAAATTTGTTTTACAATGGGATATGGGTCAATTAAGACACCCTCTGAAAAAGCCTCAGCATTAGGGCCCTGGCTGGGCTTTTCTTTTCCAGGTTTATTTCTCCGATCACTTGTTTTGCTACGGCTCGCCATAGGGGTAGTAGTTAAAGGAACACTGAACCCAAATTTTTTCTTTTGTGATTCAGATAGAACATGCAATTTTAAGCAACTTTCTAATTTACTTCTATTATCAAATTTTCTTCATTCTCTTGGTATGTTTATTTGAAAAGCAAGAATGTAAGTTTAGATGCCCATTTTTGGTGAACAACATGGGTTGTCCTTGCTGATTGGACAGCACCAATAAACAAGTGCTGTCCATGGTCTGAACAAAAAATTTGCTGGCTCCTTCGCTATGATACCTTCTTTTTCAAATAAAGATAGCAAGAGAACAAAGAAAAAATGATAATAGGAGTAAATTAGAGAGTTGCTTAAAAATGCATGCTGTATCTGAATCACGAAAAAAAAAAATGGGTTCAGTATCCCTTTAAATATTTCTCCATATACCCATAAAAAAAAAGGAAAATCTGGTCTATTACAGCTGGAGTGGGCAGGCAAATAGGGTCAAAGGTATCTATGGAGTATAGCTCTATAGGGCAGATATGGCCATCCCAGGTACACTGTTTAATCTTGTATGATCTAGCTCAGGTGAGATCTACAGACCGGTCAATGTGTTAGGGTATACATATAGGAAAGAGTGGCTGTGCATAGAAACAGATCCATAACACTGACACAGTAAGTCCCCTCATCAAGCAGAGCGCGTAGGGAGAGAAAGAGATCTCAACCACCTGCCTCCTGCTACTAATTAAAACCACATGGCATCTCAATAGGCAGATAAATTCATACAGTTAGATATACAAAAAGAAGTACAGTATCTCAAACCAGTACACTCATGCAAATCTAGGACTTTTATGCTCAGTGTGTTCCCCACAATATTACTAGCTTCAGAGTCTTTGTAAGGTGGCCGTATTCTGTGTCGTTCCTTGGCCCCTGAGTTTACCCAAATGAGCAAGGGGTGACTGTGCAGTTCTAGTTTGTGATGAAGTAAAGTACACAAGTCGTGGGAACCAGAAAAAATGTTGTATTCTGTCAGCAGTATGGAGCAAGCGTGGCTGCCGTTAAAGGTGCTGAAGCCACAGGAATGTTTTGTCTAATTACCCCCTAGGTACCTCCACTAGAGGAGGGTATCCGATTATCAGAGAAGAGCTGTAGGAGAGTCTTGTTAGAGCGTTACTGTTATACTTTACCGCTCTGTTCAGAGTGAAGATCTGCTGATACTCCGAGACACGGTAGGAAGACAGCTCCCCGCAAATCTGCCCAGTAACTGCTCAGTGAGCCAAGATGGTGTCCGCAATCTTCATGCCAGAGAATCCCAGCTGCGCCACTCCCTGCGTTCCGGTCTAGGTCCAGGCAAGTCGATCTAGCAATCTCAGTTGCAGGTCAGGCTCAGGATGGTATGTTTGCAGAGACACTCACCATCACCGGTCACCATGCGAACCAGGTAATCCGTGTCAACTGCAATGACGATGTGTCGCTCTGATCCGTTGCCTCCACTCAGTCTAGTCTGCACCAGTAACGCCTGTGCCTCTAAGGGGTATTATCACTACAGCAGGGTCATCCGGCAGAGTGTGTATGGCACCTGCCTGGCGCTTCTAAGCGTAATGGGCTTCGGTGGTGGAACGATGTTCTGCTCCTACGTACCAAATGGGGGCACTAGTAAAAAGGTCTCCCCCACTCCGGACAGCTCACTCTGCCTAGGAAAGGTTGTTGGATGAAGGATATGCTAGGAGTTAGGAATAAATCCCAGAAAGTTCGATAATTTAAGCAAACTTTGCACGGAGCTCCAAGTTTTTGCTGCTATCCTTTAGTCCGCCCCCACCCTTCTTTTTAATTACAATTCTGTAGTTTTCTGAGTAAACCTCAGTCACCTTTTTCACTCTTGTGTTTTCTTCTTTTTCCATTTTCCTTCGGCTTAATGACTGGCGATTATGGGTAAGGGAAGTTACACTTAAAAGCTTTGCTGGGATGCTCTTTGCCTCCTCCTGCTGGCCAGGAGTTGAATATCTCACTAGTAATTGGGATGACGTTGTGAACTCTCCATGTCCGGAAAGAAAGAAATTTATCAGGTAAGTATACATTTTGTTATCTAGGTTCCTTACATAAAAATCCCCCCCCCCCCCCCAATCTTTATATATAAAAAAAAAAATTCTACTGGATATCTCAACTCAGTATAATAAGTGCAAAAAGGTTTGATATATTCTGTTCCTCTTTCCCTTTGTTTAATGGGAATATTCAAGTAGTTAAATACAGAGAGATTCATATATGAAAAAATAGTATAGTGACATGTTGGAAAACAAATTGAATATCTGTTTCTTGAAAATCTTTCTTTTTTTTTTCTCCCCCATTGCCTATAAAAAATATTGGGACTGGATGTCACAACTAGGTATAACAAGCGCAGAAAGGTTATGTTGTGTTAAGCTTTCTTAATACTCTCTGCATACAGTATAACCTTGAAACAACAGCTCCTTTCTGCTATTGTATTTATAAAGTTTATATTGTGTGAATGCAGAGTCTACAAATTACAACAGGAATAGCATTTTTGACAGATCCCTCTTCTTTATATACTCCTCTAATGTAACACAGTGTAGATCAAATATCTGATATAACGGTTGCATTAACATTAAATTCCAAGAATCTCATGGATATTTCTCATTTATTTTTTTCTGCCCTGGATTGTTCTGAGGATATGTCTTTTCTCTTTTAGCCTCCAGGAGACATACGAAGCCAAGCGACATGAGTTCTTTGAAGAATTGCAGAGAAAGGAAGAGGAGATGAGACAGACATTTGTACAGCGAGTAAGAGAGAAGGAGACTGTACTGAAGGAAGCAGAAAGAGAGGTATGATTAATATGTATTTGTGTTGCTGCAGACATTTTTTTTAACGTCTTTTTACAGACCAACCTCTGGTTCAGTGCATTTTAGCAAGATAAATACTAATAATCAAAACATGGACCACACAGATTAGAAAATGGATTTGATCATAATTTAATCTTGCATGTGCACCTTATATTTCAGCTACAAAACCGATTTGAGCAACTGAAGAAGCTTCATCAGGATGAGAGGATGAGCTTAGAAGAGAAGCGGAAAGATCTGCAAGAGGAAGTTAACTCATTCAATAAAAGAAAGGCCGCTGCTGAACTATTACAAGCTCAGAGTTTGGGAAATGTATCCAACAGTAGTTTGAAAAAGGACCGCAAAACGTATGTGTGATTTTTTTATTTTTTTTTGTAACTTCCAATTGCCAGTGTAAAAATGCAGTCAGCGTGTAGAACATTGTTGTCTGTATATGTGTAACATATGTATGTATCACATTGCAGGACAAGTCGAAAGCTGCAAAGTATTAAAGAATAAAGAGCAATTTTAGTGACATAAAACAAAAATTGCTAGGGCATTATTCTGCTGTTTCCATAAATTAAAGGGACATTGTTGTTAGTTCTCTTTGGCTCTTGAGCAGTATTTTTGCTATGTGTTTAACCTTTTTTATATAAAAACATACACCTAGATTACGAGTTTTGCGTTAGAGGCTGTGCGGTGATAACGAGCAGTTTATGCTCACCGCTCACTTACAGACAGCGCTGGTATTACGAGTTTTTACAAACCAGACAAGAAGTGAGCGCTGAGCAAAATTTTGCTCATTACCGCACTCCAATATCAGCGCTGCTTACATTAGCGGTGAGCTGGTGTAACGTGCTCGTGCACGATTTCCCCATAGGGATCAACGGGGAGAGCCGGCTGAGAAAAAGTCTTAACACCTGCAAAAAAGCAGCGTAAAGCTCCTTAACGCAGCCCCATTGATTCCTATGGGGAAATACATTTTATGTCTACACCTAACATCCTAACATGAACCCAGAGTCTAAACACCCCTAATCTTACACTTATTTACCCCTAATCTGCCGCCCCGACATCGTCGACACCTGCATTATAATTATTAACCCCTAATCTGCCGCTCCGGACACCACCACCACCTACATTATACTTATGAACCCCTAATCTGCTGCCCCCAACATCGCCGAACCCTACATTATATTTATTAACCCCTACTCTGCCGCCCCCAATGTCGCCGCCACCTACCTATACTTATTAACCCCTAATCTGCTGCCCCCAACGTCGCCGCCACTATAATAAACATATTGACCCCTAAACCGCTGCACTCCCGCCTCGCAAACATTAGTTAATATTATTAACCCCTAATCTGCCGGCCTTAACATCGCCGCCACCTAACTACATTTATTAACCCCTAATCTCTTGCCGCCACTCCCGCCTCGCAAACATTAGTTAAATATTATTAACCCCTAATCTGCCGGCCCTAACATCGCCGCCACCTAACTACATTTATTAACCCCTAATCTCTTGCCGCCACTATACTACATGTATTAAACCCTAACACCCCCTAACTTAAATATAATTATAAGAAATCTAAATAAAAATTCCTATCATTAACTAAATAATTCCTATTTAAAACTAAATACCTATAAAGTAAACCCTAAGCTAGCTACAATATAACTAATAGTTACATTGTAGCTAGTTTAGGATTTATTTTTATTTTACAGGCAAGTTTGTATTTATTTTAACTAGGTAGAATAGTTATTAAATAGTTATTAACTATTTAATAACTACCTAGCTTAAATAAATACAAAGTTACCTGTAAAATAAAACCTAACCTAAGTTACAATTACAGCTAACACTACACTATAATTAAATTATTTCCCTAAATTAAGTACAAATAAATAAAATTATCTAAAGTACAAAAAACAAACGCACACTAAATTACAGAAAATAATAAACAAATTACAAGATTTTTAAACTAATTACACCTAATCTAATCCCCCTAACAAAATAAAAAAGCCCCCACAAAAATAAAAAAAAAGCCCTACCCTACACTAAATTACAAATTGCCCTTAAAAGGGCCTTTTGCGGGGCATTGCCCCAAAGTAATCAGCTCTTTTACCTGTAAAAAAAATTAATAATCCCCCCCCCAACAAAAAAACCCACCACCCACACAACCAACCCTACTCTAAAACCCACCCAATACCCCCTTAAGAAAACTTAACACTAACCCCTTGAAGATCGCCTTACTGGGAGAAGTCTTCATCCAACCGGGCCGAAGTCCTCAACGAAGCCGGGAGAAGCCTTCATCCAAGCCGGGCGAAGTGGTCCTCCAGACGGGCAGTAGTCTTCATCCAGACGGCATCTTCTATCTTCATCCATCCGGCGTGGGGCCATCTTCAAGACATCCGATGCAGAGCATCCTCTTCATCCGACGGCTAAGACTGAATGAAGGTTCCTTTAAATGATGTCATCCAAGATGGCGTCCCTTCAATTCCGATTGGCTGATAGAATTCTGCCATGCATCAGCTTGCCCCTGGGTGGTGAAGGACGGAGGAGGGCAGCACATCATGTGGGGGGGGGGGGGGGATTTCCTACCTACAGAAAAAATTGTTTAGTGAAGGAGGGGGAGGCATGGGTTCCCTACACTATGGAAAGGGAAGGGGAATCCTATGAACAATCGGTTAGGGGGAGTGGGAAGGGGGTCGCTACACTACAAAGATTTTTTTTAAACATAAATAAATAATAATAAAATAAATAAAAAATATAAAAAGCTGAGTACTGCCAGTTCCTAAGATAGTAGCACCTAGTTAGAGGGAGAAGGGTTAGAAAGCTGTTTGGGGGAGATCAGGGAGGTGTATGTGTGAGGAGGGTTACCTACACTACAGAAATTAAAAATAAATCCATAAATGCATACTGTGGCAGACTGTCTACCAGTACCTAAGATGGTGATAACCATTGGGGGTGAGGGAGGGAAGAGAGCTGCTTGGTAGGGATTAGGGGTGGGAAGTGTCAGGTGGGAGGTTAACTTAACTTTACAAGCTACCTCATTAACCCCCTCATTAACCCCATTAACAGGAATTTTAAGAGTGTGGTGCATGTCTGCTGTTAATTAACAAAGAGGATCCCAGATAAGATTTTACAACCATTTGTCTTATGACCATTTTTTTAAATATGATCACATTTGGCAGAGAAACAATGGCATGAAATATACTAAATTGGGCCTAGCTCAATACCTTGGGTTGTCTTCTAAAAAAAATATATAATTTTTCTCTTGCAAGATGTATCGAGTCCACGGATTCATCCAATACTTGTGGGATATTCTCCTTCCCAACAGGAAGTGGCAAAGAGAGCACCCACAGCAGAGCTGTCTATATAGCTCCCCCCCCTAACTCCACCACCCAGTCATTCTCTTTGCCGGCTCTAAGCAATAAGGAAGGGTAAAGTGATTGTGGTGACAAAATATTAGTTTTATTTTCTTCAAGCAAGAGTTTGTTATTTTAAATGGTACTGGTGTGTACTATTTACTCTCAAGCAGAAAAAAGATGAAGATTTCTGCCTGGAGGATAATGATCTTGGCATTTGTAACTAAGATCCACTGCTGTTCCCACAGAGGCTGAGGAGTACAGGAAACTTCAGTTGAGGAACGGTTTGCAGGCTATGCTGCACTGAGGTATGTTCAGTCATTTTTTTCTAGAAAGACTGTGATATTTCAAGAAAAGGGCTGACATTATCCCTATGAGGGGAAGGGTAAGCTGTAATCAAAGACTTATGGTAGTATTACAAGCTTGCATAAGGGCTAAGTTACTTTGCTGGTTGACACTTATATAATAGAGCAAACGTTTTTTTTGAGAAATATGGTAAAACGTTTTTGGGACTTTTTATTTAGAGGGTTCATTTGGCTTATTTTGAGGTTTACATCCCACATGGCTGTTTGAAACACTTGAGGTGTTACTTTAAGGCCCAACAGACATCGAGTAAGAGGTGGGTGGGGCCTAATTTCGCGCCTTAGATGCGCAGTTGTTTTTCATTCTGGACAGCAAGCTGCAACACAGGAGGGTCCTGACTCGATTTTGGGTCCAAAACTAAGCTTTATTCCCTCAAATTCAACCCCTAAGGGCAGGTAGGCGCCACAGCAGAGCTCTGGCAAGGTGCTGACTGTGTATTTTCCGTTTTTTTTACTCTTGTCAATCCGGTTTTGTTATTAAGGGGTTAATTTCATTTTTTACTAGTGGTACAACCTTACTAAGGCTTACTACATATACTGTAAAAGATTTGAAGGATTTGTTGCATTTTTAAGCAGTTTTGCAGAACGTGTACATGTTTTTTTTCTCTTAAAGGCACAGTACCGTTTTTTTTAAATTGTTGTTTTACATTGAATAAAGTGTTTTCCAAGCTTGCTTGTCTCATTACTAGCTTGTTAAACATGTCTGACATCAAGGAAACTCCTTGTTCAATATGTTTAGCACTTAAAAATGTAGCGCTAGAGGATTCTCAGACAGAAAGAAATGAGGTTATGCCATCTAGTTCTCCCCAAGTGTCACAACCAGTAACGCCCGCACAAGCGACGCCAAGTACCTCTAGTGCGTCTACTTCATTTACCTTACAAGACATGGCAGCAGTTATGAATTCTACCCTCACAGAGGTTTTATCTAAACTGTCTGGGTTGCAAGGGAAGCGTGATAGCTCTGGGTTAAGAACAAATGCTGAGCTTCTGATGCTTTAGTAGCCGTATCCGATATTCCCTCACAATGTTCTGAGGTAGGGATGAGGGATTTGCTGTCTGAGGGACAGATTTCTGATTCAGGAAAGACGCTCCCTCAGACAGACTCAGATATGACGGCCTTTAAATTCAAGCTAGAACAACCTCCGCTTGTTGCTCAGGGAGGTATTGGCGACTCTGGATGATTGTGACCCTATTGTGGTTCCAGAGAAATTGTGTAAAATGGACAAATACTTAGAGGTTCCTGTTTACACTGATGTTTTTCCGGTCCCTAAGAGGATTGCGGATATTGTTTCTAAGGAGTGGGATAGACCAGGTATACCGTTCGCTCCCCCTCCTACTTTTAAGAAAATGTTTCCCATATCTGACACCATGCGGGACTCGTGGCAGACGGTCCCTAAGGTGGAGGGAGCCATTTCTACACTAGCTAAGCGTACAACTATACCTATTGAAGACAGTTGTGCTTTCAAAGATTCTATGGATAAAAAATTAGAGGGTCTCCTAAAGAAAATTTTTGTTCATCAAGGTTTTCTTCTCCAACCTATTGCATGCATTGTTCCTGTAACTACTGCAGCTGCTTTTTGCTTCAAGGCTCTAGAAGAGGCTCTCCAGGGGGAGACCCCATTAGATGATATTCTGGATAGAATTAAGACTCTTAAGCTGGATAATTCTTTCATTACAGATGCCGCTTTTCAACTGGCTAAATTAGCAGCAAAAAATTCAGGTTTTGCCATTTTTGCGCGTAGAGCGTTATGGCTTAAGTCCTGGTCAGCTGATGTGTCATCAAAATCAAAGCTTTTGACCATCGCTTTCAAAGGAAAGACCCTATTCGGGCCTGAACTGAAGGAAATTATTTCAGACATCACTGGAGGGAAGGGCCATACCCTCCCTCAGGATAAAACAAATAAAATAAAGAGCAAAAAATGTGTACCAGAGTCCGCACAAAAGATAGTAACAAAGAGCTGTGGATTTTTAGTACATAGCAGAGGAGCTATTTTGGGGGTTTATTTTAACTTGCAAAGCTTGTGATATGTGTGTGTGTGGAGGATATATGTACAAATGCCAGTCCTGATTTACAGAATGAAAGAAATCTAAAGTTCACATAAAGTAATGAAAAAAGCGTTAGGGTTATATTGTTTATCCCTTATTAAACACGCTTTGCTTGTGATAAATGTGAATTCAAGTTCATGTTCAAAACTGTATCCTGTACTGGGTGTACAAAACAAATAATGAGGTTATCCAATGTTACTAGTGCGTATGCACAGAGACCAAATAGCAACAGCACCTGGGGGAGGAACAATCACTCTATACTGACCAGGCAGCAATACAGTGAAAGCTTATATTCAATGCCTCCCAAAGTAAAAAAGTGCTGTTCACTTCGCTAGCCCTTTCCACTAGCCCACTTAGCAAAAACTGACAGACAGAGCACAGATGAAATAGCACCAGCAACAGTACTATTAGTCCCGTTGACATTCACAATTGGGCTCGGTCCCAGCAACGTTGTGCCTAAAATCAGCTGTAGCTAATGATCCTGACTAGCACTCTCCGTTACCACTGTCAGGCAAGATTTAAGTAACCGCACAATCAAAATCAAAGTTCTGTGAATACTCACAAATGAGCGTGATCCTTTGTGTGTCTGAAGAAATCAGCTGCAGCTTTCGGCTTGCGGTTCTGGCGTCCTCACTAATCCTCCTCGCTACACACACACTCTGCTCGGCCCCTAAGCTCCTCCTTTCAGTATCCGGTATTAGAAGCTCCCTTGTCAGCTACCTTTTGGGTATGCAGGAACTTTAGTGTTCTAAAGTGGAGTCCCAGTAATCCACAACATAAATAGGAAAAAAGGATAGTTCCAAAATCAAAAATCTATCCTTTTTTCCTAAATAAAATAAAGACCAAACAAAATAATTTTCGTTCCTTTCGAAACTTCAAGAGTGGTCCCGCTTCAGCTTCCCCTGCTGCAAAGCAAGAGGGGAATTTTGCTCAATCCAAGTTAGTCTGGAGACCTAACCAGGCTTGGAACAAGGGTAAACAGGCCAAGAAGCCTGCAGCTGCCTCCAAGACAGCATGAAGGGGTAGCCCCTGATCCGGGACCAGATCTAGTAGGGGGCAGACTCTCTCTCTTCGCTCAGGCTTGGGCAAGAGATGTTCACGATTCCTGGGCTTTAGAAATTGTTTCCCAGGGATATCTTCTGGACTTCAAAGATTCCCCCCCAAGGGGGAGATTTCACATTTCTCAATTGTCTGCAAACCAGACAAAAGAGAGGCATTCTTACGCTGTGTAGAAGACCTACATACCATGGGAGTGATTCACCCAGTTCCAAGAGCGGAACAGGGGCAAGGGTTTTACTCCAACCTGTTTGTGGTTCCCAAAAAAGAAGGAACTTTCAGACCAATCTTGGATCTCAAGATCATAAACAAATTCCTCAGAGTCCCGTCTTTCTGCCACTGTTCCAGGAGGGTCAATATATGACCACTGTGGACTTAAAGGATGCATATCTACACATCCCTATCCACAGAGATCATCACCGATTTCTCAGGTTCGCCTTTCTGGACAGACATTACCAGTTCATGGCCCTTCCCTTCGGGTTGGCCACGGCTCCCAGAATTTTCACAAAAGTGCTAGGGTCCCTTCTGCCGGTTCTAAGACCGTAGGGCATAGCAGTGGCGCCTTATCTAGACGACATCTTAATTCAAGCGTCAACTTTCCAACTAGCCAAGTCTCACACGGACATCGTGTTGGCTTTTCTGAGATCTCATGGGTGGAAGGTGAACATAAAAAAGAGTTCTCTCTTCCCTCTCACAAGAGTTTTCTTCCTAGGAACTCTGGTAGAAATGAAAATATTTCTGATGGAGGTCAGGAAATTAAAACTCGTAAACACCTGCCGAGCTCTTCATTCCATTCCTCGGCCGTCAGTGGCTCAGTGTATGGAGGTAATCGGACTAATGGTAGCGGCAATGGACATAGTTCCGTTTACTCACTTACACCTCAGACCACTGCAACTGTGCATGCTCGAACAGTGGAATGGGGATTATGCAGATTTATCTCCTCAGATAGATCTGGATCAGGAGACCAGAGATTCTCTTCTCTGGTGGTTATCACAGGTTCATCTGTCTCGGGAATGTGTTTCCGCAGACCAGAGTGGGTCATAGTTACGACAGATGACAGCCTGCTGGGCTGGGGTGCAGTCTGGAACTCCCTGAAAGCTCAGGGGTTATGGTCTCAGGAGGAGACTCTCCTCCCGATAAACATTCTGGAACTGAGAGCGATATTCAATGTTCTTCAGGCGTGGCCTCAACTGGCTGCGGCCAAATTCATCAGATTTCAGTCGGACAACATCACGACTGTAGCTTATATCAATCATCAGAGGGGAACAAGGAGTTCTCTAGCGATGATGGAGGTTTCCAAAATAATCCGATGGGCAGAGACTCACTCTTGCCATTTCTCCAACATAGGTGTGTCCGGTCCACGGCGTCATCCTTACTTGTGGGATATTCTCTTCCCCAACAGGAAATGGCAAAGAGCCCAGCAAAGCTGGTCACATGATCCCTCCTAGGCTCCGCCTTCCCCTGTCATTCTCTTTGCCGTTGTACAGGCAACATCTCCACGGAGATGGCTTAGAGTTTTTTGGTGTTTAAATGTAGTTTTTATTCTTCAATCAAGAGTTTGTTATTTTAAAATAGTGCTGGTATGTACTATTTACTCTGAAACAGAAAAGAGATGAAGATTTCTGTTTGTAAGAGGAAAATGATTTTAGCAACCGTTACTAAAATCGATGGCTGTTTCCACACAGGACTGTTGAGAGGAATTAACTTCAGTTGGGGGAAACAGTGAGCAGACTTTTGCTGCTTGAGGTATGACACATTTCTAACAAGACTTGGTAATGCTGGAAGCTGTCATTTTCCCTATGGGATCCGGTAAGCCATTTTTATTAAATAAGAATAAAGGGCTTCACAAGGGCTTTAAAGACTGGTAGACATTTTTCTGGGCTAAAACGATTGGTTTATAAGCATTTTTAATAGTTTATAGCTTTGAGGAGTTATTTTATTCTTGGGAACTATGTTAAATAACCGGCAGGCACTGTTTTGGACACCTTTTTCACTGGGGGCCTTCTCTAATCATAGGCAGAGCCTCATTTTCGCGCGACTAATGCGCAGTTGTTTTTGGGAAGCAAGGCATGCAGATGCATGTGTGAGGAGCTCAGATACATAGAAAAAGCTTACTGAAGGCGTCATTTGGTATCGTATTCCCCTCTGGGCTTGGTTGGGTCTCAGCAAAGCAGATACCAGGGACTGTATAGGGGTTAAATATAAAAACGGCTCCGGTTCCGTTATTTTAAGAGTTAAAGCTTTCAAATTTGGTGTGCAATACTTTTAAGGCTTTAAGACACTGTGGTGAAATTTTGGTGAATTTTGAACAATTCCTTCATACTTTTTCACATATTCAGTAATAAAGTGTGTTCAGTTTAAAATTTAAAGTGACAGTAACGGTTTTATTTTAAAACGTTTTTTGTACTTTGTTATCAAGTTTATGCCTGTTTAACATGTCTGAACTATCAGATAGACTATGTTCTGTATGTGAGGAAGCCAAGGTTCCTTCTCATTTAAATAGATGTGATGTATGTGACACACAATTTAGAGAAAATGATGCCCAAGATGATTCCTCAAGTGAGGGGAGTAAGCATGGTACTGCATCATCCCCTCCTTCGTCTACGCCAGTCTTGCCCACACAGGAGGCCCCTAGTACATCTAGTGCGCCAATACTCCTTACTATGCAACAATTAACGGCTGTAATGGATAATTCTATCAAAAACATTTTAGCCAAAATGCCCACTTATCAGCGAAAGCGCGACTGCTCTGTTTTAGAAAATACCGAAGAGCATGAGGACGCTGATGATAATGGTTCTGACATGCCCCTACACCAGTCTGAGGGGGCCAGGGAGGTTTAGTCTGAGGGAGAAATTTCAGATTCAGGGAAAATTTCTCAACAAGCTGAACCTGATGTGATTACATTCAAATTTAAATTGGAACATCTCCGCGCTCTGCTTAAGGAGGTGTTATCTACTCTGGATGATTGTGACAATTTGGTCATTCCAGAGAAATTATGTAAGATGGACAAGTTCCTAGAGGTCCCGGGGGCCCCCCGAAGCTTTTCCTATACCCAAGCGGGTGGCGGACATTGTAAACAAAGAATGGGAAAGGCCCGGCATACCTTTTGTCCCTCCCCCTATATTTAAGAAATTGTTTCCTATGGTCGACCCCAGAAAGGACTTATGGCAGACAGTCCCCAAGGTCGAGGGGGCGGTTTCTACTCTAAACAAACGCACTACTATCCCTATAGAAGATAGTTGTGCTTTCAAAGATCCTATGGATAAAAAATTAGAGGGTTTGCTTAAAAAGATGTTTGTTCAGCAAGGTTACCTTCTACAACCAATTTCATGCATTGTTCCTGTCACTACAGCAGCGTGTTTCTGGTTCGATGAACTAGAAAAGTCGCTCAATAAAGATTCTTCTTATGAGGAGATTATGGACAGAATTCATGCTCTTAAATTGGCTAACTCTTTTACTTTAGACGCCACTTTGCAATTGGCTAGATTAGCGGCGAAAAATTCGGGGTTTGCTATTGTGGCGCGCAGAGCACTTTGGCTAAAATCTTGGTCAGCGGATGCGTCTTCCAAGAACAAATTGCTTAACATACCTTTCAAGGGGAAAACGCTGTTTGGCCCTGACTTGAAAGAGATTATTTCAGATATCACTGGGGGTAAGGGCCACGCCCTTCCTCAGGATAGGTCTTTTAAGGCTAAAAATAAACCAAATTTTCGTCCCTTTCGCAGAAACGGACCAGCCCCAAGTTCTACATCCTCTAAGCAAGAGGGTAATACTTCTCAAACCAAGCCAGCCTGGAGGCCAATGCAAGGCTGGAACAAAGGTAAGCAGGCCAAGAAACCTGCCACTGCTACCAAGACAGCATGAGATGTTGGCCCCCGATCCGGGACCGGATCTGGTGGGGGGCAGACTTTCTCTCTTCGCTCAGGCTTGGGCAAGAGATGTTCTGGATCCTTGGGCGCTAGAAATAGTCTCCCAAGGTTATCTTCTGGAATTCAAGGAGCTACCCCCAAGGGGGAGGTTCCACGGGTCTCAATTGTCTTCAGACCACATAAAAAGACAGGCATTCTTACATTGTGTAGAAGACCTGTTAAAAATGGGAGTGATTCATCCTGTTCCATTAGGAGAACAAGGGATGGGATTCTACTCCAATCTGTTCATAGTTCCCAAAAAAGAGGGAACATTCTGACCAATCTTAGATCTCAAGATCCTAAACAAATTTCTCAAGGTTCCATCGTTCAAAATGGAAACCATTCGGACAATTCTTCCTACCATTCAGGAAGGTCAATTCATGACCACGGTGGATTTAAAGGATGCGTATCTACATATTCCTATCCACAAGGAACATCATCGGTTCCTAAGGTTCGCCTTTCTGGACAAGCATTACCAGTTTGTGGCACTTCCATTCGGATTAGCCACTGCTCCAAGAATTTTCACAAAGGTACTAGGGTCCCTTCTAGCGGTGCTAAGACCAAGGGGCATTGCAGTAGTACCTTACTTGGACGACATACTGATTCAAGCGTCGTCTCTACCACAAGCAAAGGCTCATACGGACATTGTCCTGGCCTTTCTCAGATCTCACGGGTGGAAAGTGAACGTAGAAAAAAGTTCTCTATCTCCGTCAACAAGAGTTCCCTTCTTGGGAACAATAATAGACTCCTTAGAAATGAGGATTTTTCTGACAGAGGCCAGAAAATCAAAACTTCTAAGCTCTTGTCAAGTACTTCATTCTGTTCTTCTTCCTTCCATAGTGCAGTGCATGGAAGTAATAGGTTTGATGGTCGCGGCAATGGACATAGTTCCTTTTGCGCGAATTCATCTAAGACCATTACAACTGTGCATGCTCAGTCAGTGGAATGGGGATTATACAGACTTGTCTCCGACGATACAAGTAGATCAGAGGACCAGAGATTCACTCCGTTGGTGGCTGACCCTGGACAACCTGTCACAAGGGATGAGCTTCCGCAGACCAGAGTGGGTCATTGTCACGACCGACGCCAGTCTGGTGGGCTGGGGCGCGGTCTGGGAACCCCTGAAAGCTCAGGGTCTTTGGTCTCGGGAAGAATCTCTTCTCCCGATAAATATTCTGGAACTGAGAGCGATATTCAATGCTCTCAAGGCTTGGCCTCAGCTAGCATAGGCCAAATTCATACGGTTTCAATCAGACAACATGACGACTGTTGCGTATATCAACCATCAGGGGGGAACAAGGAGTTCCCTGGCGATGGAAGAAGTGACCAAAATAATTCAATGGGCGGAGACTCACTCCTGCCACTTGTCTGCAATCCACATCCCAGGAGTGGAAAATTGGGAAGCAGATTTTCTGAGTCGTCAGACATTTCATCCGGGGGAGTGGGAACTCCATCCGGAAATCTTTGCCCAAATAATTCAATTGTGGGGCATTCCAGACATGGATCTGATGGCGTCTCGTCAGAACTTCAAGGTTCCTTGCTACGGGTCCAGATCCAGGGATCCCAAGGCGACTCTAGTGGATGCACTAGTAGCACCTTGGAGCTTCAACCTAGCTTATGTGTTCCCACCGTTTCCTCTCATTCCCAGGCTGGTAGCCAGGATCAAACAGGAGAGGGTATCGGTGATCTTGATAGCTCCTGCGTGGCCACGCAGGACTTGGTATGCAGATCTGGTGAATATGTCATCGGCTCCACCATGGAGGCTACCTTTGAGACAGGACCTTCTTGTTCAAGGTCCGTTCGAACATCCGAATCTGGCCTCACTCCAACTGACTGCTTGGAGATTGAACGCTTGATTTTATCAAAGCGAGGGTTCTCAGATTCTGTCATTGATACTCTTGTTCATGCCAGAAAGCCTGTAACTAGAAAAATCTACCATAAAATATGGAAAAAATATATCTGTTGGTGTGAATCTCAAGGATTCCCATGGAACAAGATAAGAATTCCTAAGATTCTATCCTTTCTTCAAGAAGGTTTGGAGAAAGGATTATCTGCAAGTTCTTTGAAGGGACAGATTTCTGCTTTATCTGTTTTACTTCACAAAAAGCTGGCGGCTGTGCCAGATGTTCAAGCTTTTGTTCAGGCTCTGGTTAGAATCAAGCCTGTTTACAAACCTTTGACTCCTCCTTGGAGTCTTAATTTAGTTCTTTCAGTTCTTCAGGGGGTTCCGTTTGAACCCCTACATTCCGTTGATATCAAGTTATTATCTTGGAAAGTTTTGTTTTTGGTTGCAATTTCTTCTGCTAGAAGAGTTTCAGAGTTATCTGCTCTGCAGTGTTCTCCTCCTTATCTGGTGTTCCATGCAGATAAGGTGGTTTTGCGTACTAAACCTGGTTTTCTTCCGAAAGTTGTTTCTAACAAAAATATTAACCAGGAGATAGTCGTGCCTTCTTTGTGTCCGAATCCAGTTTCAAAGAAGGAACGTTTGTTGCATAATTTGGATGTAGTTCGTGCTCTAAAATTCTATTTAGAGGCTACAAAGGATTTCAGACAAACATCTTCCTTGTTTGTTGTTTATTCTGGTAAAAGGAGAGGTCAAAAAGCAACTTCTACCTCTCTCTCTTTTTGGCTTAAAAGCATCATCAGATTGGCTTATGAGACTGCCGGACGGCAGCCTCCTGAAAGAATCACAGCTCATTCCACTAGGGCCGTGGCTTCCACATGGGCCTTCAAGAACGAGGCTTCTGTTGATCAGATATGTAAGGCAGCGACTTGGTCTTCACTGCACACTTTTACTAAATTTTACAAATTTGATACTTTTGCTTCTTCTGAGGCTATTTTTGGGAGAAAGGTTTTGCAAGCCGTGGTGCCTTCCATCTAGGTGACCTGATTTGCTCCCTCCCATCATCCGTGTCCTAAAGCTTTGGTATTGGTTCCCACAAGTAAGGATGACGCCGTGGACCGGACACACCTATGTTGGAGAAAACAGAATTTATGTTTACCTGATAAATTACTTTCTCCAACGGTGTGTCCGGTCCACGGCCCGCCCTGGTTTTTTAATCAGGTCTGATGATTTATTTTCTCTAACTACAGTCACCACGGTATCATATGATTTCTCCTATGCAAATATTCCTCCTTTACGTCGGTCGAATGACTGGGGAAGGCGGAGCCTAGGAGGGATCATGTGACCAGCTTTGCTGGGCTCTTTGCCATTTCCTGTTGGGGAAGAGAATATCCCACAAGTAAGGATGACGCCGTGGACCGGACACACCGTTGGAGAAAGTAATTTATCAGGTAAACATAAATTCTGTTTTTTCAGCAATCCATATCCCAGGGGTAGAAAACTGGGAGGCGGATTTCCTAAGTCGTCAGACTTTTCATCCGAGGGAGTGGGAGCTTGCCCAACTGATTCGGCTATGGGGCACACCAGAATTGGATCTGATGGCGTCTCGTCAGAACGCCAAGCTTCCTTGTTACGGGTCCAGGTCAAGGGATCCCCAGGCAGTGCTGATAAATGCCTAGCAGTGCCCTGGTCCTTCAACCTGGCCTATGTGTTTCCAACATTCCCTCTCCTTCCTCGTCTGATTGCCAGAATCAAGCAGGAGAGAGCTTCAGTGATTTTGATAGCACCTGCGTGGCCACGCAGGACTTGGTATGCAGACCTGGTGGACATGTCATCCGTTCCACCATGGACTCTTCCGCGGAGGCAGGACCTTCTGATTCAAGGTTCATTCAAGCATCCAAACCTACTTTCTCAGCGTCTGACTGCTTGGAGATTGAAAGCTTGATTTTAGCAAAGCGTGGTTTCTCTGAATCGGTCATTGATACCTTGATTCAGGCTCGAAAGCCTGTCACCATAAAAATCTATCATAAGATATGGCGTAAATATCTTTACTGGTGTGCTTCCAAGGGTTACTCATGGAGTAAGATCAGGATTCCTAGGCTATTATCTTTTCTCCAAGAAGGATTGGAGAAGGGATTATCAGCTAGTTCCTTAAAGGGACAAATATCTGCTTTGTCTATCCTTTTACACAAGCGTCTGGCGGATGTTCCAGACGTTCAGGCATTTTGTCAGGCTTTAGTTAGAATCAAGCCTGTGTTTAAACCTGTTGCTCCGCCATGGAGTTTAAATTTGGTTCTTAAAGTTCTTCAAGGGGTTCCGTTTAAACCTATGCAGTCCATAGATATTAAGCTCTTATCTTGGAAAGTTCTGTTTTTAGTAGCTATCTCTTCGGCTCGAAGAGTTTCTGAGTTATCTGCTTTACAGTGTGACTCACCTTATCTTGTTTTCCATGCGGATAAGGTGGTTTTGCGTACCAAACCTGGATTTCTTCCTAAGGTTGTTTCTAATAGGAATATCAATCACGAAATTGTTGTTCCTTCTCTGTGTCCTAATCCTTCTTCCAAGAAGCAACGTTTATTGAACAACCTAGATGTAGTTCATGCTTTAAAGTTCTACTTACAAGCAACTAAAGATTTCCGTCAAACATCTTCATTGTTTGTTGTCTATTCTGGAAAGCGGAGAGGCCAAAAGTCTACGGCTACCTCTTTTTCTTTTTGGCTTAAAAGCATCATCCGTTTGGCTTATGACACTGCTGGCCAGCAGCCTCCTGAAAGGATTACTGCTCAGTCTACTAGAGCGGTGGCTTCCACGTGGGCTTTTAAAAATGAGGCTTCTGTTGAACAGATTTGTAAGGCGGCGACTTGGTCTTCGCTTCATACTTTTTCCAAATTTTACAAATTTGATAATTTTGCTTCTTCGGAGGCTATTTTGGGGAGAAAGGTTCTACAAGCAGTGGTGCCTTCCGTTTAGGTACCTGTCTTGTCCCTCCCTTCATCCGTGTCCTAAAGCTTTGGTATTGGTATCCCACAAGTATTGGATGAATCCGTGGACTCGATACATCTTGCAAGAGAAAACAAAATTTATGCTTACCTGATAAATTTCTTTCTCTTGCGATGTATCGAGTCCACGGCCCGCCCTGTCTATTTAAGACAGGTAGTATTTTTTATTATAAAACTTCAGTCACCTCTGCACCCTATAGTTTCTCCTTTTTCTTCCTAGCCTTCGGTCGAATGACTGGGGGGTGGAATTAGGGGATAAGCTATATAGACAGCTCTGCTGTGGGTGCTCTCTTTGCCACTTCCTGTTGAGAAGGAGAATATCCCACAAGTATTGGATGAATCCATGGACTTGATACATCGCAAGAGAAAGAAATTTATCAGGTAAGCATAATTTTTTTTTTTGTTAAATGCTTTATTTCTGTTTAAATAGAGTGATAGCAAAAATTCTAAAAATTCTCTGGTACTTTGGGTACGTTTTTTTCTCTAAAATTTCTGGTCCTTAAGGGGTTAAAGTCTCAGTTAAAATATTCCTGTTTTTAGGAGACATACTAATGAAAAAAATAAAATGCTCTAATTTATGAGAGTATTTCACTTTAACTTTGTGTTTAACCCATAAACAGTATTTGTAAGGGACACTAGTGTTAAAGTCCCAGTTAGAGCTATAGCACACATCAGGATAGCCAATTAGAGGCAGCATGCGCATGTATTACCAACTATGTGTTGCAGCCCAGAGAAGGACTTTGTGGGGGTTAAAAAAGTAACTGGTGGTAAAATAAAATGATCTAACAAGTTAAAGGAACCCTAATATTGCAAATACGTATTTATGATGATAGTCCATAGGGCTCCATGTGAGATATATTTCCCGCCACTATGAGGAGGTCAAGAAGAGTTTAAATTCCTTTTCATCTCTCCTCAGCAGCTTTGTTCACTACTCTGAGACTTGTAAACGGCAGAAGGCTACTACTGTAGTTTTGGCCTCTTTGCTCAAATAGGTAATCACAAGGTCTTCTTGGTGGCAAGAAATTTGCCACCTAAATGTACCACAGCTCATTCTACAAGATAAGTTGCAACTTCCTGGGCTTTCAAAATGATGCACCTTTGAAGGAGTTTTTAAGCTGCAACATGGTCTGCTCCGCATACCTTTTCAAAATGTTACCGCGTTGATGTTTTTGCTTCTTATCAAGCAGTTTTTGGCAGGAAAGTCCTTCAGGCCGCAGTGTCTGATAAATAGGAACTGCCTGAAAATTGTCCCACTCTTTCGGTAACATGGACTATCTGCTTGGGTATTAATCCCACATGTTATGGAGCCCTATGGACTATCATTATTATATGAAAGAAAACATGTTATGCTCACCTCATAAATTCTTTTCATTCGGAATGATGATAGTATATAGGCCCGGCCCCTTTTCAATTTTTGGCACAACAGTTCTATAGACCCTGCTTTTGTCTTTCCTACCTATGTTTCCTATTCTCTGTTTGGCTGTCTTAAACTGAGGAGAGGTGGGGAGGGAGTTTAAGTTCTTGTGTAGGTTCTTGGCCTCCTCCTAGTGGCGGTAAATATATTCCACATTTTATGGAGCCCTATGGACTATTATCATTCTAAAAGAGAAGAATCTATGAGGTAATCATAGATTATGTTTTCCCTATAAATAAATTACTCATGTTTGTATGTGGGATTTTTTTTAGGGGGTCACTATTTGTTTTCAAAAAGCCCCTTTTTGTAGTTTTTTATGTAAGTACGTGGGGTAATTAAATTGATTGTTGCCATTTTGATTGTATTGTTCACCCAGACACACACAAAATTCCCTGAACACGAACAGAATTAGTACTGTGTACTACTAAGTATTGAGACACATGTGCTATTCAGGTTGACCAGTATTGCCACAAAATCAGTTCATTTTTATTTTTCACATTGCATAACTTCATGAAAAAACAAGTGTCTTTTACCACAACAGCATTTATTAACCTTTGCAACACCTCACCACTAACATCTCCTGTCTTCTGCCATCCACATTTACCGTGTACACACACCTCGCTCCTCCAGCACATAACTGTTAAAGGGACAGTATACACTCATTTTCATATAACTGCATGTAATAGACACTACTATAAAGAATAAGATGCACAGATACTGATATAAAAATCCAGTATAAAACTGTTTAAAAACTTACTTAGAAGCTGTCAGTTTGGCTCTGTTGAAAAGGTAGCTGGAAAGCCCACTGCAAGTGGCAAATAAGACACTCCCCCCTCCCCCTTCTTTTGCATATGAAAAAACCCTTTACACAAACAGGAGCAAGCTGGAGAAGGTATACATCAGTATTCACATAAAACTTTGGGGCTTGGTTAGGAGTCTGAAAATCAGAACAATGTTATTTAAAAATAAGCAAAACGCTACATTTATTTAAAAAAACAACTTTATGGGCTATATAAATAGATCATCTACAAAACATTTATGCAAAGAAAAAATGAGTGTATAATGTCCCTTTAAGTCTCACTCAGCTCTTTCCTATTACTATTATGCTGTGCACCAAACTCCACCCCTCCTTCAGCACATCTAAATCAGTGGACTTCAGTTACCAGTACTGCTCCATTCTGTGGCTCTGCTCACATTGATTCTAGAGCTTTCTCTTCACTTCTCCATGTACCATTCCTTCCTAGCAATTAAGTCACCTAAGTACACTTTGCACAACCCAGTCATCCACAGCATTTCCTTAAGTAACACTATAACTACCAAACAGCTCAAATTATTCATCTTATTTTCCATTTTTATACTTTTCAAGGGTGATATTCTCTAACAGAACCTGTATGATTTCTGCACTACTGTACTTTCTAATAAACATCACATCACACAATTATCATGCAGTTCTTCTTTCAGCCCTATAGCCACAAAAAGTATGATATTCCCTTGCCCTAGAGCCCCTCTGAGAGCCATATCTCCATATAAAGACCCCCTGTCCTATGGCCCCCACTGATACACAAATACCATGTGAGACTAGTGATTAGACTCCTGACCCTGCATTTCCTGTTAGTCATATGGACATAAGAGACCACAGATCATACCTTGTAAACCCACTGTCACATACCCACATTATGCATCAGATTAGATACCCTGGCCCTACACCCCCTCTGAAAACCACATGACCCTGCACCCCTTAACTTTTTTATTTAAAAAATCAAAATAAATCATAACACTTTTTCCATATTATACATATCATTTTTTTTTCATTTTTTTTTATTTTAACAATTTAGTCCTCTCAAAGAAATAAAAGCACAAGTTCCTCAGAATATTGTAACCAAATGCATTCTAAGCGCATAGAAACCTAACATGTTTATGTATTCTTAACCTGATGGTTACCCCAGCCCATAGTGGATATTTAATAATAGGGGAAAAAGACAATGATAATAAGGAGAAAGGTTTCAACATCAGCTGCCCTTTTTTTTTTACAGGTACTACCGTTTGAATATTACAAATCTTGCAAAATAGTCCTTTATAAAATGGATACCCCAAGACAGCACTTTGAAATGCAATTAATCAAAATACCTTCATGGGAGTTTATTTTCAAAGACAAATAAAGCTTTCAATCAAAGTATATAACTGAATTACAAAATAATATTTATTTCCTAAAATATGGTGAGTCCACGGAATCATCAATTACTAGTGGGAATATCACTCCTGACCAGCAGGAGGAGGCAAAGAGCACCACAGCAAAGCTGCTATATATGTCACTTCCCTTATCCATAGGAGCATATCTATCAAGCTCCGAATGGAGCTTGATGTCCCGGGTTTCTGGCGAGCCTGCAAGCTTGCCAGAAACACCAGTTATGAAGCAGCGGTCACAAAGACCGCTGCTCCATAACCTGTCCGCCTGCTCTGAGCAGGCGGACAGACATCGCCGGAAATGAACCTGATCGAGTACGATCGGGTTGATTGACACCCCCTGCTGGTGGCCGATTGGCCGCGAGTCTGCAGGGGGCGGCGTTGCACCAGCAGTTTTTGTGAGCTGCTGGTGCAATGCTGAATACGGAGAGCGTATTGCTCTCCGTATTCAGCGAGGTCCGCTAGACTTTTGACAATTAGAGGCCATAGCCTCCAGTCATGCTCTTTTCCTAAATAGTGAGGTAAGTGCCAGTTTTATTTTTCTATATAGCAGTGAAAAATGTGGCACATTTTTTATTATTCCTGTCAGGGTGCAGGTTTTTATGGCAGTTTTTGCAGGCACTGTTAGTGTGAGGAGTTATTTATTTTATTGATGGCTCAGTGAGGATCCGTTTTTAGTAACAGATTATGTACTTTTTTGAGGGGTTTTATTGTTTGTTTTTAAGCCTGTTTTTCAAGAAAGCTATAAAAAAAAAGAAAAAAAAAAGGCTTTTTTCTCAGCTGTAGGACCACCCCTTTTAGGGAGCTTCTGATTCTGTGATGTCAGAGTTTTTTGGCACTTTCTTTTCACTTCCTGTAAGAGTGAGGTGCCCATATTTCAGTTGGCTCTGCTGTTTAGAAGGCTTCTTGCTGTTTTTGCTTCTCTGGAAATCCGGATTGTAAATGGGATCATTTTTTTCCCTCAGTTTGCTGCGGGTTGCAGGACAGGTAGGGCACCTCAGTAATTCTGCTGAGGTGTAGAGTGTTGCCTGGGGTATGTTTTCTTGATTTGGTAAAGTTAAAGGGAACATTTATTTAAGAACGTTTTTTTCTTTTTAAAGATACGATTAGTCCACAGATTTCATCCTTACTTGTGGGATATCGCCTCCTGGCCAGCAGGAGGAGGCAAAGAGCACCACAGCAGAGCTGTATATATAGCTCCTCCCTTCCCTCCCACCCCAGTCATTCTCTTTGCCTGTGTTAGTAATAGGAGATGGCAAAGTGAGGTGTTAGAAATTATTCTTCAATCAAGAGTTTGTTATTTTTAAGTAGTGCCAGAGAGTGCTACTTTGATCTGGGGTGTAGCCTAGACCAGATCAGTCTCTACAGCTTTTTGGTGGCTTTAAAGCAATAGGAACTGGTGGGACATAATTCTCACTGTGCCTCCTAGACATGTTGCTGCCCCATTATAGATAGCCTAAGCACATGGTAACTCAGGCTGATCTGCTTCCACAGTGCTATGGAAGGGAGAAAAAGACCTCTTACACCTGATGGACTGCCATGCTGTCGCTCAGCGTTCAAGGTAAGTGCTAACTTTATTATTCTTGGGATATCACAATTCTCTCAGAAGAAAGTCAGCACTACATTACCTACATATCACATGTCAAGGGCTAAGTAAAGATTGGGCTCCTTATTGTGATGGGACTGTGATCTCTTTTTTAGGGCTATGTTACACAGACACTGGGGACTGGAGTTAGTGTTGTTTAGCTCCCGGAGGTTTCCTCATAGAATATGCCGACCGGGAGATGGCTCTCTTTATATTCAATCAGTCTTGATGGGCACTTTATTGTGAAAGAGGAAGGCTATATTATACTGAAGATCAGTGTGGTTTTACTCCCGGCGGTTGACATATAATATGCCGACCGGAAGGTGTTTAACTTTTATGTTTTAACTTTCAGATTTTATTGAGTTTAAAGGTGCTACCTGACTATGCGGTAGTTTACTCAGCTAAATTTTTCCTCATTTCACTTAGTCGTTCTATCTCCCGGGGTCAGATCTATAAGATCTTAATGTTGCCCGGGAGATTGAGTACGGTGACGCCCACGATGGGCGGAGTTGTCTTCCCTACGGTTTTTTTTCTGAGCCTTCTCGACCATCTCTGAACGTTGTTAAGGGATAGAGTTCTGGCACGCCCGCAAGGGGCGGAGTTATTTGAGGGTTTGTTTGCTGTGCTCTCTACCTCCGTTAGGATACCGGAGGGTAGAGCGTTTAATACGGCTAGGTAGTGCTCTGGGTTAGACCAATGACTATCATGGGGCAGATGTGTTAGTGGGTCTTTGCTGATTATACTGTTTTCTTAGCTGAGGGTCAGTAGGTCCAAATCAGTTTGCAAAGGGTGTAAATCAATTTGCACAAGAGTGTCAGTTGGCTAAACACACAATAAACTCAAGATGTTTTTCTTAAAACATTTAAGGAAACAGTACTGTTTGTTTCTATGTGTCCATTTTTTATATACTCCTTTTAACGCTATTGCTGTTAAGAGTCTGGGGACACCGGTCAATCCATGCCACAATTTTCTATTATAGCGTCCAGCATAATTTTATGAACCACAAGCTGTGCTCTGCGGTTCCTTGCAAAGACATTGCTTTTTGATGTACTTAACAATGTTTATTTACAGCAATATTAATATTCTTATTAGATTGTTCTGCACAAAAGTAATAAGATGTTCTTTTAAAATTTAAAGAGACAGTAAAACATTTTCTGTGTAAATTTTTATTAACAGAATTGCGGCTGTTTATTTGTTAATTCATCCTTTGTGACGTAGGATGGTACAAAAACACACAAAAATTAGTTTCTTTATGATTTAAAGAGACAGTAACATTTTGTTCTGTGTACATTATAATAAATGAATTTCAGCTGTTTATTTGTTAATTCATCCCTTGTGTCTGAGGCTGAAACAAAAGCACACAAGAATAGAGTTTCTTTTCAGGTTTAAGGACAAAGTATCGTTTCCTATGTGAAAAGATTTATTAACTTTTATTCAAATGTATTTTCTCTTTTTGAATCTACTCGCTCTACGGCGATTGCTGTTTGGGAGTCTATTATCAATGGCCACAAATTGTTCCTACAGTTTCCATCGACATTTTATGGCCCACATACAGTGCCCTGCGTTCCTTCACTCTCCTCTCGGGCTTATGATGCATTCTATATTTTTCCACGAGGTGAAAGCATTGCTAGAGGAATTACTATTCTCAGTGGTTCCTCTATGTTACTGAGAATCTCAGTTTCAGATGGAATGGTACCCTAGGCATTCCCTATATTTACAAGACTGTTTCCCATGACCGACTCAGCTAAGGAGGCTGGACGACATTCCCTAGGTGGGAAGGAGTAGTTTCATCTTCACTACGAGAACTTCTATACCCTTAGAGAATTGTCCTATGGAAAAAATTTAGTAATAGGACACAACATCTGTGTACTTTGCTACCGTCACTAGTGTGGCAGCATTTTAGCTTGCTGCGTTGTCTGATGCTATTACTCAGTAGCTTCCCTGGATAACATCCAGGACTGGATAAAGCTTTCACATTGGCTAATTCCTTTATTTCCATTTCTTCCCTTCCAGTTATCGAACTGGGAGCATAGGTGGCTCTGTTCCAGCTCTTGGGACCTTATGGTTAGAGCCTTGTTTTACAGATATATGTTCTAAATCTAAGATTTTGGTGATTCCTTGCCAGGAGCAAACATTGTTGGAACCTGGCTTGATGAAAATTTGAAAAAAAAAATCGCATATAGCCTGCTCTTGAAGCAAGGACAGCATGGAAAACATGCCCCGGTCCGGATTGGATCTTATAGGGGGCTGTCTTTCCGTTTTCGCTCAAGTTTGGTTTCTACCTCAGCTATTTTCCTCTCAGAGGCAGTTTTTTGCTTTCAAGATTATCCGAGGATCAGACAAAGGGAGAGACGTCCTTACACTGCGTAGACCTCTCAGACCTGGGAGTGGTTGTTCCAGTTCTAATAATGGTACAGGATCTAGGGTTTCCGGTCGTGTTGTGATTGCTGAAAAAGGGGAATTTTCAGACCATTTTTTAAAGGAGGGGTTCTGTCCTTCAAGATGGAAACTATTAATTTGTTCCATTCCTTCCTTGATCCTAGAGGGTCAATTTATTGCTAAAATGGTTTGAGGGTTAAGTGCCTTCATGGGCTGTTTGCGAGAATCGTCTCAGTTCTAGGGTTTGCCTTTCTGGACAAACACTTCCCGTTCGTGGTCCTTCCTTTCAGTCTTACCACAGTTCTGAGTTTTTAGGGAGGATCTGGGATCATTGTTGGCTGTACTTCAGTTATGGAGCATTGCAATGGCGCCCTATCTGACTAATATCCTAGTCCAGGCGTCATCTTTACACAAGCTAGATTTACATGGACATGAGTTTCTACTTTCCGTGAGCTCACGGGTAGAAGGTGAATTTGGAAAAGTATCCCTTACTTTCAAGCACAAGGGTAGCTTTCTGGGAATCATGACAAATTCCGTTTCAATTAAGTTTTTTCTGACTGAGATCAGGAAATCAGGTCTATTAATAATGGACTAGTCCTTCAGTTCACTTCTCGGCCTTCAGTGGCTCAGTACATAGAGGTATTTGGGTTGATGGCTCAGCATGCTAAGGCACTGTGGCTGAACTCTGTAACAACCTGAGGGTTGTAGGTTCAATCCCTGGTATGGTCCATTCAACATTTCATCCTTGTAAGGTTGATTAAATGAGCAGTGCCTTATGTCACTTAAAAATTAAATTTTTTCACTGCAACCCAGACCTATGCAGTTAAGCATACTCAGGCAATGGAACGGAGACTATGTAAACTTGTCTCTTCAAATAACTCTGGTTCAGGAGACAAGGGACTTTTTCTATGGTGGTTGTCTCTGGATCACCTGTCCGAGAGAACATGATTAGCAGAGTATGGACTCAAGCGGAGTCTGTTCGTTTATTAGACTTTCTGCAACTGAGAGCGAGCTTCAGGGCTCTTCTGGTCTGGCATCAGTTGGCTTCGGCCAGTTTCATTCTTGCTATTTGTTGGCGATCCATAGCCCAGAGGTGGACAATTGGGAATTGGATTTTCTGAGTAGGCAGACTTTTCAAATTGGAGAGAACTTCATCCGGGAGTATTTTCCAACCTGGTTTTTTGAATAAAGTCGGCCGGAGTTGGACCACATGGCATCTTGTCAGACTGGCTGGCTTTTGGGTCCAGGTCTAGGGGCCCCGGGCCAAACTGATAACTGCCTTGTCAGTTCTTTGGTCTTTCAGCCTAGAATTTCTTTTTCTCCCGTTTGCGCTTCTTTGCCGGGTGATTGTTCAACTCAAATAGGAGAAGGCATCAGTGATCCTCCTCGCTTTTACGTGGCCTCATAGGATGTGGTAGGCCGTTCCGGTGAACATGTCATATCTGCCACCTTGATCAATAAGGTGATATGCTTCTGTTGAGGAATGGCCTCTTAATCAGGGTTCCTTCTTCCACCCAAGTCTAGTTTCTCTGAAGCTGATTGCTTGGAGATTACAAGCTTGATCCTATTCGAGTGGGATTTGTATACAAGCGAGGTTTTCTTTGATTCGGTCATAAATACCTTAGTTCAGGCATGTAAGCCTGTAACTACGAAGATTTAACATACGATAAGGCATACATATCTTTATTGGTGTGAATCCAAGGGCTACTCTTGGAGTAGGGTTAGGATTTCCAGGATTTTGTCTTTTCTCCAAGATGGATTGGAGATAGGGTTGTCGGCAAGTTCCTTAAAGGGACTGATTTCTGCTTTATCTATTTTGTTACTCAAGCGTCTGGTAGATGTTCCAGACTTGCAATCTTTTTGTCAGGCTCTGACTAGAATCAGGCCGGTTTTTAGACCAATTGCTCCTCCTTGGAGTTTAAATTTGGATTCTTAGAGTTCTTCAAGGGGTTCCGTTTGAACCTATGCATTCCAAAGATATTAAGTTATTATCTTAGAGAGTTTTTCTAGTTGCTATTTCTTCTGCTCGAAGGGTATCTGAGATTTCGGCATTACATTATGATTCTTCTTATCTTATTTTCCATTCAGATAAGGTGGTGTTACGTTCAAAACCTGGTTTTATTCCTAAAAGTTGTTTCTAACTAGAATATTAATCAGGAGATTGTTGTTCCTTCTTTGTGTCCTAATCCTTCCTCTAAGAAGGAAAGTCTGTTGCATAATTTAGACGTAGTCCGTGCTTTACAGTTTTACTTAAGAGTGACTAAGTATTTTCGACATTCGTCTTTTTTGTTTGTTATTTTTTCAGGGAAACGTAGGGGTCAGAGTGCTAACGGCTACCTCTCTTTCTTTTTGGCTGAAGAGTATCATCCGTTTTGCTTATGGGACTGCTGGACGGAAGCCTCCTGAACGAATTAAGGCTCATCCCACTGGGGCTGTGACTTCCTCATGGGCATTCAAAAATGATGCTTCTGTTGAACAGATTTGCAAGGCTGCAACTTGGTCTTCTCTTCACACTTTTTATAAATTTGATACTTTTGCCTCGGCTGAGGCTGCTTTTGGGAGAAAGGTTCTTCAAGCAGTGGTGCTTTCCGTTTAGGTTCCCTGTCTTGTCCCTCCCTTTTCATCCGTGTACTATATATTTAGTATTGTATCCCACAAATAAGGATGAAATCCGTGGACTCATCGTATCTTGAAAAGGAAATTTATGCTTACCTGATAAATTTGTTTCTTTTTAGATACGATGAGTCCACGGCCCACCCTGTTTTTTATAAGACAGGTCTTTATTTTTGTTAAACTTCAGACACCTCTGCACCTTGGCTTTTCCTTTCTCTTCCTAACTTCGGTCGAATGACTGGAGTGGGAGGGAAGGGAGGGAGGAGCTATATATACAGCTCTGCTGTGATGCTCTTTGCCTCCTCCTGCTGGCCAGGAGGCGATATCCCACAAGTAAGGAAGAAATCCGTGGACTGATCGTATCTAAAAAGAAACAAATTTATCAGGCAAGCATAAATTTCCTTTTTTTGTTTTTTTTTGGTTCTGTATTATATCCGTTGTTAAAGGGGAACTCAAGTCCAAAAAAAACTTTTATGATTCAGATAGGGCATGTAATTTTAAACAACTTTCCAATGTACTTTCTTTTTAAAGACACAATGAGTCCACGGATCATCTTCATTACTTATGGGATATTCACCTCCTGGTCAGCAGGAGGAGGCAAAGAGCACCACAGCAGAGCTGTTAAATAGCTCCTCCCTTCCCTCCCACCCCAGTCATTCTCTTTGCCTACGTTAGTGATAGGAAGAGGTAAAGTGTTTGTTATTTTTTCAGGGAAACGTAGGGGTCAGAGTGCTAACGGCTACCTCTCTTTCTTTTTGGCTGAAGAGTATCATCCGTTTTGCTTATGGGACTGCTGGACGGAAGCCTCCTGAACGAATTAAGGCTCATCCCACTGGGGCTGTGACTTCCTCATGGGCATTCAAAAATGATGCTTCTGTTGAACAGATTTGCAAGGCTGCAACTTGGTCTTCTCTTCACACTTTTTATAAATTTGATACTTTTGCCTCGGCTGAGGCTGCTTTTGGGAGAAAGGTTCTTCAAGCAGTGGTGCTTTCCGTTTAGGTTCCCTGTCTTGTCCCTCCCTTTTCATCCGTGTACTATATATTTAGTATTGTATCCCACAAATAAGGATGAAATCCGTGGACTCATCGTATCTTGAAAAGGAAATTTATGCTTACCTGATAAATTTGTTTCTTTTTAGATACGATGAGTCCACGGCCCACCCTGTTTTTTATAAGACAGGTCTTTATTTTTGTTAAACTTCAGACACCTCTGCACCTTGGCTTTTCCTTTCTCTTCCTAACTTCGGTCGAATGACTGGAGTGGGAGGGAAGGGAGGGAGGAGCTATATATACAGCTCTGCTGTGATGCTCTTTGCCTCCTCCTGCTGGCCAGGAGGCGATATCCCACAAGTAAGGAAGAAATCCGTGGACTGATCGTATCTAAAAAGAAACAAATTTATCAGGCAAGCATAAATTTCCTTTTTTTGTTTTTTTTTGGTTCTGTATTATATCCGTTGTTAAAGGGGAACTCAAGTCCAAAAAAAACTTTTATGATTCAGATAGGGCATGTAATTTTAAACAACTTTCCAATGTACTTTCTTTTTAAAGACACAATGAGTCCACGGATCATCTTCATTACTTATGGGATATTCACCTCCTGGTCAGCAGGAGGAGGCAAAGAGCACCACAGCAGAGCTGTTAAATAGCTCCTCCCTTCCCTCCCACCCCAGTCATTCTCTTTGCCTACGTTAGTGATAGGAAGAGGTAAAGTGAGGTGTTAGATTAGATTCTTCAATCAAGAGTTTATTATTTTTAAAGTAGTGCAAGATTGTGCTGCTTTGTTCTAGGGGGAAGCCATAGTCCATATCAGTCTCTTCAGTAGAGCTCTTGGTGGCTTTAGAGCAATGGGAACTGGTGGGACATAATTCTCACTGCGCTTCCCATACATTTATGCTGCCCTTATCCTGATGGCCTAAGCAATTTTAACTCAGGCTTTATCATTCTCCACAGGGCTATAGGAGGGAGAGGACTAGCCGGACAGATAGCTCAGCATGCTAAGGCACTGTGGTTGAGCTCTGTTGCAGGTTCGATCCCCTGCGAGGTCCACTCAGCCTTTCATCCTTCAGTGGTCGATAAAATGAGCAGCGCCTTGAAACCCTTACGGGTGATTAGCTGTGCTTTACAAATACCCAATACATACATACATACATACCTCTTAAACCTGTTGGACTGTCCTGCTGTCGGACAGACTTAAGGTAAGTGCTAACTTTTTTATTCTGGGAGGATGACAAAAGTCTCAGAGGAAAGTTGGCACTTTAGTTATATTTAATCACATATAAGGCTCAGTAACATTGGACACTTTATGTAGGGACATTTTACTCTCTGTGTATGGAAGGTTCCTTTTTGGCAGCTTAAAGTACAGGCACTGGGGCTGGGAGTAAGCTTGTTTTTCCCTATCTGTTCATTTTGACTAACAGTAAAGCCGGTCGGGTTGTGTGTTTTTTCTTACACCCACGATGGGCGGGGCTTTCTTTTCACGCGCTGGTTACACTGCACACTTTCAGTTGTGTCGGGTGTATGAAGGATCAGCGTCGCACTAGAACCGCATGGTTTTTCAATCAGAGCAAGCGGTTTTAGCGTTATAGAGCCTTATCGTCTGCATCTCTGGGGATGCATCTCTGGGGATACAGCTGTGTCTCTTTGCTATAGAAAAATAGTTTCAGTTTAAATTTTAAAGACACAGTATCGTTTTTGTCATTCACAATTATTTGACTTAAGATTTTTTTTTTGTTGTTTTTTTGGGGATTCTTTTTTTCTCCATGATATAAAATTTTTTAGATTTTAAAGGGCCAGTAACGTTTTTGTTTTTTTTGTAATAAAATTTTCTTTGTGTGAAAGTGAATTTTTTTCTTACATTATCATTTTATGGTGTTTCAATATGGACATAGGAGCCGTGCAACATGTTACTTGCTCCATGTGTTTTGATGCCAATGTGGAACCACCAATTCCTTTTTGTGCCCTCATGTATTGAGAGGGCTTTAAAGTATAGAGAAAAGATTTTTCATGAACAAAATTTTTCAAAAGCGGATGCTTCTCAGGAGTCTGACGAGATTCAGAGTATGCCGCAGCTTTCTCCCCAAGCGTCCAAAACTTCAACGCCCGCACAAGCAGTGCCCTGTACTTCTGCTCTAGCATCTCCTGGAGTTACTTTAAGGGACATAGCTATGCTTATGTCCTCGACAATTTCTGATGCGTTGTCTGCTTTTCCTATGCTACAAGGCAAACGTAAGAGGAAAGACAACCATGTTACCAGTAAGTTTTCTGATGCCATGGTGGCAATCTCAGATGTACCCTCCCAGGGAACTGAGATGGAAGGTATAGAGGTTCTATCAGAAGGCGAAATTTCAGCTTCAGAGAGTTCATTGCCTTTGACTAATTCAGAGGTTATCTCTTTCAGATTTAAACTAGAACACCTCCACCTGTTACTCAGGGAGGTTTTGGTTACCTTAGACGACTGTGATTCCACAGTAGTGGTAGCTCCTGCGAAGTCGAGTAAATTGGACAGATATTTCGAAGTTCCTTCTTACTCAGATGTTTTTCCAGTTCCTAAGCGAGCTTCAGAGATTGTTTCTAAGGAATGGGAGAGACCAGGTATTCCCTTCTCTCCATCTCCTATTTTCAAAAAGATCTTTCCTATAGCTGACGCTGTCAAGGAAGCTTGGCAAACGGTTGGAAGGTGGAAGGGGCTATCTCCAATCGAACTACTATTTCCATTGAGGATAGCTGGGTTTTTAAAGATCCCATGGACAAGAAGTTGGAGGGTCTACTTAAAAAGATTTATGTTCACCAGAGTCTGCTATTACAGCCGGCTGCGTGCATTACTACTGTCACTAGTGCAGCAGCTTATTGGTTTGATGCTCTGTCCGAGTCTCTCAATACTGAGACTTCCTTAGAGGAGATCCAAGATAGGATTAAAGCTCTTAAATTAGCTAATGCCTTTATTACGGACGCTTCTCTGCAAATTACTAAATTAGCAGCTAAGAGTTTGGGGTTCTCTATCCTAGCCCGCAGAGCCTTATGGTAAAAAGCTTGGTCTGGGGATGTGTCATCTAAGTCTAAGCTTCTAGCGATTCTTTACAAGAGGAAAACCTTGTTTGGACCTGGCCTGACAGAAATTATCTCTGATATCACGGGAGGTAAGGGTCATCTCCTTCCTCAAGATAAGAGAAACAAGCAGAAAGGACGACAAAGTAATTTTCATTCCTTTCAAATTTTTAAGGTAAATTCTTTCTCTTCCTCCTCTAAACCGGAACAATCTAAACCTACTTGAAGACCCAACCAGTCTTGGAACTAGGGTAAACAATCCAAGAAGCCTGCTGTTGAATCCAAGACAGCATGAAGGGCATGCCTCCGACCCGGGACCGGATCTGGTAGGGGGCAGACTTTCCTTCTTCGTTCAGGCTTGGGTTTGGGATGTTCAGGATTCATGGGCAGTAGAAATAGTGTCCCAGGGATACAAACTGGAGTTCAAAAATGTTCCTCCCAGAGGGAGGTTTCTTCTTTCAAGATTATCTGCAAACCAGATAAAAAAAGAGGCGTTCTTATACTGTGTAAGAGACCTCTCCTCTCTAGGAGTGATTGTTCCCGTTCCAGTACAGGAACAGGGGCAGGGTTTTTATTCAAATCTGTTTGTGGTTCCCAAAAAGGAGAGAACCTTCAGACCTTTCTTAGACCTCAAGTGTTTAAACAAATTCCTCAGAGTTCCATTATTCAAGATGTAAACTATTCATACCATTCTTCCATTGATCCAAGAGGGTCAATTTATGATGACAGTGCATTTAAAGGATGCTTATCTGTGGTTTCCTATCCACAGAGATCATCACAGGTTCCTTAGGTTTGCTTTTCTGGACAAACACTTTCAGTGAGTGGCTCTTCCTTTCGGTCTGGCCACGGCACCCAGAATTTTCACAAAGGTTCTGGGGTCTCTGCTGGCGGTCCTAAGAGCGCGGGGCATTGCGGTAGCTCGTTATCTGGACGATATTCTATTCCAGGTGTCACCTTGTCAACAAGCAAGATCTCATACCGACTTGGTACTATCCTTCCTGAGAACTCACGGGTGGAAGGTAAATATGGAAAAGAGTTCAAAAAACAAGGGTGACTTTCTTGGGAACTCTAATCAATTCTATATCTGAGGATTTTTCTGATAGAGGTCAGGAAATCAAAGATTCTAGATACCTGTCGAGTCATTCAGTACACTTCTCGACCGTCAATGGCTCAGTGCATGGAAGTAATCAGACTGATGGTGGTGGCAATGGACATCATCCCGTTTGCTCGGTTCCACCTCAGACCTCTGCAGTTAAACAAGCTCAGGCAGTGGAATGGAGATTATGCAGACTTGTCTACTCGAATAACACTGGAACAGGAAACGAGGGACTCTCTTCTATGGTGGTTGTCTCTGGATCATCTATCCCAGGGGACCTGTTTCACAGACCATCCTGGGTGATTGTGACAACAGACACCAGCCTTCTAGGGTGGAGAGCTGTCTGGGGTCCCCTAAAGGCTCAGGGAGTTTGTTCTTCCTATAAATGTCCTGGAACTGAGAGCAATCTTCAATGCCCTTCTGGCCTGGCCTCAGTTCGCTTCGGCTCAGTTTATCAGATTCCAGTCGGACAACATAACGTCAGTGGCTTACATCAGTCATCAGGGAGGAACGAGGAGTTCCTTAGCGATGACCTGAGGTAGCCAAGATAATCCGGTGGGCGGAGGCCTAGTCTTTCCACCTGTCAGCGATCCACATCCAAGGGGTGGACAACTGGGAAGCAGACTTTCTGAGCAGGCAGACTTTTCATCCGGGAGAGTGGGAACTCCATCCAGAAGTGTTCTCCAACCTGACTCTCAGATGGGGTCGGCCGGAGTTAGATGTCATGGCGTCTCGTCAGAATGCCAAGCTCCCAGAATACGGGTCGAGGTCCAGGGATCCCCAAGCGGAACTGATAGATGCTCTGGCGGCTCCTTGGTCCTTCATAGCATACCTATTTCCCCCATTTGCTCTTCTTTCTCTGGTCATTGCTTGAATCAAACAGGAGAAGGCATCGGTGATCCTCATTGCTCCTGCTTAACCTTGCAGGATTTGGTTTGCAGATCTGGTGGACATGTCATCTCTGCCACCTTGGAAACTTCCGTTGAGGAAGGGCCCTTCCTTCACCCAAATCTAGTTTCTCAGAAGCTGACTGCTTGGAGATTGAACGCTTAATCTTATCCAAGTGGGGGTTTTCAGATTCGGTCATAGAGACCATGATTCAGGCTCGCAAGCCTGTCACTAGAAGGATTTACCATAAGATATGGCGTAAATACCTCTATTGGTGTGAATCCAAGTGCTACTCATGGAGTAGAGTTCGGATTCCCATGATTTTTGTCTTTTCTTCAAGAAGGTTTGGAGAAGGGGTTATCGACAAGTTCCCTAAAGGGTCAAATCTCTGCTTTATCTATTTTGTTACACTAACGACTGGCAGATGTCCCAGATGTACAATCTTTTTGTCAGGCCTTGGTTAGGATCAGGCCTGTGTTTAAACCAGTTACTCCTTCTTGGAGTCTGAATTTAGTTCTCAAGGTTCTTCAAGGGGTTCCGTTTTTAGCCTATGCATTCCTTAGATATTAATTTGGTATCTTGGAAAGTTTTATTTCTTGTTGCTATTTCTTCAGCTTGTAGAGTGTCTGAACTCTCGGCGTTGCAATACACTTCTCCTTACCTTATCTTCCATTCAGATAAGGTAGTTTTACGTACTAAACTATGTTTTCTTCCTAAGGTTGTTTCAGATAGGAGCATTAATCAGGAGATTGTTGTTCCTTCCTTGTGTCCTAATCCTTCTTCTCAGAAGGAGCGTCTTCTGCAAAATTTGGACATGGTCCATGCTTTAGAATTTTACTTACAAGCGACTAAGGATCTTGAAGATCACCCGTTTTGCATATGAGACTGCCAGACAGCAGCCTCCTGAGAGACTTACGGCTCATTCCACTAGGGCTGCTGCTTCCTCATGGGCATTCAAAAATGAAGCTTCTGTAGAACAGATTTGCAAGGCTGCAACTTGGTCCTCTCTTCACACTTTTTGTAAATTCTATAAATTTGATACTTTTGCCTCGGCTGAGGCAGCTTTTGGGAGAAAGGTTCTTAAAGCAGTGGTGCCTTCCGTTTGGGTTCCCTGTCTTGTCCCTCCCGTATCATCTGTGTCCTCTAGCTTGGGTATTGTATCCCATAAGTAATGAAGATAATCCGTGGACTCATTGTGTCTTTAAAAAGAAAAGAAAATGTATGCTTAGCTGATAAATTTGTTTCTTTTTAGACACGATGAGTCCGCGGCCTGCCCTGTTCTTTTAGACAGGTTGTTAATTTTATAAACTTCAGACACCTCTGCACCTTGGCTTTTCCTTTTTCTTCCTAACTTCGGTCGAATGACTGAAGTGGGAGGGAAGGGAGGAGCTATTTGCCTCCTCCTGCTGACCATGAGGTGAATATCCCATAAGTAATGAAGATGATCCGTGGACTCTTTATTGTGTCTAAAAAGAAACAAATGTATCAGGTTAGCATAAATTTTCTTATTTAGTGTTAGTGATGTGGGAGGCCAGAGGTTTAGGGGTTAATAACTTTAGTATAGTGGTGGCGGCGATGTTGGGGGTGGCAGATTAGGGGTTAATAAGTGAATATAGGTGACGGCGACATTGGGGGCGGCAGATTAGGGGTTAGTAAGTGAAGGTGGGTGGCTGCATCATTGGAGGCAGCAGATTAGGGGTTAAAAAGTGTAGGTAGGTGTCGGGGCGGCAAATTAGGGGTTAATAAGTGTAATGTAGGTGTCAGCGATGTCCGGGGCAGCAGATTAGGGGTGTTTAGACTCAGGGTTTATGTTAGGGTGTTAGGTTTAGACATACATTTTCTTTCCCCATAGGAATCAATGGGGCTGCACTACAGAGTTTTACACTCCGTTATTTTTTTTAGCTGGCTCTCCCCATTGATGTCTATGGGGAAATCGCGCACATCAATCCAGCTCAAAGCAGCGCTGATATTTGTGTGCGGTATGGAGCTCAACGCTGCCATGTTGCCCACAAACGCCATTTTTTGGAAAACCTGTAATAGCAGCGCTATTAAAGGTGAGCGGTGGAAATAACTTGCAAGTTATTACCGAGCCACTCATAAAGCAAAACTCGTAATCTAGCCGTATGTTATTTTAAAATCTGGATTTTAAGATTTTAATTTGCTTCTGAGGGTTTTTCTTATTCAAGATACTATATGTATTATGTTCTAAAGTATGGTTTATCCTGATTCCCTTTTGGGACTGCACTACTATTTCTTTGGAAATTGGTACTTATTTTTAGGATTTTTTAGAGTTTGAATATAACCTTAGTAGAGCATATTCACGCACTGTTTATATTTTTAGCTCAGCCTTTATCTGTGGCAGACATTACTGTTCTCTCAACCTTTTTTATTGTTGAACAGTTAGCATAAGCAGTTTCAGATTCTCAAGTATATAACTCTGTTTATTTACTTCTGATGTATTCATTTTATTATGTTTACTATATCTATTATTATGATTTCAAATATATTTTATTAACTCTAGCTTGTTAGGCTAATAACTTGTTTGATTTCTATTATCTCCACTATTTCTGGAGGTTTAGAGTTTTTTCTGCCCTACTTTTAGTCCGGTGATGTAGATCAGTTGGTGAATGTCCTGTATACAAACGCTTGTTTTAGATCCAAGGGTCTTAGATTCATATCCCGGCAGGGTTAACACAGCCCTTTGGCCTTTTTCAGGTCTTTTTATTGTGTTCCATTTATTTGGGTAATAATAACAACTGTTTTTTTCAGCTGCTAATTTGGTTAACTATACAGGGAGTGCAGAATTATTAGGCAAGTTGTATTTTTGAGGATTAATTTTATTATTGAACAACAACCATGTTCTCAATGAACCCAAAAAAACTCATTAATATCAAAGCTGAATAGTTTTGGAAGTAGTTTTTAGTTTGTTTTTAGTTATAGCTATTTTAGGGGGATATCTGTGTGTGCAGGTCTGTGCATAATTATTAGGCAACTTAACAAAAAACAAATATATACCCATTTCAATGATTTATTTTTACCAGTGAAACCAATATAACATCTCAACATTCACAAATATACATTTCTGACATTCAAAAACAAAACAAAAACAAATCAGTGACCAATATAGCCACCTTTCTTTGCAAGGACACTCAAAAGCCTGCCATCCATGGATTCTGTCAGTGTTTTGATCTGTTCACCATCAACATTGCATGTAGCAGCAACCACAGCCTCCCAGACACTGTTCAGAGAGGTGTACTGTTTTCCCTCCTTGTAAATCTCACATTTGATGATGGACCACAGGTTCTCAATGGGGTTCAGATCAGGTGAACAAGGAGGCCATGTCATTAGATTTTCTTCTTTTATACCCTTTCTTGCCAGCCACGCTGTGGAGTACTTGGACGTGTGTGATGGAGCATTGTCCTGCATGAAAATCATGTTTTTCTTGAAGGATGCAGAGTTCTTCCTGTACCACTGCTTGAAGAAGGTGTCTTCCAGAAACTGGCAGTAGGACTTTGAGTTGAGCTTGACTCCATCCTCAACCCGAAAAGGCCCCACAAACTCATCTTTGATGATACCAGCCCAAACCAGTACTCCACCTCCACCTTGCTGGCGTCTGAGTCGGACTGGAGCTCTCTGCCCTTTACCAATCCAGCCACGGGCCCATCCATCGGGCCCATCAAGACTCACTCTCATTTCATCAGTCCATAAAACCTTAGAAAAATCAGTCTTGAGATATTTCTTGGCCCAGTCTTGACGTTTCAGCTTGTGTGTCTTGTTCAGTGGTGGTCGTCTTTCAGCCTTTCTTACCTTGGCCATGTCTCTGAGTATTGCACACCTTGTGCTTTTGGGCACTCCAGTGATGTTGCAGCTCTGAAATATGGCCAAACTGGTGGCATCTTGGCAGCTGCACGCTTGACTTTTCTCAGTTCATGGGCAGTTATTTTGCGCCTTGGTTTTTCCACACGCTTCTTGCGACCCTGTTGACTATTTTGAATGAAACGCTTGATTGTTCGATGATCACGCTTCAGAAGCTTTGCAATTTTAAGAGTGCTGCATCCCTCTGCAAGATATCTCACTATTTTTGACTTTTCTGAGCCTGTCAAGTCCTTCTTTTGACCCATTTTGCCAAAGGAAAGGAAGTTGCCTAATAATTATGCACACCTGATATAGGGTGTTGATGACATTAGACCACACCCCTTCTCATTACAGAGATGCACATCACCTAATATGCTTAATTGGTAGTAGGCTTTCGAGCCTATACAGCTTGGAGTAAGACAACATGCATAAAGAGGATGATGTGGTCAAAATACTCATTTGCCTAATAATTCTGCACTCCCTGTAATTACTTGTTATTCGACTGCATGAAGCTACGGTTCTCAAACCAGTTCTTCTGGTGGGGGGCAGATTAAATTGTTTTTGGATGAATTCAGTCCAAAATCTTTATTGTTCTTAGGATCTGAATAGATTTTTAGAATGAGACATTCTATAGGAAGATTCTTTCTCAGTACACTGTGAATTTTTTTCATGAGTATTTATACCAGTTCTTTAGCAGGAACAGGGATTGGGTTTCTATTCAATTCTATTCTTTGTCCCAAAGAAGAAAGGTTTATTCAGTCCAATCTTGGATCTGAAGACTTTATATTGTTTTGTAAGAGTCTCAACTTTCAAGTTGGCTACTTTAAGGACTGTTATGCCTTTTGTTCAGCAAGGTTATTTCATGTCCACTCAATTTTACAGAATGTTTATCCTCATATTTTATTTCATTCAGACCACATTTGGGTCTGAAATTCTCTTTTTTTGGATAAGATTTACCAATTTGTCACTTTTCCATTTTTCTAGCAACAGCTTTAGGAATCTTTTCAAAATATTCTGGGTGCCCTTCTTTCTGTAATAAGACAGTAGGGTTTTGTGGTATTTCCTTATTTGGATGGTATCTTGGTATTAGCTTAATCTTTTATTTTATTCAAATCTCTCATGAATCAACTAGTTTAGTTTCTTCAAGATATGGTTAGAGGATTTATTTTACTTAAGAGTTTCGCGATTCCTCAGACAAGGGTCACCTCTTTTTGGGTTTCTAGATGGATTCTGTGTTCATGACTTTGTCTTTATCGGACAAAAGTCAAATGTATTTGGCTTTAGCCTATCTAACTTACAGTCTAGAACATTCCTTTTAGTGGTTATGTGCATGGAAGTTTTAGGTCTCATAACTGCAGCTTCAGACGTTGTTCCCTCTGCTCGTTTTTCATCTGAGACCTCTTTTACTTTGCATACTGATTCAGTGGTGCAGGGATTGTTTTCAGATATCACAGTTGATATTCTTAATTCCCCACACTCAACTCTCTCTGATTTGGTGATTAGACTATCATTGTTTTATTCAGGGGGCCTCCTTTTGTTCGTACTTCCTGGACAATGGATGCAAGTCTTACAGGTTGAAGAGCTGTCTGAGGGTCTCTGACAGCACAAGGGGTTTGGAAACTTCAAAAGGTGAGGTTTCCAATCTATATTTTAGAACTCCGTGCTATTTTCAGAGCTCTTTCAGGTTTGGCCTCATTTAGGAGAGAACTTTTCATTTTTGCTGTCAGACAGACAATATCACAACTGTGGCATATGTCAATCATCAAATAGGGACTTGCAGTTCCTTGTCAATTAAGAAGTATCTTGAATACGTTCTTAGGTGGAATTCATCTCCTGTCTAATTTCTATGATTTATATCTCAGGTTTAGACATTTGGGAAATGGGTTATCTCAGCCATCAGTCTTTACATCCGGGAGAGTGGTATCTCTATACAGATGTGTTTTCTTAATTTTCCAGGTACCTTTTCAGGTCAAGGGATCCTCAGACGGAAATGGTGGATGTATTAGCAGTGTCTTGGTTTTGCAACCTGGCTACATATTTCCGCCTCAGGTTTTTTTCTTCCAAGGGTGATCTTCAAGATCATATTGGAACAGTCTTATGTGTTTCTGATAGCATCAGCATGGCCTCACAGGTTTGGTATGTGGATCTTGTCCGGGTGTCCAGTTGCCATCCTTGGCCGCTTTTTCTTTGTTTCAGGGGACTTTTTTTCCATCTGGATCTCAAATTACTAATTTGAAGGTATGGAAATTGGTTAGTGTTTAGTCATAGAGGTTTCTCTGACTCAGTTTTTATCACTATATTGCAGGCTTATAAGTCTGTTTCAAGGAAACATGTATTATCAGGTTTGGAAAACTTATATTTTATGGTGTTCTCATAAATTCTCTTGGCATTCTTTTAGAATTCCTAGGATTTTTCAGTTTCTTCAGGATGGTTTAGATAAGTTTGTCTGCAATTTTTTTTTGAAGAGACAAAAATCTGTTCTTTCTGTTTTATTTCCTAGAAAGATTATTTAAACTTCCTGATATTCACTGTTTTGTTCAGGCTTTTGGTTTGTATCAAGCATGTTCATTTATTAATTGTCCTTTTTGGAGTCTTAATTTGGTCCAAGGATTTTGCAGGCTCTTTCTTTTGAGCCTATATTTTCTTTAAAGATTATCTACTTTCTTGGAAAGTATTGTTTCTTTTGGCTATCTCTTCTGCTAGAAGAGTTTCTGATTTATCAGCTCTCTCTTCTGTGTCTCCTTATCTGATATTATCATCTAGATAAGTTGGTTTGTGGACTTCTTTTTTTCCTAAGGTTGTGAATTTGAACAACATTAGTAGATAAATTGTTCCTTCTTTGTATTCTAATCCTTAATAATTCTTTGAGAGTTCTTTACAACCTTTGGATGTGGTAAGAACTTTGTAATTCTATATCAAGGTTATTAGGATTTCAGAAAACTTCTAGTCTATTTGTTGTTTTTCTGGTTTCAGAAAAGGTTAGAAAGCCTCTGCCATTTCTTTGGAATCCTTGTTAAAGCTTTTTTTTTCAAGGCTTATTTGGAGGCAGGGCAGGTTCCGCCTCAGAGATTTACAGCTCATTCTGCTAAGTTCAGTCGCCATTTCTTGGGCTTTTTCAGAATGAAGCTTCGGATGATCAAATTTGCAAAGCAGTATTTTGGTCTTCTTTGCATACTTTTATTGTTTTTACCATTTTAATGTATTTTGCTTCTTCTGAAGCAGTCTTTGGTAGAAAAGTTCTTCAGGCAGCTGTTTCAGTTTGATTCTACTGCTTTTCATTTAAGTTTTTTCAAGGAAAACTTAATTATTGTGTGGATTTAATTTCTCAGTGGAAATAGCTGTTGTTATTTTATCCCTCCCTCTCTAGTGACTCTTCTGTGGTCTTCCACATCTTGGGTATTGCTATCCCATACGTCACTAGTTCATGGACTCTTGCCAATTACATGAAAGAAAACATAATTTATTTAAGAACTTGCCTGATAAATTAATTTCTTTCAAATTGGCAAGAGTCCACGAGGCCCACCCTTTTTATGGTGGTTATGTTTTTTTTTTTATAAAAGCACAATAATTTTTCCGGTTCCTCTTTTTGTATGCTTTTTTGCTCCTTTTGTTATCACCTCACTACTTGGCTATTCGTTAAACTGACTTGTGGGTGTGGTGGGAGGTGTATTTATAGGCATTTTGAGGTTTGTGAAACTTTGCCCCCTCCTGGTAGGAATATACAGTATATCCCATACGTCACTAGCTCATGGATTCTTGCCAATATGAAAGAAATGAATTTATCAGGTAAATTCTTACATAAATTATGTTTTTCCATTAAAATGTCTCTTTAAAAGTTTGGTAAAAAAGATACTATTGTAATGCTTAGTAACAAATGAAAGATCCTGATTCGGCTGTTATGCATAGTGGTTATTTTTTCTTAAAAAGACAATAAAGTAATTTTTAAACAGTAAGGTTAGAGTGGCGCTCTAAGCAAAGCTCAAATAAAGACATGACTCATAAGCAGAAAACCCTTTTTTTAAATGCTCTATTTTAGATGCAGCAAAAATTACTTTAATTAGAAAAGGTACTAGTAGGTCTGGAGTGATACCTGTGAGCTTTTTGCCTACTCTGAAAAAATACTGTGATCTCACTCACACAGTTTTATATAGGGCAAAACTAAACAGTAAGGTTAGAGTGGCGCTCTAAGCAAAGCTCAAATAAAGATTAGTGCAAATAGTTTATAAATAATTTAATTTAATCTAATACACAAAATACAATTCACTAATATATAAAATACAATCAAATGTTAGCTAAAAAATCCTCTCACAGGGTGATTAAACTAAAAAATACTCAATTCTAAATGATCACGATGTGGCCACATCACTTATTAGATAAAACATATAAGTAATTTCAACAGTAAATAATCTAAAAGCAATTATACTCCTTTCTGAAAGTATTTACTTTCTCCTTCTTTGCTTCCAGTTTATTAGATATAAGCTGTTTTATTTTACGTGCTTATCTACACATTGATACATTACTTTTTAGTTGTATATATATATCACACCAACCCGCATACTGAGTATAATTGTTTTTGGATTATTTACTGTTCAAATTACTTATGTTTTATCTGATAAGTGATGTGGCCACATTGTGATCATTTAGAATTGAGTATTTTTTAGTTTAATCACCCTGTGAGAGGATTTTTTAGCCAACATTTGATTGTATTTTATATATTAGTGAATTGTATTTTGTGTATTAGATTAAATTAAATTATTTATAAACTATTTGCACTAATCTTTATTTGAGCTTTGCTTAGAGCACCACTCTAACCTTACTGTTTAGTTTTGTCCTATATAAAACTGTGTGAGAGAGATCACAGTATTTTTTTAGAGTAGTCAAAAAGCTCACAGGTATCACTCCAGACCTACTAGTACCTTTTCTAATTAAAGTAATTTTTGCTGCATCTAAAATAGAGCATTTAAAAAAAGGGTTTTCTGCTTATGAGTCATGTCATTGTCCACCAGTAGAACCATTATAACTTTTTTTTATTGTGTTTATATTCATTGTTAAATGTTTTTTAAACTGCCATTATTTAATCTAAAGCCAAGTTATGTTGACACTGGCATATGGTGCTAGGTATTATAAAATACCCATTTGGTTTGTTGTGTGTAAATGAATGTTGGGGTTTTAGAATTTATACATAAACATACACTTTCTACAATTAATTTATTGTTCCATAGCTAATGTGCTTTCTTATTTTATTGTTATTTTTAACAGCTTCATGTGAGTGGAATACATTAATCAGAAAAAAATTAAGAACAACGCCATGATTGAAACGAGTTTTAATTCTTTTCCTGCATTTTTGTCAAATAAGTATTTCTCAAGCCCATCATCTCAGCTGAAGAGCCATGGAAGATTTGGGAAACCGCAAATGCAGTGTCCTTCATGCCACCAACTGCTCTAAATGCCCTTACTGCAACTTTGATAATGGTCTCAAGGTTTCTCCTAATGAAATAACTCAGTCCTTTCCACTAGTAGGTGGTACCAAAGAGAAGCTCAGAATGAGTAGAAAGTGGAGTCTTGTAAAAATTGTAACAAAAGCCAAATTTTCAAGTGAACAATCATTTTAAGAATATGGGTCAGTGTGTGTGTTTTTCTTTCTTTCTTTTTTTTTAAATATATATACTGTTTATTTGTTAATTATCAACAATAGCCCGTGTCTTTTATTGAAAATTATTGTATTAAAGAAAATAAAAAAATGAAATGTACTAAAGTTTACGCTTATTTAGAATTAGTGGTATACATCATACACTAACAATGTCTAAAACATCAAAATATATACTGCCAAGAATACTAACTTTTTATTAGCTTTCAAACCTTAATCTCATACAAAGATTTACATGACTACAGTTGTAACACTCATGTAAGTCTATACTTTTTTTAATAAAATAAGAGATATTTGATTATTTTTCTTAGAAATGACAATACTTAGTAACATTTTGGAGGATTTTTTTCTAGGCAACGACTGTTTTTTTTTTTTTTTTGTTTTTTAATAAATTGACATTAAAGCTAGGAATATTTTTAATGTACATTTCTAAAATATGTTGTATGTTTTTTTGTTTAGCATATCTGTAAGATTTTTTGTTTTCGTCTACAGGCATGTATAAGCAAATGATTTTCACATGTATATTTTTAATAATAATCCTTTTTTAAAAAAAAAAAGGTCTACTTATATGAAAAATATTGTGTTTAAAGGAGCATTGTAAGTATTTTAAATTTACTATTACATTTTTGATTGCTATTAAACAAAAAATAAAAAAAAATGATGTGCCTGGTATTTTGCTGGTGTTTCTTGGAAGTGTTTAGAAAATGTTTTGTTTTATTTTATTATTTTTTTGGGTGGGGTTGCTATTGTATTCAGGAAATTGCAAACCTTAAATGGACAGTCTACTCCTGAATTGTTATTGTTTAAAAAGATAGATAATCCCTTTATTGCCCATTCCACAGTTTTGCATAACCAACATGGTTTTATTTTATATATTTTCTTATATTACCTCGGTGATTACCTTATTTATAAGCCTCTGCAGACTGCCCGCTTATTTCAGGTTTTTCTTTTAGAGACTTGCATGTTAACTGATCCGTGCTGACTCATAAATAACTCCACGGGAGTGAGCACAATGTTATCTATATGCCACCCATAAACTAGCGCTGTTTATATGTGAAAACCTGTCAAAATTAACTGAGATAAGAGACGGCCTTCAAGGGCTTAGAAATTAGGTATGGAATAAGATTGCTGTCAAAAAGGAAATCTTGTGTGATTCTTTTATCATTGTACATAAATTGTGACATATGAATACAAATCTAAATTTTCAAATACAATTTTTTTTTTTTTTTTGGAAGTACATTTTCAGTAAGTGTCAAAACACTGTAAAATATAAATCTAGTTCCCATTTTGCTAAAGGACTTGTGATGTCACAGCATTCACTTCAGTAGTTTGCCTGGGTAAGTAGTAGCTGCCCTTTTGCTTTCAATTAATGTGGAGAAGAAAAGCTGCTAATATAAAATATGTGACAAAATCATCAAAATCAATATTCCTTAGTACGTTATTGTATAAAACAAGGCAGAATAAGCACTTTGGGCATATTGTATGGTAAAACATTAAAAACAAAGAAGACCACATGCTAAAGTGAGTTTTTGCTGCTACCATGAAAACTGTAATTAAAACGTCAAAATCAATATTCTTCTGCATAGTGTTGTATGATGCAAATGAGTATAATCACTTTAGGCTTGTTAAGCCATGTTGTATGTTACATGATAAATGTTAAAAAGTTTACCTGAGATGTTGATGAGCTGGGATTGTCGGCCATTAGATTTGGATTCATATGTCACAATTTATATACAATGATAAAGAATTACACACGCTTGCCTTTTTAACAGCAATCTGATTCCATACTTAGGTTTAGCTTTCAACAAAGAATACAAAGAGAACCAAACAAATTTGATTATAAAAGTAAATTGGAAAGTTGTTTATAACTGCATTCTCTGTTCGAATAATGAAAGTTTATTTTGACTATCCATTTAAAGCAATAATTCCCAAAGAGAGCGATACTGCTCCCTGGGGGGCGGTGGGTTTAATGAGGGGGGCACTAATAGACATAAGAGATGGGAGGGGTGAACTGGGATTAACATAGGGGGGGCTAGAAGAAAAGGAGTGGAAGAGGATGCTAGTGAGCCCCTCCAAGTATAATTTAATGTGTTGTGCTTTATCCTAGATGTGTAAAGCATAGATAGTTCTGGTTTATCAACAACTTACACTTTCTCTCAATAAAATAAATTGCAGCCACTTATACTGTAGGCTTGCATTCTTTGTTATGTCTGTGCTGTATATTAGCATGATTTATTGACATTAACTGCACAGTTTAGAATTATTGTGTAGTAGCAGAAACACAGCAAAGGCCTTTTCTACTTGACTGAGTAGCTTTGTACACAGCCAACCATCTAAGGTTTCTTTTTTATAAAGGTGGTAAGAGTCCACAGTCCATTTTCTTTTTTAAGACACAATGAGTCCACGGATCATCTTAATTACTAATGGGATATTCACCTCCAGGTCAGCAGGAGGAGGCAAAGAGCACCACAGCAGAGCCGTTAAATAGCTCCTCCCTTCCCTCCCACTCCAGTCATTCTCTTTGCCTACGTTAGTGATAGGAAGAGGTAAAGTGAGGTGTTAGTATAGATTCTTCAATCAAGAGTTTATCATTTTTAAAGTAGTGCAAGATTGTGCTGCTTTGTTCTAGGGTGTAGCCGTAGTCCATATTAGTCTCTTCAGTAGAGCTTTGGTGGCTTTAGAGCAATGGGAACTTGTGGGACATAATTCTCACTGCACCTCCAATATTTTCTTGCTGCCCTATCTCCTTCAGTCTGAGGTAAATGTTGACTCAGCGCTTTATTCTCCTCAGGTCGATGTGAGGGAGAGGACCTCTCAAGCCTGAGAGCTGCCTTGCTGCCAGGCAGAAGCTAAGGTAAGTGCTACTTTAATTTCTGGGGCACATTGAAGGAAGACTCAGAAACACAGTTGGCACACTCTGAATATAAGAGGCTATAAGGAGGATGGCTCTTTATGTTGGGACATTAAGTCTTTCCTGAAGGGAAAGTATTTGGGCAGCGTTATTTGGCAGGCATTGGGGCTGGAGTATAGCTGAAAGGCAGACATGTGTTGTTAGTACGTATGGCTCTGGTGGTTTCACTCTTATTTTCTAACTAGAACAAGTTCGGCATAGGATAACGCCCACAATGGGTGGTCCTTCCTGTTTGCGCGCCACTTTAGTTGCGCTTCAGTTCTGAGAAGGCTGAGGGTAGTGCGACATTAGGAAGTATTTGCTGGTCTGTTTTAGAGTCACATGCTGAGGGCAATCATGCATTGCTAGTACAGAAACGGTATTTCCTTTTTCAGCAAAGTATAGTTGTTTGTTACTAACGGATCGTCTGGAGGGGAAAATTGACTGATCTTGGGTCAGGTAGGAGCACTTCAGCAGCTTGCTGAGGTGCAGAGGTTTTATTTTTTGTCAATACGTTTGTTTGCTAAGCTGAACGTTTTGCAGGAAAAAATAAACCGTTTTAAATTTAAAGAGACAGTAAAGTTTTTTTATAATTAATATTTGCAAATATATTTTTTAAAAAAATATTTACTATTTGGCCATTTTTGAACAAGCATGGACCAAGGGGACTTGCAAGAGGTCACTTGCTCTTTATGTTTTGACACCAATGTGGAACCACCAATCCCTTTCTGTCCCTCATGTATTAAAAGGACTTTGAGTTATAGGGAAAAGATTTTTTCAGAGCCAGTCTCCTCTACGGCGGATGTTGTCCAAGAGTCTAACGATGAGGGTCAATATATGCCGCAGCTTTCTACCCGCCCTCACAAGCAGTGCCCTGCGCTTCCGCAATAGTTCCTTCTGGGGTTTCTTTACAAGACATAGCTTCTCTCATGTCTTCTACAATTTCTGATGCATTGTCTGCTTTTCCACTGTTTCAGGGTAAACGTAAGAGGAAAGCCAGACATTCAGTAAGTCCTGATGCAATTGTTGCAATTTCGGAGGTACCCTCCCAAGGACACGAAGAGGAGGATACTGCTGTAGCATCTGAGGGTGAGATATCAGATTCAGATAGTGTATTGCTTCTGACAGACTCGGAGGTTGTATCTTTTAGGTTTAAACTAGAACACCTCCGCCTGTTACTCAGGGAGGTCTTGGTTACTTTGGACGACTGTGACTCCACAGTTGTGGTTGTCCCTATGAAGTCTAGTAAATTGGACAGATATTTCGAGGTGCATTCTTACTCAGACAAATTTTCAGTCCCAAAGCGAGCTTCGGAGATCATTAATAAGGAGTGGGAGAGACCAGACATACCCTTTTCTCCCTCTCCTATTTTTAAGAAGATGTTTCCCATAGCTGACTCTTTCAAGGAGGCTTGGCAAATAGTTCCTAAGGTGGAAGGGGCAGTTTCCACTTAGCCAAGAGAACCACTATTCCCATAGAGGATAGCTGTGCTTTCAAAGATCCTATGGACAAGAAGTTAGAGGGTCTACTTAAGAAGATTTATGTTCACCAGGGTCTGCAATGGCAGCCAGCTGCGTGCATTGCTACCGTCACTAGTGCGGCGGCATATTGGTTTAATGCACTGTCTGAGTCTCTCCTGCCTGAGTCTTCTTTGGAGGAGATCCAAGACAGGATAAAAGCTCTGAAGCTAGCTAATGCCTTTATTACGGATGCTTCCCTTCAAATTATTAAATTGGGAACTAAGATTTCGGGCTTCTCTATTCTAGCCCGCAGAACCTTATGGTTAAAGCCTTGGTCTGTGGATGTTTCCTCTAAGTCTAAGCTTCTGGCTCTTCCTTACAAGGGTAAGAATTTGTTTGGACCTGGCTTAAAAGGGATTATCTCAGATATCACGGGAGTTAAAGGTCATCTTCTCCCTCAAGATAAGAGAAATAAACAGAAAGGACGACAGAGTAATTTTCGTTCCTTTCCAAATCTCAAAGGAAGTTCTTCCTATTCCTCCTCTAAGCAGGAACAACCCAAGCGGACATGGAGGCCTAACCAGTCTTGGACTAAGGGAAAGCAATCCAAAAAGCCTGCTATTGAATCCAAGACAGCATGAAGGGCATGCCTCCGATCCGGGACCGGATCTAGTAGGGGGCAGGCTTTCTTTCTTCGGGATGTTCAGGATCCCTGGGCAATAGAGATTGTGTCTCAGGGATACAAACTAGAGTTCAAAACTTTTCCTCCCAGAGGTAGGTTTCTTCTTTCAAGATTATCTGCAAACCAGACAAAAAGAAAGGCGTTCTTACATTGCGTAAGAGACCTCTCTGCCCTAGGAGTGATTGTTCCCATTCCAGAACAGGGTCAGGGTTTTAATTCCAATCTTTTTCGTGTTTCCCAAAAAGGAGGGAACCTTCAGACCAATTTTAGACCTCAAGAGTCTAAACAAATTTTTCAGGGTTCCGTCCTTCAAGATGGAAACTAGATTCAAGATGGTTCAATTTTTTCCCTTAATCCAGGAGGGTCAATTTATGACAACGGTGGATTTAAAGGACGCGTACCTACATGTCTCTTTTCACAGGAATCATCTCAATTTCCTAAGGTTTGCCTTCCAGCACAAACACTTCCAGTTCATGGCTCTTCCTTTCGGCTTGGCCACTGCTCACAGAATTTTCACAAAGGTTCTGAGGTCTCTGTTAGCGGTACTTCGGTCACGGGGCATTGGGGTGGCACCTTATCTGGACGACATTCTAGTCCAGGCGCCATCTTTTCAGCAAGCAAGATCCCACACCGACACGACTGAGAACTCACGGGTGGAAGGTAAATTTGGAAAAGAGTTCCTTCGTTCCAGACACAAGAGTCCCCTTCTTGGGAACCATAATAGACTTCCTGTCTATGAAGATTTTTCTGACAGAAGTCAGGAAATCAAAGATTATCGATACTTGTCTAGTTCTGAAGTCCACTCCTCGGCCGTCAGTGGCTCAGTGCATGGAGTTAATCGGGCTGATGGTGGCAGCAATGGACATCATCCCGTTTGCTCACTTCCATCTCAGACCTCTGCAGTTAAACATGCTCAGGCAATAGAACAGAGATTATGCAGACTTGTCTCCTCGAATAACTGGAGCAGGAGACAAGGGACTATCTTCAATGGTGGTTGTCTCTGGATCATCTCTCCCAGGGAACCTGCTTTCGCAGACCATCTTGGGTGATTGTGACAACATACGCCAGCCTTCTGGGGTGGGGAGCAGTCTGGGGCTCACTAAAGGCTCAGGGATTTTGGACTCAGTCAGAGTCTGTTCTTCCTATAAGCATTCTAGAACTGAGAGCAATCTTCAATGCCCTTCTGGCCTGGCCCCACTCCAGTTTATCAGGTTCCAGTCGGACAACATAACTTCTGTGGATTACATAAATCATCAAGGAGGAACGAGTAGTTCCTTAGCAATGACAGAGGTAACCAAAATAAACTCTTGTTGCCTATCGGAGATCCACATCCCAAGGGTGGACAACTAGGAGGCGGATTTCCTGAGCAGGCAGAACTTTCATCCGGGGGAGTGGAACTCCATCCGGAAGTGTTCTCCAACCTGATTCTCAAGTGGGGTCAGCCGGAATTGGATCTCATGGCATCCCGACAGAATGCCAAGCTCCCGAGATACGGGTCGAGGTCCAGGGAGCCACAGGCGGAACTGATAGATGCTCTGGCGGTCCCTTGGACCTTCAGTCTAGCAAACATATTTCCTCCGTTTGCTCTTCTTCCTCGGGTAATTGCTCGAATTAAACAGGAGAGGGCTTCGGTGATCCTCATTGCACCGGCCTGACCTCGCATGATTTGGTATGCGGTCTGGTGGAGTTGGCATCTCAGCCACCTTGGAGACTCCCGTTGAGGAAGGACCTTCTGATTCAGGGGCCCTTCCTTCACCCAAATCTAGTTTCTCTGAAGCTGACTGCTGGGAGATTGAACGCTTAATTTTATCCAAGCGGGGATTTTATGATTCGGTCATAGAGACCATGAATCAGGCTCGTAAGCCTGTAACTAGAAGGATTTACCATAACATTTGGTGCAGTGACGTGCAGTGAGGTCAGAGGCTGGTGAGGCACTAGATATGTTATGCCGGAGAAACACATGTACAGAGGGCCGCAAGTACCCCCAAGGCAGGTTTAAATGATAGCTGAACCAGTGCACAGGTGACATAATCAGGTGATGGGTGAGAGCAAGTTAGTAACCACTGAGTTACTGATCAGCTGATTACTTCACCTGTGCACTGATTCAGCTATAATGAAAACCTGGCCTGTTGGGGGTACTTGAGAACCATTGATGAGAAACACTGCACTAAAGCACCAGCTCTTCAGAAATGTATTGATTACCTGGAGAATAAAGCACACATACTCTGCTCACTGACACCCACACACACTCTGCTCACATACACACTAACACAATTCTGTGGCACAGTGCCAGTTACTAAGCAATTAGAATGATACACAATCTCTTCTCTACTCACTACTGTATTGTAAAAATAGAAATAATTTACCATACAAATTTTACACAAAGGACAAGTTATCAATACTGCCAACACAGCTGCTGCAATATGGTGTTCAAGAAACGCATGTGCACATCCCACTTAGGTATGCTCTTCACCAAAGGATAACAAAAGAATGAAGTACTTAATAACAAAAGTAAAATAGAAAGTTTATTTATTTTTTGTGTGCAATTTCTATCTGAACGATGGAAATGTAATTATGACTTTCATGTTCCTTTCAAAAACTAATTTGATTTGCTAACATGGGGCCAGTAACAGTTGATCCTAATTCTCAAAATATAAATAACTAGAAAAGTCTATTAAAATAGCATGCTCTACCTCAATGATGAAAGTTTAATTTTAAATGTCTCCCTTTGACTATGTGTTTAGCCAGTTACTTTACAGTGGCATTATTTCTAAAAACATTTAACTGCAATAATTGCATATATTTTTTAAATGACTCATCTCCTTTTTATTAATATAAACTTGTATAAAAGCAGCACATATTAAAAACACAATGCAACAGCTTTCAATTGATTTGTGAATTACAAGTTAACAGCAGTCTTTAAATAAATGGAGACACAGAGAAAAATAAAAATAGATTCTGCATCCTCTGACTGAACAGACATAACATATATGGAGTTTGTACCTAATTAAATCAAATAACCATGAAAAAGGGAGGCTTAGCAATATTCAATGTCAAAAACTTTAATTTAAATAATGTGGGCACTGCACACTTAACTTCAAACTCTGGGTTTTAAATTATGGATTTAAATTTGAATTGACTCTTTGACATCCTGTCAGTATTGGGTTATGCTCACTTACTGTCCCCCCCTGTTAATGAGCTGTGTCTGAACACAATTTGTGAATCACAAGAGATGTAGAATACTACTTTACTCTTCTGCTTGGTGTCATCTTTTCTTAGGTTACCTCAGCTTCCAGTTGTGTCACATGACCCTGCTCACTGCATCCTCCTTCTGATTAATCTATATATCCTTCACTTGCTAGGAGGCATCAAGAGGGGTGCCTCCTATTGGTCCCAATTTTTGCTGCTAATATATTGACAGAACACAGGTGACGCTGCAGCACTGCTTTTCCTTTGACCCATGTACTGCAATGGAGAGAAGCGTTCCTGTACCTGCCTCTCCATAGCATTACATGGGATGGAAATATATATATATTTTTTTAACTTTTTTTTTTTTGTTTTAATTAAAATTGAATTAAGCTTTGGCCACATATGGCAGGTTAGGCACTGCCTCCCTGCCTCCTATGAGTGCACGTCCCTGCTTCTTTTGCCTGAACTTAAATGGACAGTCTACTTAAAAAATGTTATTGTGTAAAAAGATAGATAATCCCTTTATTACACATTCCCCAGTTTTGCATAACCAACACGGTTATATATATTCACTTTTTACCTCTTTGATTACCTTGTATCTAAGCCTCTGCAAACTGTTAGCTTATCTTGGTTCCTTTGGCAGACTTGCACTTTAGCCAATTAGTGCTGACTTATAAATAAGTCCACAGGAGTGAGCACAATGTTATCTACATGACACACATGAGCTAGCACTGTCCAAAACTGTCAAAATGCACTGAGATAAGAGGTGGCCTTTAACGGCTTAGAAGTCAGTTTATGAGCATACCTAGGTTTAACTTTCAACAAAGAATACCAAGAGAACAAATCAACGCCTAGATTACGAGTTCTGCGTTAGCCTTAAAAAGCAGCGTTAAGGGGTCCTAACGCTGCTTTTTAACGCCCGCTGGTATTACGAGTCAGGCAGGTACAGGTGTACCCCTCACTTTTTTTCCGCGACTTTTCCATACCGCAAATCCCCTTACGTCAATTGCGTATCCTATCTTTTTAATGGGATTTTCCTAACGCTCGTATTACAAGTCTTGGAAGAAGTGAGCGGTACAGCCTCTACCTCCAAGACTCCTACCGCATATAAAAGTCAGTAGTTAAGAGTTTTATGGGCTAACGCCGGAACATAAGGCTCTTAGCTACAGTGCTACAAAGTACACTAAAACCCATAAACTACCTATAAACCCCTAAACCGAGGCACCCCCACATCGCAAACACTATAATAAAATTATTTAACCCCTAATCTGCCGACTGGACACCCTAATCTGCTACCCCTAACATCACCGACACCTACATTATATATATTAAACCCTAATCTGCCCCCCCCAACGTCTCCGCCACCTACCTACGCTTATTAACCCCTAATCTGCCGACCGGACATCGCCGCTACTATAATAAATGTATTAACCCCTAAACCGCCGTACTCCTGCCTCGCAAACACTAGAATAAATTTTATTAACCCCTAATCTGCCTTTTTAGGATTTATATTTATTTTACAGGCAACTTTGTATTTATTTTAACTAGGTACAATAGCTATTAAATAGTTAATAACTATTTAATAGCTACCTAGTTAAAATAATTACAAAATTACCTGTAAAATAAATCCTAACCTAAATTACAAATACACCTAACACTACACTATCAATTAATTAATTAAATAAATTAACTACAATTATCTAACATAAAATACAATTAAATAAACTAAACTATATTACAAAAACAAACAAACACTAAATTACAAAAATAAAAAAATATTACAAGAATTTTAATCTAATTACGCCTAATCTAATCCCCCTAATAAAATAAAAAAGCCCCCCAAAATAATAAAATTCCCTATCCTAAACTAAATTACAAATCGCCCTTAAAAGGGCCTTTTGCAGGGCATTGCCCCAAAGTAACCAGCTCTTTTACCAGCCCTTAAAAGGGCTTTTTGCGGGGCATTGCCCCAAAGTAATCAGCTCTTTTACCTGTAAAAAAAATAAATACAATACCCCCCCCCAACATTACAACCCACCACCCACATACCCTACTCTAAAAACCACCCGATCCCCCTTAAATAAACCTGACACTACCCCATTGAAGATCACCCTACCTTGAGCCGTCTTCACCCAGCCGGGCCGAACTCTTCATCCGATCGGGGCAGAAGAGGTCCTCTATCCAGCAGAAGTCTTCATCCAAGCGTCATCTTCTATCTTCAATCAATCAGAGCGGAGCGGGTCCATCTTCAATCCAGCCGACGCAGAGCCATCCTCTTCTTCCAATGTCCTAACAGTGCATGAAGGTTCCTTTAAATGACGTCATCCAAGATGGCGTCCCTCGAATTCCGATTGGCTGATAGGATTCTCTCAGCCAATCGGAATTAAGGTAGGAAAAATCCGATTGGTTGATTTAATCAGCCAATCGGAATTAAGGTAGGAAAAATCCGATTGGTTGATTTAATCAGCCAATCGGATTGAACTTCAATCCGATTGACTGATTAAATCAACCAATCGGATTTTTCCTACCTTAATTCAGATTGGCTGATAGAATCCTATCAGCCAATCGGAATTCGAGGGACGCCATCTTGGATGATGTAATTTAAAGGAACCTTCATTCACTGTTAGGACATCGGAAGAAGAGGATGGCTCCGTGTCGGCTGGATTGAAGATGGACCCGCTCCACTCCGATTGATTGAAGATAGAAGATGCCGCTTGGATGAAGACTTCTGCTGGATGGAGGACCTCTTCTGCCCCAATCGGATGAAGACTTCTGCCCGGCTGGAGGACCACTTGTGCCCGGATCGGATGAAGAGTTCGGCCCGGCTGGGTGAAGACGGCTCAAGGTAGCGTGATCTTCAATGGGGTAGTGTTAGGTTTATTTAAGGGGGGATCGGGTGGGTTTTAGAGTAGGGGTGTGTGGGTGGTGGGTTGTAATGTTGGGGGGGTATTGTATTTATTTATTTTTACAGGTAAAAGAGCTGATTACTTTGGGGCAATGCCCTGCAAAAAGCCCTTTTAAGGGCTGGTAAAATATCTGGTTACTTTGGGGCAATGCCCCGCAAAAGGCCCTTTTAAGGGCTATTTGTAATTTAGTTTAGGATAGGGAATTTTATTATTTTGGGGGGCTTTTTTATTTTATTAGGGGGATTAGATTAGGTGTAATTAGATTAAAATTCTTGTAATATTTTTTTATTTTTTGTAATTTAGTGGGGTGGTTTGTAATATAGTTTAGTTTATTTAATTGTATTTTATGTTAGATAATTGTAGTTAATTTATTTAATTAATTTATTGATAGTGTAGTGTTAGGTGTATTTGTAACTTAGGTTAGGATTTATTTTACAGATAATTTTGTAATTATTTTAACTAGGTAGCTATTAAATAGTTATTAACTATTTAATAGCTATTGTACCTAGTTAAAATAAATACAAAGTTGCCTGTAAAATAAATATAAATCCTAAAATAGCTACCATGTAACTATTAGTTATATTGTAGCTATATTAGGGTTTACTTTATAGGTAAGTATTTAGTTTTAAATAGGAATAATTTATTTAATTATAGTAATTTTATTTATATTTATTAAAAATAGATTTAAGTTAGGGGGGTGTTAGGGTTAGACTTAGGTTTAGGGGTTAATACATTTAATATAGTAGCGGCGACGTTGTGGGCGGCAGATTAGGGGTTAATAATTGTAGTTTGGGGCGGCAGATTAAGGGTTAATAAATATAATGTAGGTGTCGGCGATGTTAGGGGCAGCAGATTAGGGGTTCATAGGTATAATGTAGGTGGTGGCGGTGTCCGGAGCAGAAGATTAGGGGTTAATAATATATTGCAGGTGGCGAGGATGTCGGGGGCGGCAGATTAGGGGTTAATAAGTGTAAGGTTAGGGGTGTTTAGACTCGGGGTTCATGTTAGGGTGTAGACTTAGAAAGTGTTTTCCCATAGGAAACAATGGGGCTGCGTTAGGAGCTGAACGCTGCTTTATTGCAGGTGTTAGTTTTTTTTTTCAGCCAGCTCAGCCCCATTGTATCCTATGGGGATATCGTGCACAAGCACGTTTTAGCCAGCTTACTGCTACCGTAAGCAACGCTGGTATTACAGGGAGAAGTGGCGCTAAATTTGCTCAACGCTCACTTTTCTGAGGCTAACGCAGCCATTCAGAAAACTTGTAATACCAGCGTTGTTTAAAGTGAGCGCTGGAAAAAAAAGGAGCGTTAGCTCCGCAAGTTTTTACCGACAAAACTTGTAATCTAGCCGCAAATTTGTTGATAAAAGTAAATTGGAGAGTTGTTTCATATTGCATACCCTATCTGAATCATGAAAGTTTAATTTTGACTTGACTGATCCTTTAACTACACCTTTTGGATTGTCCTCTGTACTTTGCTGCCAGAACACTGCCAACTATTTTTGCCTGACTACATTTTGCCAGCCATTTGCCTGAACTGACCTCTTTTTTGGATTGCCCATAGTACCTTTCTACTAAAGTGCATCTCAAGTGTTCCAGCTGTGCAGCTCTTCAGTTATTCATCCTCATTGAGTCTACTGTGCTCTCTCCTGCCTGAAGACCTCTAGTAATGAACCATTTTAATTATTTTGTGTCATGCCCCGGGTCCTACTCAGTGTGTTTGCTTAGTGTGCATAGTTCATTACTCAGCCACTGGGACCCTTCCTAGACAGACACTTGCATCTAACATATACATATGAACTCATGAACAATGCTCCGGAAAGTATATGATTTGCTCAACTTAAAAAGCTGTGTCATTGTCTGTATCAGCGATCTGCCTTCATATGGTAAAGGAAGAAAGATCAGTTCTTCCTTATCATATGAAGCCAGATAACCTCTGCCTTTTTCTGTAGTCTTCCCTGTCAAAAGCTGAAAGCGAGAATCGCATGCATGAGCCAGAAGGTGGGATGTAGGTACTACATCAACAGGGTACTCTGTACAAAGTACCCTGTGAGGTAGTACCTATGTTCATCTGGCTTAAAGGACCAGAAAATACAGTAGATTTGCATATTCAACAAATGCATGATAAAAAGACAATGCAATAGCACATAGTCTAAATTTCAAATGAGTAGTACATTTTTTTTCTGACAAATTTCTGTATCACGTGACAGCTGCCAATACCCAATATGGCGGCAAATAGGTAGAGGGGGAGGGTTAGAGAGCTGTTTGGGGGGATCAGGGAGGTTGGGGGCTAAGGGGGGATCCAACTAAGCATTTTATTTATAAAAAATAAATAAAAAATCTATTTAAAAAAAGCCTTTTTTCTTTCATGTAATTAGCAAGAGTCCATGAGCTAGTGACGTATGGGATATACATTCCTACCAGGAGGGGCAAAGTTTCCCAAACCTCAAAATGCCTATAAATACACCCCTCACCACACCCACAATTCAGTTTTACAAACTTTGCCTCCCATGGAGGTGGTGAAGTAAGTTTGTGCTAGATTCTACGTTGATATGCGCTTCGCAGCAGGCTGAAGCCCGGTTTTCCTCTCAGAGTGCAGTGAATGTCAGAGGGATGTGAAGAGAGTATTGCCTATTTCAATACAATGGTCTTCCTCTAGGGGATCTATTTCATAGGTTCTCTGTTATCGGTCGTAGAGATTTCTTCTCCTACCTCCCTTTTCAGATCGACGATATACTCTTATATACCATTACTTCTACTGATTCTCGTTTCAGTACTGGTTTGGCTATCTACTATATGTAGATGAGTGTCTTAGGGTAAGTAAGTCTTATTTTATTTATGACACTCTAAGCTATGGTTGGGCACTTTATATGTAAAGTTCTAAATATATGTGTTTAAACTTATATTTGCCATGATTCAGGATAATCAGTATTCCTTCATTCAGACTGTCAGTTTCATTATTTTGGGATAATGCATATGAATAAATATTTTTTCTTACCTTAAAAATTTTCAATTGACTTTTTTCCCTGCAGGCTGTTAGGCTCGCGGGGGCAGAAAATACTTCAATTTATTGCGTCATTCTTGGCGCAAACATTTTTGGCGCAAAATTTTGTCATTTCCGGCGCCATAGTTGACGCCGGAAGTTTGTTCGTGGTTTCGTCATTTTTTGACGCATGTGTGTTACAGACGTTTTTTTGCGCCAAAAAATGTGGGCATCGTTTTCGGCGCCAGAGGATGTGGCGTCATATTTGGCGCAAAAAAATATGGGCGTTGTACTTGGCGCCAATAATGTGGGCATCATACTTGGCGCCAAAAAATGTGGGCGTCATACTTGTTTCCACTTTTTTTTCACATTATTTAAGTCTCACTTTTTTTGTTGCTTCTGGTTGCTAGAGGCTTGTTTATTTTGCATTTTTTCCCATTCCTGAAACTGTCATTTAAGGAATTTGATAATTTTGCTTTATATGTTGTTTTTTCTATTACATATTGCAAGATGTCACAACCTGACCCATGATCAGAATCTACTTCTGGAAAGACGCTGCCTGATGTTGGTTCTACCAAAGCTAAGTGCATTTGCTGTAAACTTTTGGTAACTGTTCCTCCGGCTGTAGTTTGTGTTAGTTGTAGGATAAGTGGACCGAGCGCTAAGGGGAAGTGGCCTTAAGCTTACTATCAGTATAGCCTCCTAGTAGGCTAATGAATTGAAAATACAAAAAAGAAGTGATGGTAAGCGCTAAAAAGCTTAAAAGGCTAAGATAAAATGGATACAATTTATTACAATGACAATAAATAAATTTTACACATATACAATTAAAATATGATGCATGGATCCATGTCTAACATTGCTAAAAACTAAAATAAAAACATATAAGTATATATACAATTCAATCAGAGTTGAGAGTTTCCTAGTGATGGTATAACATACAAAATAACTTCTGTGAAAATAATCGGAACTATACCGATAAAAAAGACCACAATACAGTATTGTATGTGAACACACAAAAATAAATATAAATATGTGCACATATATAACTTATGAAAAATGCAATGAAGTGTTAATAAAGTCACAATAAAATCCCATGTGAGTCCGTCGATATGTCCTCCAATGTGGCGTGAAGAAAAAGATGTGATAAAAATGTGATAAAAAATGCCAAAAATAAAAGTTGTAAAATCCAAATTGCAATTTAAAAATTATTGTGAGATGAACACGGGTGTAAACAAACTGAACAAATGATAATGTGCGATCAAATAGTCAAAGCCAATAATGAATAAGCAAAAATAAAGGGAAAAAATGTGGAAAAAATATATATGAAAATTATCTGGAACATATGGCAAATCCGCATAGATACATGTAAAATCTGAGTGTCTGATGTCATAAACCCATGGTGAGATGATAACACCGTAAAAAACCTAAAAGGAAACAAAAGAAAAACAAATAGTGCAACACTGTGTATAATAAACAATATTGGTAATTAAAAACCAAGCTCACCAGTATGCCAACGCGTTTCGGCCTAGACTAGGCCTTTCTCAAGACTATACTGTATAATGGAGTCTAGGAGCTTAAATAGGGTAGTTGCAGAGATGATTGGTGCTATTTTGGCGCCGAAATTTAGAAAAGACTTCCCCTTCCTGTTTGGCCCATTGCATCTCTGCGATACTTCCTAATGTCACATATATGTTTTTATGTCCTCAATCATAAATAAATTCAATCTGAATCAAGTAGTGACCTCGACCACTGATAATACTCTAGAGTCTGCCTACTTTTCTAAAACTTATGTGTATAAACAGCTTGTCAGTGTGACTCCGGTAGACTTATGTGATCCAAAAAGAGACTTTCATTTTAGCTCCGTATATAATCTAAATTCCATTCCCCACTTGGGATCTGACTAGCGTGTTCCTCTCCATGGACTGACTTTGGAACGGTCTAATAATCCTGTTGGTGTGATGGTAAATTTATACTTTACTTACAATCTCGTCGTTGTATATAAAATTAAAATAGCTGAAACCGGATATACCGGATGTTGCGGAAACGACTTCCGCCTTGACTTCTGGGATATGTAGTTGGCTAACCTGCTTGTCTCCGTGATATGACCGGATGGAGCGGTATCGACTTCCGCATTGGCTTCTGGGATATGTAGTTAGCTAACCCGCTTGTCTGCTTGTTATAGACACGGGTATCGGCTAAAAAACGAGCATAACCAGATCTGACGATAATTGTTCCTAATTTGTCTTCTGGGATATGTGGTCAGCTTTAAGAACAGTATCCCATTTAGATTAAGTGTGTGTACTGTAATCTGTTGCTACTAGGAATTTCGTGTTAATTGGGTTCTGTGTTTTAATTCCCTGTGTTATTACCTTTTCAAAGTAGTATCTGTAATTGCTTGTGGGAAAATTGTTTGTAAAACACCTAAAATAGCCATTATGTTGCTGTTTATTTTCCATTTTTTTAAAAATATATAAATATTCTTTAAAAGAAATTTATTTCAAAACCACCTGTCTATTAAACTTATGTTTATTCTTGCACCTGGAATGGTTAATTAGCTTTTTATTTCTGGATCCTACTCCTACTTCTTATTGTAAGTAAAACTAGACTTCCTAGATCTAAGAATAGAAGTGAAAAATGGTAAGATCGAGACGTCAACCTTCTTCAAGGAGGTTGACTGTAATAACTACATTCATAACACAAGCTGCCATCATCCCACATGGAAGTCAAATATACCCAAAGGCCAATTCCTAAGGGTAAGGAAGAACTGCTCTACTACAGAACAATGGACTTTACAGGCGGATACACTTAAACAGCGCTTTTTGGAAAGAGGGTATGATAATAAGACCCTGGATGAAAAGATTGAGGAAGTAAGTAAGATCAACAGAGAAAACCTTCTGGGTTATAAAACCAAACCAGGGAAAATCTGGAACGACAGGATAATTGATGAACCTATGATAACTGAGTATTGTGAGAATAGATACATTCTGGAAAGGATCATTAAGAAACATTGGGCGATACTTAAAGAAGATGACGTGATTGGGGAGAAGCTGACTTCCCAACCGAAATTCATTTACAGGAAAACTAGGAATCTAAAAACGATGATAGCTCCTAGTATCCCAAGGAAAGGAGATACTAACAACATCACCAATCACCAAGGAAAAAACATCAGAGGTTTCTTCCCATGTCCAAGCTGTAAGGCATGTAAGAACGGGCAAAAAACAGATACCTTTTCATCATGTCATAGAGGTGAGAAACACAGGATCAAAGAGTTGATCAGATGCAGTGACAAAAATGTCATCTATCTAGTCTCCTGCTCCTGCGGGTTACAGTACATAGGGCAGACATTGAGAGCCCTTAAAGATAGGATTAGGGAACATATCCTATGTATAGAGAAAGGTAAAACAGATACCCCTCTCTACAAACACTTTGCGACTACCCACAAGGGAAATTTAAAAGATTTCAGGTTTGTTGGGATACAAAAGGTCAAGAAGGACTGGCGAGGAGGGAACCATGAGCAGAAACTACTATTTAATGAGTCCAGATGGATTTTCATGATGGATTGTCTCTATCCTAGAGGTCTGAACCACAAGGAAGACCTGGCACATCGGCTCTCTGTGAAATAACTTAAATTCATCTTTCACATCAACTTTCTGGTGAGACTAAGGTCTTCAGGAGTAGTTTCCTAGCAAGAAATTATATAGTAGGTTACTTATAATAATTACCTCTCTATACCGAATAGGGCAATCTCCCAGTTAAATATCAACCATATAGTCCTTCAGAGGCAAGAGTGTATATCAAGACACAAATCCAAGTGGGATTAATTATTGAAAACATCAACCTTTCTCTAGACTAAAAAACCCGGAAAAACAAGGATTAGACAAGAATCTAGAACAAGCAGAATATAGGCCTGAACTTGTTAAAATAAACTCTCCACTGGAGAAGCAAGAGGCCTATCAAGAATATAATAATGCTATAAATAAGAACATAGCACCTAATATAGGACCTTCCCAGCTTAGAGATTTACAAGTACAAGTATAATGATCTGAGATTGTACATCTAACAACAGATCCATGCATAATACTAAAGTACCACAAAAACCAACTGAAGATCGGAAAACATAATAACCCATAGAACAAAAATGAGCTTTTATGAATAGAAAAAGTATCGCATACTCTTACAGATGAAACCTCTTATTGATCGATTTATTTATATTATATAGTCTATTGAAGGGCTAATGAGTATATGAAACGAAATACTACAACCAGAGGATTGCAATATTACTACACTTACATTAGCCCAAGAACAGTTACCTCTATTAATGTATTCATATTATTATAACATCACGTAATCTCCATAAGCCCATAGCCAAAGGTCGGTCACCCCTAGGAGTGTATCTATAGGAAGATCTTATCCAAAAATCTACCTTATACTGTCCCGCAGCTTATCCCCCTGTTTTCAATGTACAGATTCCAACATTGTTGTTTAACAAACCACATTAAGGCAGACATGTGTATTTAGAAGTTTTTATAATGTTTTTATAATATCCATATGATGACATTGCAGCTCTCTTTGAACATCTATAGGCTCCACTATAAGAAGTAGGAGTAGGATCCAGAAATAATAAAGCTAATTAACCATTCCAGGTGCAAGAATAAACATAAGTTTAATAGACAGGTGGTTTTGAAAAAAAATTCTTTTAAATAATATATATATATTTTTAAAAAAATGGAAAATAAACAGCAACATAATGGCTATTTAAGGTGTTTTACAAACAATTTTCCCACAAGCAATTACAGATACTACTTTGAAAAGGTAATAACACAGGTAATTAAAACACAGAACCCAATTAACACGAAATTCCTAGTAGCAACAGATTACAGTACACACACTTAATCTAAATGGGATACTGTTCTTAAAGCTGACCACATATCCCAGAAGACAAATTAGGAACAATTATCGTCAGATCTGGTTATGCTCGTTTTTTAGCCGATACCCGTGTCTATAACAAGCAGACAAGCGGGTTAGCTAACTACATATCCCAGAAGCCAATGCGGAAGTCGATACCGCTCCATCCGGTCACATCACGGAGAAAAGCAGGTTAGCCAACTACATATCCCAGAAGTCAAGGCGGAAGTCTATTTCCGCAACATCCGGTATATCCGGTTTCAGCTATTTTAATTTTAATTTTATATACAACGACGAGATTGTAAGTAAAGTATAAATTTACCATCACACCAACAGGATTATTAGACCGTTCCAAAGTCAGTCCATGGAGAGGAACACGCTAGTCAGATCCCAAGTGGGGAATGGAATTTAGATTATATACGGAGCTAAAATGAAAGTCTCTTTTTGGATCACATAAGTCTACCGGAGTCACACTGTCTATAATAAACAATATTGGTAATTAAAAACCAAGCTCACCAACCAAGCTGTTTATACACATAAGTTTTAGAAAAGTAGGCAGACTCTAGAGTATTATCAGTGGTCGAGGTCACTACTTGATTCAGATTGAATTTATTTATGATTGAGGACATAAAAACATATATGTGACATTAGGAAGTATCCCAGAGATGCAATGGGCCAAACAGGAAGGGGAGGTCTTTTCTAAATTTTTGCGCCAAAATAGCACCAATCATCTCTGCAACTACCCTATTTAAGCTCCCAGACTCCATTATACAGTATAGTCTTGAGAAAGGCCTAGTCTAGGCCGAAACGCGTTGGCATACTGGTGAGCTTGGTTTTTAATTACCAATATTGTTTATTATACACAGTGTTGCACTATTTGTTTTTCTTTTGTTTCCTTTTAGGTTTTTTACGGTGTTATCATCTCACCATGGGTTTATGACATCAGACACTCAGATTTTACATGTATCTATGCGGATTTGCCATATGTTCCAGATAATTTTCATATATATTTTTTCCACATTTTTTCCCTTTATTTTTGCTTATTCATTATTGGCTTTGACTATTTGATCGCACATTATCATTTGTTCAGCTTGTTTACACCCGTGTTCATTTCACAATAATTTTGAAATTGCAATTTGGATTTTACAACTTTTATTTTTGGCATTTTTTATCACATTTTTATCACATCTTTTTCTTCACGCCACATTGGAGGACACATCGACGGACTCACATGGGATTTTATTGTGACTTTATTAACACTTCATTGCATTTTTCATAAGTTATCTATGTGCACATATTGATATTTATTTTTGTGTGTTCACATACAATACTGTATTGTGGTCTTTTTTATCGATATAGTTCCGATTATTTTCACGGAAGTTATTTTGTATGTTATACCATCACTAGGAAACTCTCAACTCTGATTGAATTGTATATATATACTTATATATTTTTATTTTAGTTTTTAGCAATGTTAGACATGGATCCATGCATCATATTTTAATTGTATATGTGTAAAATTTATTGTCATTGTAATAAATTGTATCCATTTTATCTTAGCCTTTTAATCTTTTTAGCGCTTACCATCACTTTTTTTTCGTTTGTGTTAGTTGTCATGATAAACTTTCTAACGCAGATAATGTCTCCATTAGTAATAATCCTTTACCTGTTGTTTTTCCTTCAACATCTAATGTTCAGGATGTCCCTGTTAATGTAAAAGAATTTGTTTCTAATTCTATTAGGAAGGCTCTGTCTGTTATTCCTCCTTCCAGTAAACATAAAAGGTCTTTTAAAGCTTCTCATATTTCAGATGAATTTTTAAGTGACCGCCATCATTCTGACTTATCTGTTTCTGATGAGGATCTATCTGGTTCAAAAGATTCTGCCTCAGATATTGACACCGATAAATCTTCATATTTATTTAAGATGGAGTTTATTCGTTCTTTACTTAAAGAAGTGTTGATTGCATTAGATATTGAGGAGTCTAGTCCTCTTGATACTAAATCTACTAAGCGTTTAAATTCGTTTTTTAAACCTCATGTAGTTATTCCAGAAAGTTTTTCCAGTTCCTGGTGCTATTTCAGAAGTAATTTCTAGGGAATGGAATAGTCTGGGTACTTCATTTACTCCTTCTCCAAGGTTTAAGAAATTGTACCCTGTGCCATCTGATAGATTAGAGTTTTGGGACAAAATCCCTAAAGTTGATGGGGCTATCTCTACTCTTGCTAAACGTACTACTATTCCTACGGCGGATAGTACTTCCTTTAAGGATCCTTTAGATAGGAAGCTTGAATCCTTTCTAAGGAGAGCTTATTTATGTTCAGGTAATCTTCTTAGACCTGCTATTTCTTTGGCTGATGTTGCTGCAGCTTCCACTTTCTGGTTGGAGGCTTTAGCGCAACAAGTGTCAGACCATAATGCTTATAGTATTGTTAAACTTCTTCAACATGCTTTTGATATCATTAGAATTGATGTCAGGTATATGTCTTTAGCTATTTTAGCTAGAAGAGCTTTATGGCTTAAATCTTGGAATGCAGATATGACTTCTAAGTCAACATTGCTTTCTCTTTCTTTCCAAGGTAATAAATTATTTGGTTCACAGTTGGATTCTATAATTTCAACTGTTACTGGGGGGAAAGGAGCATTTTTGCCTCAGGACAAAAAATCTAAAGGTAAATATAGGGCTGCTAATCGTTTTCGTTCCTTTCGTCAGAATAAGGAACAGAAGCCTGACCCTTCCCCTAAAGGAACAGTTTCCGTTTGGAAACCTCCAGTCTGGAATAAATCCAAGCCTTTTAGAAAGTCAAAACTAGCTCCCAAGTCCGCATGAAGGTGCGGCCCTCATTCCAGCTGTGAGAAGATTTTTTCTCTCACGCATTCCAGTAAACCCAGTGAAGGCTCAGGCGTTTCTGAAATGTGTTTCAGACCTAGAGTTGGCTGGGGTAATTGTGCCAGTTCCAGTTCTGGAACGGGGTCTGGGGTTTTACTCAAATCTATTCATTGTACCAAAGAAGGAGAATTTCTTCAGACCAGTTCTGGATCTAAAAATATTGAATCGTTATGTAAGGATACCAACATTCAAAATGGTGACTATAAGGACTATCCTGCCTTTTGTTCAGCAAGGGCATTATATGTCTACAATAGACTTACAGGATGCATATCTTCATATTCCAATTCATCCAGATCACTATCAGTTCCTGAGATTCTCTTTTCTAGACAAGCATTACCAGTTTGTTGCTCTTCCGTTTGGCCTAGCAACAGCTCCAAGGATCTTTTCAAAGGTTCTCGGTGCCCTTCTCTCTGTAATCAGAGAACAGGTATTGCGGTATTTCCTTATTTGGACGATATCTTGGTACTTGCTCAGTCTTTAGATTCTGCAGAATCTCATACGAATCAACTTGTGTTGTTTCTTCAAAGACATGGTTGGAGGATGAATTTACCAAAGAGTTCCTTGATTCCTCAGACAAAGGTAACCTTTTTGGGTTTTCAAATAGATTCAGTGTTCATGACTTTGTCTCTAACAGAAAGAGACGTCTGAAGTTGGTTTCAGCTTGTCGAAACCTTCAGTCTCAATCATTCCCTTCGGTAGCTTTGTGCATGGAAATTCTAGGTCTCATGACTGCTGCATCGGACGCGATCCCTTTTGCTCGTTTTCACATGAGACCTCTCCAGCTTTGTATGCTGAACCAGTGGTGCAGGGATTATACAAAGATATCACAATTAATATCCTTAAATCCCAATGTTCGATCTTCTCTGACTTGGTGGTTGAATCACCATTGTCTAATTCAAGGGGCCTCTTTTGTTCGTCCAACCTGGACTGTGATCTCAACAGATGCGAGTCTTTCAGGTTGGGGAGCTGTATGGGGATCTCTGACAGCGCAGGGGGTTTGGGAATTTCAGGAGGCGAAATTACCAATCAACATTTTGGAACTCTGTGCGATTTTCAGAGCACTTCAGTTCTGGCCTCTTCTGAAGAATCGTTTATTTGTTTTCAGACAGACAATGTCACAACCGTGGCGTATGTCAATCATCAAGGTGGTACTCATAGTCCTCAGGCTATGAAAGAAGTATCTCGGATACTTGTATGGGCGGAATCTAATTTCTGCAGTTCACATCCCAGGTGTAGACAATTGGGAAGCGGATTATCTCAGTCGCCAGACGTTACATCCGGGTGAATGGTCTCTTCACCCAGAGGTATTTCTTCAGATTGTTCAAATCTGGGGACTTCCAGAAATAGATCTGATGGCCTCTCATCTAAACAAGAAACTTCCCAGGTATCTGTCCAGATCCAGGGATCCTCAGGCGGAAGCAGTGGACGCGTTGTCGCTTCCTTTGAATTATCAACCTGCTTATATCTTTCCGCCTCTATTTCTTCTTCCAAAAGTGATTTCAAAAATTCTAATGGAACATTCGTTTGTATTGCTGGTGGCTCCAGCATGGCCTCACAGGTTTTGGTATGTGGATCTCGTTCGGATGGCAAGTTGCCAACCTTGGACACTTCTGTTAAGGCCAGACCTTCTATCTCAAGGCCCATTTTTCCATCAGGATCTCAAATCATTAAATTTGAAGGTATGGAGATTGAACGCTTGATTCTTAGTCATAGAGGTTTCTCTGACTCAGTGATTAATACTATGTTACAGGCTCGTAAATCTGTGTCTAGGAAGATTTATTACCGAGTCTGGAAGACTTACATTTCTTGGTGTTCTTCTCATAAATTCTCTTGGCATTCTTTTAGAATTTCAAGAATTTTACAGTTTCTTCAGGATGGTTTGGATAAGGGTTTGTCTGCAAGCTCTTTGAAAGGTCAAATCTCTGCTCTTTCTGTTCTTTTTCACAGAAAGATTGCTAATCATCCTGATATTCATTGTTTTGTACAGGCTTTGGTTCGTATCAAGCCTGTCATTAAGTCAATCTCTCCTCCTTGGAGTCTTAATTTGGTTCTGAGGGCTTTACAGGCTCCTCCGTTTGAACCTATGCATTCTCTGGATATTAAATTACTTTCTTGGAAAGTGTTGTTCCTTTTGGCCATCTCTTCTGCTAGAAGAGTTTCTGAGTTATCTGCTCTTTCTTGTGAATCTCCTTTTCTGATTTTTCATCAGGATAAGGCAGTGTTGCGAACTTCATTTAAATTTTTACCTAAGGTTGTGAATTCTAACAACATTAGTAGAAAAATTGTTGTCCCTTCATTGTGTCCTAATCCTAAGAATTCTCTAGAGAGATCTTTACATTCTTTGGATGTAGTAAGAGCTTTGAAATATTATGTTGAAGCTAATAAAGGTTTTAGAAAGACTTCTAGTCTATTTGTTATCTTTTCTGGTTCCAGGAAAGGTCAGAAGGCTTCTGCCATTTCATTGGCATCTTGGTTAAAGTCTTTGATTCATCATGCTTATGTAGAGTCGGGTATGTCCCTGCCTCAAAGGATTACGGCTCATTCTACTAGGTCAGTTTCTACTTCCTAGGCTTTTAGGAATTAAGCTTCTGTTGATCAAATTTGCAAAGCAGCAACTTGGTCTTCTTTGCATACTTTTACTAAATTCTACCATTTTGATGTTTTCTCTTCTTCAGAAGCAGTTTTTGGTAGAAAAGTACTTCAGGCAGCTGTTTCAGTTTGATTCTGCTGCTTATTATTTCATTTTTTTGATTTGGGTTGTGGATTATTTTTTCAGCAGAATTGGCTGTCTTTATTTTATCCCTCCCTCTCTAGTGACTCTTGCGTGGAAGTTCCACATCTTGGGTATCTGCTATCTCATACGTCACTAGCTCATGGACTCTTGCTAATTACATGAAAGAAAACATAATTTATGTAAGAACTTACCTGATAAATTAATTTCTTTCATATTAGCAAGAGTCCATGAGGCCCACCCTTTTTGTGGTGGTTATGATTTTTTTGTATAAAGCACAATTATTCCAATTCCTTATTTTTTATGCTTTCGCTCCTTTCTTATCACCCCACTTCTTGGCTATTCGTTAAACTGAATTGTGGGTGTGGTGAGGGGTGTATTTATAGGCATTTTGAGGTTTGGGAAACTTTGCGCCTCCTGGTAGGAATGCATATCCCATACGTCACTAGCTCATGGACTCTTGCTAATATGAAAGAAATTAATTTATCAGGTAAGTTCTTACATAAATTATGTTATTTTAGTACTGGCAGACTTTCTGCCAGTACTTTAGATGGCTGTGACAATTGTGAGGTGGGGGAGGGAAGAGAGGGGTCAGGGAGAGATCAGGGGGTGGGATGTTTCAGGTGGGAGGCTGATCTCTATACTAAAGCTAAAATTAACCCTACAAGCTACCTAATTAACCCCTTCACTGCTGGGCATAATACAAGAGTGGTGCGCAGCGGCATTTAGCAGCCTTCTAATTACCAAAAAGCAACGCCAAAGCCATATATGTCTGCTATTTCTGAACAAAGGGGATCCCAGAGAAGCATTTACAACCATGTGTGCCATAATTGCACAAGCTGTTTGTAAATAATTTCAGTGAGAAACCTAAAGTTAGTGAAAAAGTTAACGATTTTTTTTAATTTAATTGCATTTTGCGGTGAAATGGTGGCATGAAATATACCAAAATTGGCCTAGATCAATATTTTGGGTTGTCTACTACACTACACTAAAGCTAAAATTAACCCTACAAGCTCCCTAATTAACCCCTTAACTGCTGGGCATAATACAAGTGTGGTGCGCAGCGGCATTTAGCAGCCTTCTAATCAGTGGCGGCTCGTGAGTTATTCAAATAGGGGTTCACTATATATATATATATATATATAGGTGTGCGCGCATATAAATATATATATAAATATATATTTATATATATATATATATAAAACATAACAAAAAAAAGCTCTTATGAGGAGCAGTATGTGTGCTCTGTCCCTCCTAAAGCCCCCAGGTGACTCACTCATCACTGGCTGCAGCTGCCCGGTCAGTCCCCAGGTCTTAACCAAACCAACCCCCCAGGGGCCAAGCGGGACAGAGTGCAGCTTCCTATTTCCTCTGCTAGCGTGGTCCCTAGTACTCACCCTGAGCTCTCTCTCTCAGTGAGATAGAGGGTGAGAAGAGACCGCACATGCAGAGGGAACATGAACAGAGAAGAGAGAATGAAGATCAGGACCCGGTGTTTACCGCTAACTAGCCGCAGAGTGATAACTTTTACCCTTGATTGCCAGACTCCAAGGGCTTCAACTCACACTTGCTGGCTCTGCCCAAACAGACATAATGCACATGTCTGCAGCTAATAACAGCATCAGCGTCACTTGATTGATGAGCAGACACACAGCGCTCATAATGGCCCCGCCACTAGGTCTCCACTGCACAAACGTGAGAGCGCCCCCACCGTCCATCCCACCAGAGCCTCACCACGTGACCTGAGTGGTGATGTTGGCGTCTCACTCGCACAGCATAAACTGTGCGATAAGAGAAGTATAGAGGCTGAGTTGGTGTGGTGCCTGCAGGCACTTATGAATAAGTGCAGAGGGGTATGCCAGGCATCTAGACTCTACCGCAGGTACAAAGGTTTTTTTTTGTTTTTTGTTTTTTTTTTAAAAACAGTCTGGCTTGGACCTTTTTTAGCTGAGTAATGAAATGTAATTTTCCAATATGGGGGCTATTGGAAAAATTATATTTATTCAGCCAAAAACAAATCTTCTTTTGTCTTTGGGGGTTCACGTGCGCCTATGGAGGAGCCTCCACTGCTTCTAATTACCAAAAAGTAATGCCAAAGTCATAAATGTCTGCTATTTCTGAACAAAGGGGATCCCAGAGAAGCATTTACATCCATTTATGCCATAATTGCAGAAGCTGTTTGTAAATAATTTCAGTGAGAAACCTAAAGTTTGTGAAAAAGTTTGTGAAAAAGATAACAATTTTTTTTATTTGATCGCATTTGGCGGTGAAATGGTGGCATGAAATATACCAAAATGGGCCTAGATCAATGCTTTTGGTTGTCTACTAAAACAAAATATTTACATGTCAAGGGATATTCAGGGCTTCCTGACAGATATTAGTGTCCCAATGTAACTAACGCTAATTTTGAAGAAAAAAAAATGGTTTGGAAAAAGTGCTACTTGAAAAAGCAAAGAACATGTAAACATTGGGTATTTCTAAACTCAGGACAAAATTTAGAAACTATTTAGCTTGGGTGTTTTTTGGTGGTTGTAGATGTGTAACAGATTTTGGGGATCAAAGTTAGAAAAAGTGTGTTTTTTTTCAATTTTGTCATCATATTTTATCATTGTTTTTATAGTAAATTATATAAGATATGATGAAAATAATGGTATCTTTAGAAAGTCCATTTAATGGCGAGAAAAACGGTATATAATATGTGTGGGTACAGTAAATAAGTAAGAGGAAAATTACAGCTAAACACAAACACTGCAAAAATGTAAAAATCGCCCTGGTCCCGAACGGTAAGAAAATTGAAAAGTGCTGTGGTCACGAAGGTGTAATGTGTTAAAGTGACATGAAACAATTTAATCCTATTATTAAAATTACTTTGTTCTCTTTGTTTTCTTTGTTGAAGAGAATACCTAGGTAGGTAGCATGGACATGTCTGGAGCACTATATGGCAGCAGTTTTGCAAGAATGTTTTTGAGGACTAGATGGCATCATATAACATTGTTAGACAAATTCTTGTTAAAATGCTGCCTCTAGACATGTGCATGCTCTTAAAAGGATATAAAACAGTGCTACTTTGGTTAAAAAAAAAGTGAAATCAAAGTAAAAATACAAATAAACAGATTTTGTAAAAAAAACAACAGCAAACAACTTACTTGTTTACTTGCAAAATTAGCACCTATAACTTATTAGTGTAGTGGAGATTTTAGTAGAGATTTTTTAAAACCTACGTTTTATTCTGTTCTAAGCACGAGCAAATCTGACTCCCTGTTATCTAGTATATTCCCATGATAGTAAATCAGCATAGAGGTTTTATGACATCAGGCTAAGATAAACCTTCCTGCAGAGGCCTCCTTCTCCTTGTAGGGCTGTGACGGGAAGCAATGGACACTACAAATGTAGAGTAAAAAAATAAATAAAAGGTAAAATCCATTTAAATAGATAAATAATACATATTGCACTTATTTCTATTAAGTATAGGAACTATAGAATACAAAATGCAGGTATACACATAAACATTCAGTTGAAAAAGTTACAAACAATATGCTTGGTGTACATTCATGCTATAGCCACAAGTATATAAGTATTATATAAGATTCAATATTGAACATTTTGATATTTGTCCTCATTTTTTAAAATCAAATATTATGGAACACTCTTGGATCCTTGTAGATAGTTTGTATAATAATGTTAACATGAACAGATCTAGAGAACTAGAGACCTAAGCAGGAGAACCAACACTTCACAACAATAGGAACACACTATATAGGGTATACCAGCTAGGGTGGCTGTATTTTATATTAAGAAGATAAAATAAAACTATCTCTTAAAGGGACACTAAACGTTTGAAAAATATTTTCTTAAATCGCTCTGTCCATCTTTGATAATGATATTTGTAATTGGCTTTGCTTGTCATATTATTACCGTTCTCTGAATATTATGCAGCTAAAATTAATTGAATTCCAAACCCACCGTTATAAGATGTAGTTTGAATAACAAATCATTATCGATAACCTGAGTTATCAAGATGGCCGATTTTGTCCATACTGCACATGCGCGATCTATCTAACACGTCATCCTATATGTCACCGTCCTCTAAGCGGCAATCTGCTTCGAATCTAAGCGGCAATCTAAGCGAAACCCCGGATTGTATTGGGCATTCGCCGAGTGACGAAACGATGCGTTAATGATATGCGCAAAAACGCATTGTGATTGGAGACAGGTTTTTGTATTGAAGGCACCATAAAAAGGGGTTTGGCTTTTATGACGTTTTTTGCCAAATAAAATATATCGTTTTATTACGATTATAACCCTCGTTTTAAGGTCAAAGTGGGTAAATTTTTGATAGTTAAGTTGTGTAGATTGGTTTGTGATAATTTAATTATATGCAAACATTGAAACTTTTTGGAATTCTTTAAGCATTAGCGGTCTTATTTACACCAAACAGACATTTAATTGAAAAAGGCATAGTATCTCATCCAATGCATAAACAATTTGTGTACAGATATTATGTTCACACTAAAGGCTGCCCTACGGTCATATGTGGGAGTCTTAAAATGCAGTGTGCTAAAGCATTATAGACAAAAAGATAAAAGAAGGCGCCAACATAGTGCGGTTACCAATGGGATGGAACACGCTTAGTAAATAATACCAGATACTCACAGGATGAAAGACACTTGAGAAGTGTCACAGGTGCCTCCTGGACTCTCAGAGTTGTCCAGCTAACTCCCACTCCACTGTGGTGGTAAGGTTCCGCTTGTCTCTATCGATTAGGATGGCTCCGCTGGTGGTTGTGGCTCCCAGCCAGTATTCCAATAGGACTCTCTTGCGGTTTCCCCAAATCCAGCTATCCAGTTAAAATCCGTGCTCTCCGGTGAGAGATGAAACAGCAAGGATAAAAGTGGTTTGTGACGGTGGTAACAAACTACAATATTGCCATTAAAGATATCAGAAAAAGAAAGTTCGTGGCTGCAGTAATAAAATCAAAAAAAGACTTTATTTACACAACGTTTCTCGGTCTGTACGTGACCGTTTCCTCAGGTGCATAAGTGAATATGCTAAAGCATTTACTGAATACATTCATTCTGATATTTGTCACCCCTGCACCCTCGGCCGCCAGCCACAGGGGCTACATATGCATTCCGCCATGATTACCCACAGCAGTGACCGTAGGTATATAGTAATGGCGCCTTTTTCGTTTTTACTGTTATGAAAATCCCCCCAGGGGCCCCCTCAAAATCCCCAGACAGGACTGCCAAACAATATACAATTAGGATGGCCCATGCAGTATCTTTGCAAAATATATTACCAATAACATTTCTGCTCTTACTATGTGACAGGTAATTAAAGTGGAAACCAATGCTGCAATACAATAATAATAATTAAAACACATTAGGAAACAGATTAAGCTTAAGAAAGCAAACTGGGAAACTTTTGAGACCTGTTTTAGATATATTATATCACATAGTGCAAAATTAATCCTAAAGAAAGTAACTGGTTTATTGTTCAGATTGTACAAATGTAAATTAGGCACAAACCGCTGTAGTGATATAGGGGAGGATCAATACATGCACGTGTTAAAGAAAGTCTCTACTGTCTTGCGGGTGTCCAATTGCTTCATAATGAGCTCTGATTTATAGAAGTTTGCCATTTTATCCCACTCCAATCCTTCTCACAGACATGATGAAATATGAGGGCACCGTACATAGCCAGAAGCAGTGCTCAATTTTCGACTTTTTCTTGTGGAGAAGTTCCTTAAGATCTGCTGCCTGCTTAGGTATAAAGTCACAACAATGTTTCTGTTTCCAGAGATCCCCACTCTGTACCTTGCGATGTCCACCCCAATGAATCACCCTGAGGCATCATAGTTAGGAGCTGTAAGGTGAGCAGATATAATGATGCCTGTCCATGTGGGGGCTCTCTGGTTCAATAGGTATGCAGGGTATTTTCTCCGTTACTCTATGCTCTTTACAATTGGTTGTGAGTGTTATACACTGGTGACTGATATTCTCTGTAGTTCCATCAAGCCGTTGTATAAGCTTTTCCAGATCGGCTGCAGACGGTGCTCTATCATATAAAGACTGCAAGAGTGCTTCTACTTTCTGGAATCGTGCGTTCCGATGGCAAAGTATGGCGTTATCCCCCATTGCTTCCAAATTTCCAACTCTGTCACAGATTTTTAAATGTGACTGTGTGTCCAAGTATTAAAGGGACAGTCAACCATAGAATTGTTATTGTTTTAAAAGATAAATAATCCCTTTATTACTCATTCCCCGGTTTTGCATAACCAACACAGTTATATTAATGTACTTTTTACCTTTGTGATTACCTTGTATCTAGGAACCTTCTTCCAGCCCCCTGATCACATGACTGTGACTGTTTATTATCTATTGTCTTAAATTTAGCATTGTATTGTGCTAGATCTTAAATAACTTTCTGTGCCTGAACACAGTGTTATCTATATAGCCCACGTGTACTTTCTGTCTCTTTGTATTGAAAAGAGATTTAAAAAGCATGTGATAAGAGGCAGCCCTCAAAGGCTTAGAAATTAGCATATGAGCCTACCTATGTTTAGTTTAAACTAAGAATACCAAGAGAAAAAAGCAAATTTGATGATAAAAGTAAATTGGAAAGTCAATTCAAATTAAAAGTCCTATCTGAATAATGAAAGTTTAATTTATACTTGACTGTCCCTTTAATGAAGGTTTTAAAGTGTTGGTGTCCGTCGTAAGGCAGGAAACCCGTATTACCAGGGGGAGGGGGGTGCTCAGCCTAATAGGTAGCCGTCGCTGTAGGCCTTGAGATTCCATTCAGTTGCTCTGGATTCATAAGTACAGCAAGTTTGGTATGCATTTGATCCTCAGAGCCACACAGATCTGAGGGATATATTTTCTTCCTTAGACGCTGTGATTTGGCATAGGTTATCGGCGGATTATCTTAGCCTCCTCTGGAGCTTCTGAAAGTGCGACCATTTAGAGTCGCTGCGTTGACATGCCCCCCCGGAAACTTTTTTCTTTTTAATTATACAGTACTCTGTCTAAATCATGAAATAAATCTTTCTGGTTTCATGTTCCTTTAACCCCTTAATGACAACTGACGTACCAGGTACGTCATGCATTAACAAGCAGTTAATGACAATGGACGTACCTGGTACGTCAGTTGTCTAACAGAGTGCTGGAAGTGATCACAATCGCTTCCAGCAGCTCTGAGGGTATTGCAGTGATGCCTCAATATGGAGGCATCCTGCAATACCCCTTTACAAGCCTCCGATGCAGAGAGAGCCACTCTGTGGCCCTCTCTGCACCGGTAGTGATGGTGCCGTTGTCCGGGTGGGAGGGAGCGTGCGCGCGCGTGCATGAGATGCGCGCGAGTGCACGTGAACATAGTGTGCGTGCACGGTGCGTGTGCACGAGGCGCGCATTAGCCACACTGACACCAATGAGGGCAAAAAGCCAGGGAAAGGTAAAAAAATTTTTTTCAAATATAAATGGATCTGGGAGGGGTAGGGGGGGTGGGGTTATTGTGGGGGTATTGTGGAGGGGCTGCTACACTACAGAAAGAGTTAATTGAAAAATAAAATAAAAATACTTTGTTTTTTGGGGCCAAAGTGGGTACTGGCAGACAGCTGCCAGTACCCAAGATGGCGGTAATTAGGTAGGGGAGAGGGTTAGAGAGCTGGAGGGGGGATCAGGGAGGTTGGGGCTAAGGCAGGGGTCCATCCCAGCTAAAAGATTTTATTATTTTTATTTAAAAAAAAAAAAAACCCTCTTATTAAGTACTGGCAGACTTTCTGCCAGTACTTAAGATGGCGGTAACAATTGTGGGGTGGGGGAGGGAAGAGAGCTGTTTGGGAGGGATCAGGGGGTGGGATGTGTAAGGTGGGAGGCTGATCTCTAAAATTAACCCTGCAAGCTCCCCTTCACTGCTGGGCATAATTCACGTGTGGTGCGCAGCAGCATTTAGTGGCCTTCTAATTACCAAAAAGAAACGCCAAAGCCATATAAGTCTGCTATTTCTGAACAAAGGGTATCCCAGAGAAGCTTTTACAACAATTTCTGCCATAATAGCACAAGCTGTTTGTAAATTATTTCAGGGAGAAACCTAAAATTGTGAAAAATGTAAAGTTTTTTTTTTATTTGCTCGCATTTGGCGGTGAAATGGTGGCATAAAATATACCAAAATGGGCCTAGATCAATACTTGCGGTTGTCTACTACACTACACTAAAGCTAAAATTAACCCTACAAGCTCCCTAATTAACCCCTTCACTCCTGGGCATAAAACACGTGTGGTGCGCAGCGGCATTTAGCTGCCTTCTAATTACCAAAAAGCAACCCCAAAGCCATATAAGTCTGTTATTTCTGAAAAAAGGGGATCCCAGAGAAGAATTTACAACCATTTGTGCCATAATTGCAGAAGCTGTTTGTAAATAATTTCAGTGGGAAACCTAAAGTTTGTGACAAAATTTGTGAAATAGTTAACTTTTTTTTTTTTTATCGCATTTGGCGGTGAAATGGTGGCATGAAATATACCAAAATGGGCCTAGATCAATACTTTGGGTTGTCTTCTAAAAAAAAATATATACATGTCAAGGGATATTCAGGTATTCCTGACAGATATCAGTGTTCCAATGTAACTAGCGCTAATTTTGAAAAAAAGTGGTTTGGAAATAGCAAAGTGCTACTTGTACTTATTGCCCTATAACTTGCAAAAAAAAACAAAGCACATGTAAACATTGGGTATTTCTAAACTCAGGACAAAATTTAGAAACTATTTAGCATGGGTGTTTTTTGGTGATTGTAGATGTGTAACAGATTTTGGGGGTCAAAGTTAGAAAAAGCGTGTTTTTTTCCATTTTTTCCTCATATTTTATCTTTTTTTTTTATAGTAAATTATAAGATATGATGAAAATAATGGTATTTTTAGAAAGTCCATTTTATGGCGAGAAAAACAGTATAAAATATGTGTGGGTACAGTAAATGAGTAAGAGGAAAATTACAGCTAAACACAAACACTGCAGAAATGTAAAAATAGCCATTGTCATTAAGGGTAAGAAAATTGAAAAATGGTCCGGTCATTAAGGGGTTAAAGTATTTTTATATATGTATCAGAAATGAATTACTGCATTGCAAAACGTTCGGCATATACATTTCTTTAAAAGAAATGCTAGCAAAATGTATCGTTTTGCAATCCAGGGGCAAACTCCTTGAATACCCTCAGCCTTGTTTAACAACTTATTTTCTATAGACAGAGATAAATAAGCTCACGCACTTATTAACCAAGTCAACAAAGCATATAGAAGTGTCTATACAGCATGCACTACAGTCTCTCTGGGGGAAGTGGAAAAACTACAGTTTTAACATTTAAATTAGAAACAGGCAAAATACTTAATGAAAGTGGATAGCATAGTTTTTTTTTTTTTTTTTTACTGGGAATATAAATGTTGAGTATAAAGTATTGGCCAGCTGACTGAAGAGGGCGCTAATTCGCATATTACGTTAAAACATCTGCCAGAATCAAACATGGCATTTTCGTTTCACAGAACCAGGATGAAGACGTAGTTAACGTCACCCACGTTGCGGAAGTGTAGTGGTATACATGTTACTTTACAACACCGGTATAGATTCAAGTCGGGAGTAGTGGTGGTTGCGGCTACAGGGATGTCAGTGTTTCATGACGAGGTGGAGATTGAGGATTTTGAGTACGACGAGGATTCTGAAACATATTACTACCCGTGCCCATGTGGTGACAGATTCGCCATTACCAAGGTAAGGTTCATTCATACAGCTGGTGTCATTAGAGCTGGTGACCACGCCGGTAAGGAACTACGCAAGTTCCAGTGACAGACACTGTAGAAAGCTTGCTGGGATAATCAGGCTGTTACAGTACACATAGCTAGGCATATGCTGCAGAGGACACCATCTTCTGCAATAGTAGCTCAAGGAGTGTTTTTCTAATTGATATATTGCAACTCATCCCATATGCAGTGTTACATAATAACTACGTTGTATGTGTAAGCAGGGTACAATATGACAACGCTATTTTGGTATTCTAGTGCTCTGTACATTTATCCCACTGTGCCAAAGAAGGATTGCAAACTTTTGTGAGCCAAGGGGTTAATGGTTTATTTAGTATTTTGAAATGATGGTGTTCTTCTGGGAGAAAACCTTCTTGCATATTAATGTAATGCTAGTTTGTGCCTGTTACACCATCATTTTAATGGAGCACAGCAAACCCACTATTGTTTGGGAGCAGTATGTAGCATCCCTTAAAATCTGTGTTTCTCAATCACGGTCGCCCCAACAGGCCAGGTTTTCATTATAGCTGAACAAGAGCACAGGTGAAATAGTCAGCGGATAGGTGAGAGCAGGTTAGTAACCATGCTGTTACTGATCAGCTGATTACTTCACCTGTGCGCTTGTTCAGCTATAATGAGAACCTGGCCTGTAGGGGTACTTGACCAGACGAAATCGATGGCGGCGGATGGGATTTAAAATTGTAACATTAAAATCACAAGTATTATAGAATATATACGATGGTTATTTGTAATACGGCTGAGTTTACCATCTCTTTAAGTTCAGGAATGTGCACATGTGTACAGCATTATATGGTAGCAGTTTTTAAATACTTTATACCAAGAGAGAAGCGCTCTACCAGGAGCGAACAGCAGCTCATCAGCTAGTTCTATGGCGATTTACCACCTAGGAGCAGCCTCTTTTAGACCAGTGTGCTTTTCACAGAGGAAGACTTTCCTGTAGTATATCAGTATGATCCTGCCAAGTAAGGTCAGTCCAGCCCCAAAATACCAGGCAATTCTCCTCTGAGCAAGGAACATGACAACCCCAGACAATCGTTTCGGCCTCCTATGGGCCACGTCAGTTAGGTGCAACCACATTCCTCTAAGCACACTGGGAAAGGAGTCCACGTCTGGTTTCCCCCATCACCCTTAGGTAGACCTCCCCAGGGTCATAAAAAAAAAAAATTATACAGAGAGAGAAGTGCTCTACCAGGTACGGACAGCAGCTCATTGGCTAGTTCTATGGCAATTTACCACCCAGGAGCAGACTCTGTTAGACCAGTTGTGCTTTTCACAGAGGAAAACTTTCCTGAAGTATATCAGTCTGATCCGCCTAGTAAGGTCAGTTCTTCCCTGAAATTCAGGCAATTCTCCTCTGAACAAGGAACATGACAACATCCTGGGTGGTAAATCGCCAATGAACTAGCTGATGAGTTTTTGTTCATTACTGGTAGAGCGCTTCTCTCTCTGTATAAAGTTTTTTTGTTTTGTTTACAATGTTATACATTAGCAAGAGCACTAGATGGCAGCACTTTTTCCTGTCCTGTAGTGCTCTATACATGTGCACGCCACCTATCTAATTATCTCAACAAAGAATAACATGAGAACAAAGCGAATTTGAAAACAGAAGTAAATTGCAAACTTTATTAAAAATGGTATTCTCTATCTGAATCATGTGAAAAATACAATTTTGGGTTTCATGTCCCTTTTTAACAGTCAATCATTAGAACTTTATACTGAAAATGTGTTATGCGATGGTTAACAGTGCAGCATTTTGTGTGACATGCGCAGGAGGCAAGACCTTAGTGTACAATGTCATTACTCATATGCAGTAGTTAATCGGCAGCATAGATTAATTTTTTGTAATTATATTTTTTTATGATATATCATTTCTATAGTATAAGTTTCTGAACATTTTTAAATATGTTGGTTGAAAAGTATTAAAAAATATTTTGCATTTTAGGAAGACCTGGAAAATGGGGAAGAGGTAGCAACTTGTCCTAGTTGTTCGTTGATTGTTAGAGTAATATATGACAAGGTGAGTGTGTGAATTTTGTTTCTAAACTTCAACAGGTAAATGGAAAACTGATTTGACAACGCTGTGGTATTTTCAATATATACAGTTACTATAAAAAGTTATACCGGTGTTAACTGAAAAGAAGTCCAGTTGAAGTCAAGAAGAGAGCACTACTGAAAATATTGTTTAATTGAACTTAAAGGGACAGTCTACTCCAGAATTTGTATTGTTTAAAAAGATAATCCCTTTATTACCCATACCCCAGTTTTGCATAACCAACACTGCTATATTAAAGGGACAGTCAACACAAGAACTTTTTTTGTTTTAAAAGATAGATAATCCCTTAATTACCAATTCCCCAGTTTTGCATAACCAACACAGTTATAATTACACACGTTTTACCTCTGTTATTACCTTGTATGTAAGCCTCGGCAGACTGCCCCCTTATTTGTTCTTTTGACAGACTTGCATTTTAGCCAATTGGTGCTGCCTCCATGGTAAATTCACGCGCATGAGCTCAATGTTATCTATGTGAAACTGAAACGCATGAACTAATGCCCTCTAGTGGTGAAAAACTGTCAAAATGCATGTAGATTAGAGGCGGCCTTCAAGGTCTAAGAAATTAGCATATGAACCTCCTAGGTTTAGCTTTCAACTAAGAACCAAGAGAACAAAGCAAAATTGGTGATAAAAGTACATTGGCATGTTTAAAATTACATGCCCTATTTGAATCATGAAAGGTGTTTTTTTTTTTTTTTTTTTTTTTTTTTTTTTTTTTTTTTTACTTCACTGTCCCTTTAATATACTTTTAACCTCTGTGATAACCTTGTATTTAAAGTGAATGTAAATTTTGATGCAAAAGTGCCCGTTTTTTAAAAATTCGATTAAAAACAGGGGCACTTTAATTCATCAAAATTTACATTTCACTTTTGTTGTGAAAAAAAACTTACCTTTAAATCTTGACAGCCGCTCCAGCTTCCTCCGCCCTTCGTAAAAGCCTCTTCCTGGGTCTAAAATGAGGAATCCGGCTTCCTCCAATCACGGCGTTGATTCAGACATTGATTCCCCTGGGGGGGGGGGGGAAGCCATGATTGACGGATGATCCATCCATCATTTCTAAAGTCCGAAATGGCTTGCGACGACCGGGGAAGCTGGAGCAGCTGTCAAGTTTAAAAGGTTTTGATGAATTAAAGTGCCCCTGTTTTTAATCAAATTTTTAAAAATCGGGCACTTTTGGTTCAAAACTTACATTCACTTTAAGCCTCTGCAGACTGCCCCCTTATCTCAGTTCTTTTGACAGACCTGCATTTTAGCCAAGCACTACTGACTCTTAAATAACGCCACAGGAGTGAGCACAATGTGTGTGTGTGTGTGTGTATATATATATATATATATATATATATATATATATATATATATATATATATATATATATATATTGTATATTTTGCTGTAGCCATAACAATTTTAACAAAAGGAATTGTTAGTTTTGCTATTAAAACAATGGTTTGCTTCTAAATTACAACACTTATACACACCGAAATTTCAAAACTTTGAGCTGATTTCATTGCTGTCTTTAAATGTTATGACCAGTTGAAAAATTTGTTTTTGCTTGCAACAACCATTCAAACTTTTATTAGTACGTAGTGACTTTAGTTTCCAACACTCGGCAATCCATTGATCCATTTAATTTTTCACTGTTGCGTGGTTTTGTTTTGTTTTTTTTATTGATTTTTTTTTTTTTTTTTTTTTTTTCTGGAAATTTTACTTAAATTTGAAAATAAATACCACAAACTAAACAAAGTATTGCATTGAGATCCTGAAGCAATTGGTCATAGATGCAATGATAACCATGCCAAACTTTCTAACTGCTATGTATCTTTCTACCATTGTGAGTGTTTTAGTAAATTACTTCTGTCTTCAGTTAGGGTATTTTATATCACCAGGACCTGAAAATGTTTCATGACACAATTACTGAGTCCTTGATTCCGAAGAACAAGTTTTTTTTTTTTTGTTTTTTTTTTTTTCTCCCTCTAACAAGTTGAATTTCACACTGTAAGTTGTGAAGGGAGGATGTTTTGAGGGCTCTTAAGGTTTGGGAGATTCTGCGTTATGGTTTTAATATGCATTTAGTCATTGACTTTTAGAAATACCATGTATGTATGTATGTCAGCACTCGCAAGCACTCGGCTAAGATTAAAAGCAAAACTGGAAGGGTTGGTTACCGCATCTGGCAAAATGGGTCCCTAAAACAGCCAGACAATTCAAGTTCTCAATTCAACAAAATGGGAACAAGTGAAGGGTGCACAGGCTTATGTAATCACCCTAGACATATACAAATCACATAAGTGGACACATCCCATGACTCTGCAACATGCTCAGCCCTGGGTGCTCACTGGCACTCACAGGAAGCTGTGCTGTCCCCAGAGTCAGGCAGTTAACCCCAGACAGTGTTTTTTTTTTTTTTTTTTTTTTTTGTTTGTTTGTTTGTAATTTTCCCTATGGGCATTGCACCCAAGCCTGTCTGGGGTTAACTGTCTGTGACTCTGGGACAGCACAGCTTCCTGTGAGTGCCAGTGAGCACCCAGGGCTGAGCATGAATATATGTGTGTGTGTGTGTGTATACATATGTATATATCTCTACCTCTATTTCATTTTAAAGATACAAAGGACATAAATAACTAGTGAGATTTAAATGGTTAAAGTATATAACCAAGAAAGACAAACTCAACTACATAACACAAGAGGGTCAGCTGGCAGGGTGTAATATAATACAAGTTCCATTTTCTTTACTTTCCCAAAATTGTACAAACTTAGTGAACATGTCCTCCGATCCTACAACTATCCCGATGTTAGAACATAGTCTCCTGCAAGTTGCTAAAGCATGGGGGATATTTTGGCAATTCTATATGGGGTAAGATACAACCTGGTTAGTAGTTTTTTGCATTTGTTTTGAAAATGTTAATGGAGGAGAGGACTTTTGATCCTTCAGTTTTTCTCTCTTGAAGGAAACCATCTCACTCTAACCTGTGAGAATCCCATTCAACTAATGGCCAGTGCACACTGTTGTTGATTTTTAAAAACTACCTTGATGGAACATATAGACATCTAGATGCTATAAATAATTTTTTCTTACAATATAATTTTGCATTGATTTTCTCTGTTTGCAGGATGAGTTCATGCAAGGTGAAGTAGTACCAGAACCCACAGCCAGCAAGCCTGAATTGCTAAAATGCTGAATCTTGTATCATCTAACCAAAATAGTGATCTGGTCTTCGTGGGAGGGCCCTACTGACATTGCCTTTTAAGAGTTTGCTTTGTAGTGTTGCTACTTCTCTAATGCCATGATAAAGCTGCTTTAAGATGGAAACTGTCTTGGATATCATCAGGAAAGGAAACCTTAAACTGTCCTGTTACTTTTTTTTTTTTAATACTTTTTAGCCAACAGTGATCTTGTTTTTACTGGTTATTTAAAATGTTTAATTTATATCCTGTTTTAAAGCTTATATTAGAAACAACTATTTTGCCCTAAGTGCTAAATATTTAGCAATTCTGTACATTATAAAGACTTAAGTGTAAATAAATATTTTTATAAAACAAAGCATTATCTATCATTATCACCATAATGGAAGTCTAGTAGCTGCACAGAAAGGCCAGTGAGGAAGATCTTTTTAAGTGTGATTTTATTCTCACTTTTAATGTCTCAAACAGAACCAAATAAGGTTCTGCTTGTTCATTTTATTGGGACTATTTATACAATGAGAAATAAACACTCTAACGTGTGTGTGTATATGTATAATTACAAGGGGAGCGGTATTTTGCACAAGATTTCTATCTTAAATTGAGCTTGAGTGAAATCCATACCACAAGTATATCTGTGTGCTCATGTTACAAAATGAAACTAAGTTTTCTCGCTCATGCGCTAACATCACTCAAGTGAAAGTAACCAGAGATTCTCATTGTGAAGTTAAAAGAAACATACCCGTTACACCTTTTATGCAAATCTCCAATACACTGGCCATTCAGCATGCATATAACTTACAATATAAATGTTAACGTAGATACAGCTGTACAGTGTAAAAAACAGTATCAATTTAACCTTTTTTTTTACTTACAAAAGCAAGTGTACCAATCATAACATTTGTGCTGTGACATTATGGAATATGTGTATTGTGGTATTTATATCTAGTATAAAGTAAATTGTTCATTCTACATATTTTTTTTTTTTTCTTCTACGGTTTGTGTTGCTATCTATTAAAAAAAAAAATATATATATATATATAATTATTCTCTATATCCAGCATGGGACCTCACGAGACAGGCTGATTCATCACAAATGAGACCCCTCGTAGGCACTGAAAGGGGGGAAAAAAAGAGCATATACCAACTATGCACAATATATACTGTATGTGGTAGGCAAATAGTAATTTTAGGCAAATAGCTTTTAAAGCTAAAATAACTATTTTCCTACGCAGAAGCCTTTTGCCTTACTAGTATTCAGGCAAATATTTTTACACATTTCTTTCAGCTTTCAAAGCCGTTTGCCCAGGAAATAGGGGCCTAGGCAACCTGGGAAAGTGCCCCCTGCTCATTAATGGCTAACTGCCTAAGACCCCTCAAGTAAAATGGCTGCTGCTTGCCAATTGGACCCCAAATACTCCTGGATAGTGGCCCCTGCTCACCATTAGAAGCCTAGTTACCCCAGCAACGTGGTCCCTGCTCACCAATATGCATCTAGGTACCCCAGGTAAGTGTCTGCTGCTCACCAATAGGTGCCCATGTATCCTGGTAAACTGATCCTTGCTAAAAGGTGCCCAGGCACTACAGGAAAGTGACCCCAGCTCATCAATAGACACCCAAGGAAAGTGGACCCTGCTCACTAATAGCAGTCTAGGAATTATCAATGAAAGTGGCCCCTGCTTGCTAATATACAGCCCCTGCTAATCAATAGGTTACCAGTCACCCCAGGAAAGTGGCTCCTGATCATCAATAGCCACCTAGGAACCCTCAAAGAAAGTGGTCCCTGCTCACCAAGATATGCCCATGCGCCCATTGGAAAGTGGCGCCTGTTTGCTAATATATGGTGACAATGGCCTCTACTTGCCAATAGATGCCAAAGTACCCCAGAAAAGTGACCCTTGCTCACTAATATGCACCCAAGTATTCCGGAAAAGTGGCCCTGCTCGCCAATAGATGCCCAGGAAAGTGGCCCCTGCTGGCTAATAGGTGCCCAGGCACCCCAGGAAAGTAGCTCCTGCTCATCAATAGGCACTGAAGCACCTCATGGCCTTTGCTTGCTAGTAGCCACCTAGGAACCTTCAAAGAAAGTGGCCCTTGCTCTGCAAGATATGCCCATGCACCCCTGGAAAGTGGCCACTGCTCACTAATAGGCATCCAAGCACTCCCAGAATATGGACCTTGCTTGTCAATAGGTGCCCAGGCACCCCGGGAAAATGGCCACTGCACACCAACAGTTTCTCTGGCACTCTAGGAAGGTGGCCCCTTCTTGCCAGTAGACGCCCATGTATTCTGAGAAAGTTTCCTTTGCTCACTAATTGGCGGTGACAGTGGCCTCTGCCCCTGTGTTTTCGTGAGCAGGGAACACTTTCCTGGAATTCCTGGGAGTCTATTAGCTAGCAGTGGCCACTTTCTCAGAGTGCCTACACCTATTGGGTGACCAGGGCCCCTTTCAGGGGTTGTCTGGGCAACCATTAGCTAGCAAGGGCCACTTTCCTGGGCACCTATTGGTGAGCAGGAGCTACTTTTCAGTGGTACCTAGGTGCATAATGCTGAGCAGGGGCCACTTTTCTGGTTTACCTGGGTGTCTCTTGGTGTGCAGGGCAACTGTCACCTCCTATTAGCAAGCAGTAGCCACTATCCAGGAGTACATGGGGATATATTGGTGAGCAGGGGCCATTTTCCCTGGGTTCCTTAACTTATATTGGTGAGCAGGGGCCACTTTACTTGAGGGTTCTTAGGCAACTATCTTTTGGTGATTAGGGCCACTTTCAGGAAATGCCTTGGCAGCTATTGGTGAGACGTGACACTTTCCTATGTTGTCTGGGCCCCTATTTCTTGGGCAAATGGATGGGAAAAAAAACTAAACAAAACATGCAAAATGATTTGCCTGAATACTAGTTAGGCAGAAGGCACTTGCCTAGGCAAATGGTTTTTAACCCTTTGAGTGCTAATGACAGCTCTGAGCCGTCACAGAGTTTTTCACTCTGGTGCTAATAACGGCTCAGAGCCGTCATGAGCACTCTCCCACCTTGAGGGAGATCTGGGGGCTCCTAACTGCTCCTACCCTGGCGATCGTTCCTGTAGAATGACAGGCATTGCCGGGGATTCACGTGATGAGGGGTGACGTCACGCGTGATGATGTCGCTGCGCAACTTTATACTTAACAATGTTAAGTATAGGAGGAGGGGGTATGCTGCGTAGAAGCCTGTATCTCAGGCATCTAAGCAACTATAGATCCCCATGACCCACTGTTGGAAAGGTAATCGCCTAACCTTTCCAAAAGGGTAAGTCTTGGGGGTCTGTAAAAAAAGAAAAAAAAAAGGTAAAAAAATTGTTTTCAAAAATTAAAAAAACCTTAGAAAATATTAGCACCCAGGTGGGAAAGTGCTTAGCACTCAAAGGGGTTTAAGCTAAAATACTATTTGCTAAAATACTATTTGCCTACCACATATACACAAGTTTAAAATATTTCCATTAGACATCAGAAACTAAAACAAGTTATATGAAAAGAAGAAAGGGGAATAAAGGAATAAAGTGAAATAAGAAACAATAAAAAAAACAATAAGTAGCTCCTTTGAAATATAAAGATAAATTGTTTGTATCAGTTCCTGAAGATGTAGTTAAAAAAAAAACATGGTTATATTGGCATAATCTGTAATGTATTACAATAAAATCTAGTTAGTCTATGGGTGGGTTTTATTCCCAAATAAATGCCACATTTAAAAAATAGTCTTGCTTTCCAATGTAACTATAATAGAGCTTTTGCAGAGACAGGATGTAATCGACATCACATTTCCATTAATCAAAAGTGGGAACTTGCAATGTTTTCCACCATCTCGGGATTCATCTTTTCGCACAATTAAACCGACATCGGAAAAGTTGTTTCTGATAGGCACAACTAATAGGTGGGGGATTTGTTTAGGAGTACCACGATAGGACCTAAAGGGATATTTAGACCTAAAGTCTTATTGATACATTTAGAAATACGCTCCCAATAATCTTAGATAGCTGGACAAGACCACCAAATATGTGACAATGTACCATAAGGGATTAAATGCCATATCCTCCTCTGTGGAAAGAATAACCTTCAATAACTATTTACATTCTTAGTTTAATGTAAACTCAACTTAATTTCTAACATAGAAATAAAACGCAGACAACTTCTTGGTTCTGCAGGTCACGTTTATTGTGGCAACACAGGAACCAAACGACCAGCTGAATAAACATGGATCAGGGGGGCGGCAATCGGGTACTAGCTAAAGCGTAGTAACCCATGCTAACAAGATGGGCAGTACCAGGGCGTAGGAGAGGAAGCAGAGCGTAGCTCAATACTGAAACTTAGGGAGTTCTCGGCTTCGAAATCACACGGGTAGGGAACACCCCAGACACACGTCTGAGGACTTCACTCCTGGCCAGAAGTGCCGGCACTCTACCTCGATCACATCCTGCCCCCGGACACTGTCCACCCGCCAGCCCAGGGTGCAATCCCACCACTCCGAACCAGTAGGACCAGGATCAACCAGGTGCAAACCAGATTGAAAACCCCTGGGGAGCTGAAACTTAACGTCCTCGGGCTTACAGAAATAGGCTGGCTAGCCCTCATCATGCCTTGGACACCCCTAATCCTGGCGACCACCATAGGGATGGATCCCCCTAACGATTGCCGCCTAAAATAATAAACAAGGGAGGGACAGGGTGAGGGACAGGGTGGGGAAAACTTTATTATTATTATTAAAAACTTTGAAGAAAACAGCAGAAAGAGGAATTGTGCTTCCTGTACAGGGCTTAAAAAGGGTAAGCTGGAACCCCTCCTCTCTTTCTGCAACATTGTTTCACACACACACCACAGCACTCCCCTCCTCTGTCTTGGCCTTAACCCTTATGTGCATTCCAGGCAATTTGCCTTACATTTACTTAAGGGATTAAATGCCATATCCTCTGTGGAAAGAATAACCTTCAGTATCTATTTACATTCTTACTTTAATGTAAACTCAACTTAATTTCTAACATAGAAATAAAACGCAGACAACTTCTTGGTTATAAAACCCGCAGGTCACGTTTATTGTGGCAACACAGGAACCAAACACTAGCTGAATACACATGGACAAGGGGGGCGGCAATCAGGTACTAGCTAAAGCGTAGTAACCCATGCTAACAAGATGGGCAGTACCAGGGCGCAGGAGAGGAAGCAGAGCGTAGCTCAATACTGAAACTTAGGGAGTTCTCGGCTTTGAAATCACACGGCCAGGGAACACCCCAGACATGCTTCTGAGGACTTCACCCCTGGCCGGAAGTGCCGTCACTCTACCTCGATCACATCCTGCCCCCGGACACTGTCCACCCGCCACGAGATTGCCCACATATCAGGGGCCATTCTCGCCGCCACCCAACTCACACAAACAGGAGTAGGGATTGTCGTAAATCTTCAATAAACAGGTCCATGCCATGGTCCAAAAGATGAACCCCGTCGCCTCGGTAGAGGCTCCGGTCAGTGGCCGTAATGGATTTGTGCTCCACAACAAACCCTCTAAGCTCAAACATCAGTTTTCTAACGTCCCAGTTGAGCTTTTTGCGAACCTGAAATGCTGCTCTATGATTGGCCATGTGACGCCACGTCAACCTGGGAATAATGTTCGACCAACCCATTCTCACACCAGGCATCCAAGCTTTAAAGGTGCGCATATCTGACTGGATTACTGCGTTCAAATCCCGGCCGGGAATTGAGCCAAGATCATTACCACCTAAGTGTATGATCAGAACATAGGGTTTCTCCCAACGCCTCATGGCGTCTTGCAGTAAACCAGGCAGATCTGCGCAGCAAAGGCCTCTTCTCCCTAACCACCTAACGACCACCCTTGATGATGAGAACCCAAGCTGCTGCCCTCCAGGTCGAGTTGATGCTCGGATGGCTGCCCAGTGCACGAACGAGTGCCCGATGATCCAGGCACAAAGCGGACCACTGCTAGGCCCTGCAACAGAAACAAGTGTTAGATCATATCGTGACAGAGAAAACAACACAACATCACCACACCGTAGCTTGTTAACAATGGGATAAAAGGGGCCTCACATAAATCTGATACCTCCTGGATTTCCATCTCCCCAACGCCATTATGCGGTCAGCCGACCAGCCTAAAGCCGCTGCAGTCGTAGCAGCTCCCACCCTAAAGGAGTGAGGAGCTATGGTATTGGGATTCACCCGCCTTTTCTGCTGCCATCCCAAAACCCTCCTGAATTGAAACCTCGTAAGAGGAGTACCGTCCTGATGAATCAGAAATCTATCTGCATCCACTGGACGCATGTCCAAGAAGGCCTTCAATAGGACATAAGGGCAACTGGCGGAACCCCTGTGCACGGGGAGCGACAGCCAGGCCCCCCTACCATCCTGATCGACTTTGGATCTAGGGATGAAAAGCAACACCCCATTATCCGCAAATCTGACGTGGTCAGTCAGCACGCCTCCCACTTTTGTCAATTTAGATTGCGGCACCAATTCCCCCACACGAAGTGCGCCATGAAACGCCATGGCGAACACCACGGAAAAAAGCTGAACCTCATATTCTGAGGAACAGACCTCAGGTAGGACCTGAAGCAGGAGGACCAACCTATCGGCAGTTATGGGTTCCCTAATGTCTGTTCGCCGCACCTCCGACCTCCCCCAACCCTGAATAATTTGGCGAACCAAAAACATCTTGGAAGAGTCCGTCAGCGTGAACAATTTACAGAAAAAGGACACTGTGCAGTCACCGCCCCCTTTTTCGCTTGCTTAGTCCTAAGCTCCGCGAGCCAGCCCAATAGCCAATCTTGCTCACCTATGCAAGAAGGAAATCCCTGAACGTCACAGAAGAATACCCATTCTTCCCAATACCTTACATAGGACTTCCAAGTGGAAGGTGCCAGGGACGCCTTCAGAACCGGTATCAAAGACTGCCATACAAAGCCACCTGCCAAAGGAAAGGAGGACAGGGAACACCATGAGTGGCAGCGTTAGGAGCACACTTCCTAAAAGTTTCCCATTGAAAATGAGAAAGTGCATCAGCTATAACATTAGCAACCCCAGGGACATGCCGAGCCTGAAACTCAATGTTCCGCTTAAGGCATCCCAAGACCAGAATCCTAAGATATCTAACCACTGGTGGGGAAGACCATTGATGGCAAAAACCACACTCAAATTGTCCGTCCAAAAAACTGGAACTGTTTTTGAGTTTGTCCCCCCATAACTCCAGCGCCACCAGAATGGGGAAAAGCTCCAGGAGGCACATGTTCCTGGTAAGCCCCCTGGCCGTCCATTCGACCGGCCAGGGCTCGGTGCTCCACTCACCATTGAGATTGAGCTGAAGGGACTGCACGGAAGTCCGAGGATTTCTCCAAATACAGACCCCATTAAAATCCCTGAGAAACAGATCCCAAACCTGGAGATCGTCCTTCATGTCTTTACTAATCAGTAATCTAGCCTTGGGGGAGGTCACCCCCGGCAACAGGCGCTCCATTCTTTTCAGGAAAATTCTCCCCATCGGGATGACTCGCCCCGCAAAGTTGAGCAGACCCAATAACAATTGTAGCTCTTTTAGCGTGCAGAATTTTGCCGCTGCAAGTCTTCTTACTTCCTCCAGCATCTTCCGGACTTTATCTGCCAGAAGCCTGCATTCCTCTGCTACCGAGTCAATTTCTAGTAGCAACAAACACTGTGGGGGACTTTAAAAATGCATGGGACAAGCATAAGGCTATCCTACGAGCTAGATAAGTTTATACTGTTAGGTAAGGTCGGGCAGACTTGCTGGGCCTATGGCTCTTATCTGTCGTCAATATCTATGTTTCTATTCCTAAGAAAGTAAGACATGTACAAGGGCCCTCCGTTTTGTCCTCAGCCAAGGGAACACCAAATTTTGACATTAACAGCCTCATGGTGTGCAGGAGTAACTCACATTCCCTGGAGCCCCGTCTACCCACCAGTAGAAAATTGTCTAGATAGTGAGCAATTCTATCCTCCCTCGGCAACAGCTCAATGTAAAAAAGAGATAAAAGCCTCAAAATAGGCGTAGGAAATTGAAGACCCCATGGGTAAACAACGGTCGACATAATAGGATCCGTTGAAAAAACACCCCATTAAATAAAAGGATGTTGGGTGGATCGGCAAGAGTCTGAAGGCAGACTCAATGTCAAGTTTGGCTAACAAAGCACCTTGACCCGATCTACGAATTGCTTTTAAAGCATCATCAAAAGACTGGTAATAAACCGTACTCAATTCCTGCGGGATGGCGTCATTGACTGACTTGCCTTTTGGGTAGGAAAGATGTTGAATCATTATAAATTTCCCTGGGTCCTTCTTTGGCACGACCCCTAAAGGAGAGATAACCAATCCCTGCATAGGCTTTACCCTAAACGGACCAGCCATTCTACCCAGGGAAACTTCCTTACCCAATTTCTCCCCTAAGGCTTCCGGAAACTGGAAAGCAGATTTCAGGTTCCTGCGGGCCGCAGCACCTGAAACCTTACCCTGCACTGGAATAATGAAACCTTCCTGGAGCCCAGGCTCCAACAAGTCCGCCGCCTCCCTATCAGGGTACAGTGCGAGCCAAGGTCTAATTGCGGCCACCCTCAGCGGGGTGCCCGCCTTTACTGACAACAGGGCCTCTTGATCCAGTCCTGTCTTGTTTGTCACTTTTCTTAACTCAATCCGCGGCCGGATGGAGTCCCCCGCAGATGCGACACGTGTGCCGAAAGGAACATGCAGTTCCCAGCACGCAGTGTTTGTCTTGAAATTTCCAACAGACCCCCGCGGGGCGTCTGCAAAATCTATTGGTAGATCGGACCTGTGGCGAACCTGCCGGAGGAGCAGAAGTCCCTGGGACTCTCTCAGGACCCAGCCGGGCCCAGAGCTGCATCTCCACGCACCCAAAATCTAACAGTGGGTTACCCACCATCTTCCTTCGGAATTCCTCGTCATAGACACTGGTCTGGTCACAACAAGCTTAAATCCTGAAACAACATCGCCATTCGTGGAACGTGTCAGGGCGCTGGTATTTCTTTGGGCCTGTCCCATCCTCCGCTCTCGCCTTCTGCCTCAAGGCTTCCACCGAGAGCTCGAAGATGTTAACATACTTCCCCTCCTGAATGCGCCGAACCGTCTTTGTCTTAAGATGTTTGTGCAAATCATAAGAGGACCAAGACCGAGTATCCCCTTGGAGCGCCACCTTTCGGTTAACAGGCCCACGTACCCCACTTAATCGAAGTCTGGATTGGGATGCCCTATCAGACCTATCAGAGGTAACAGGTTCGGAAGATCTGTGCAAACCCCTCTTAGCTGATTTTCTCTGTTTAGTTAACCACCTAAGCATTTTATACATACGTTTATGCCCTTTTCCTTTTAACCCCAGCTCCTTATTGTTTTCTGACCCAGAATCATCCGAGGATGACGCGAAACCCCTGAACCCCACTGAAACTGATGACTCACCAGTTTGCGAACCCGTCCTGGAAGGAATCGCCACCACTCCTGAGGTCGATGGATGCTCGTCCTCCGATACCATGGAATCTGGGCCACTCTCAGCTCCTCTCTCAATTGCTAGACTCAACCTCATCATGCACACACTGCTCATCAGAAAAATCCTCAATATCCTCACTGAAATGAACTGATTTCTGGGCCTGGGGGGGGTATTCCTACAGCTCCTAGTTGATTCTAGCGACAAATCTAAGCTATGAAATTGCTCCTGAAAACCCTACTTGGCAGTAGATCTGGTTACTACCCTTCTCGTTGCAGGTGGTGCCGCGCCCGCTGCTTGAGGCCTACTACTATCGCTACCAACCTCTTGTGCCACAAACACACCGTCAGGCTGCATGTCACTCACACCCCCTGAGGCTGCACTATTCCCGCTAGCCCCCTTTAACCTACTCTTACTGGGCCTACTAGGTGTCGCACCACCTTTATTGTTGCCCGATGGGGCCTTTGCCCCCTGACGCGCTTTAGCCGCAATCATGCCTTTCCTGTTCTGCCCTTGAAGGCCTTTAGCCAGGGCCCCAGGATTCACGCACCGAGCATATTGCCCATCCTGTGAAAATTCCTCCATTGAATCCTGCCCCAGCATCCGCCACAACTCTGACCCCCAGCGCCTCAATAGACTTGCCCCCCGGAGCGCAAGTTCCCCTCTGCGGCACTCCTCTCTTACCTTGGTCGCCGCGTGGGGAACTCAACCTACTCTGTTTCGATGTCTGGTGCAAACTGGTAGAACCGCAAGTGACGTCACCGGAAGTTCCGCTGCTGGAGGACCGCAAACTGGAAGTCGACGCACGGAAGGATACCGACGACGCTGAAGCCTACGCAAAAACCGACAGAGGACCGCCCACATCTGGAACAGGGACAGGCGATGGAATCTTGGGATACTGCCGCCGAAGGTGCAGGTAAGGCCAATCCGCTCCTACTATACCCGCCAACCATTTGGGGCAAAAAACGAGGCCACGAGGGACCAGTGTAAACGCCGCTAGGAGCGGCAAGCAACACTTGGGCCTGGGGCACTATACAAGGCCGCGAGGGGCAATCGGAAACTCCACTGGAAGGGGCCGTGAGGGGCCATCAGAAACTCCGCTAGGAGCGGAAACCAGTACCTGGGCCTGAGTAGAGACCCTAGAGGGGGCAGACATTTGGGGAATATTATTAGGCCGTCTGAGACCGGGATTAGACCCGGGAGGGGCTGCAACGGGCCCCGGGAAAATCTTAGGGACCTTGGCCCCATCATTAACCCTCCGATGGGAGGACCGCACAGTAGCCACATGGCCTGCGGGCTCGGACGCAACATCCGACGACCCGGCCGCTCCCTCCCAACTGCCCACTTGAGCGAAGGCCTCCAAGAAGGCCTGGTCAGAAATTTCTACCCCACTAGCACCCACATCACCCCTAGATTGATCAATGGAAGGGGCAAGGGAGGAAGAAAGTAAAGGGGTATGACCCACCATTTCTGGGGATGGCGCAATCCACTCCGCAGCTTCATCACTGTCTTCCACCACTTCTCTCTCTGTAGGTTCCTCCCTAGCCTCCATGATTCGTTTTGGAGGTACTTTAGATCTCCGTGAATGCCTCATGTGAAAACTTTGAAGAAAACAGCAGAAAGAGGAATTGTGCTTCCTGTACAGGGCTTAAAAAGGGTAAGCTGGAACCCCATCCTTTCTTTCGGCAACATTGTTTCACACACACAACACAGCACTCCCCTCCTCCGTCTTGGCCTTAACCCTTATGTGCATTCCAGGCAATTTGCCTTACATTTCCTATTTCTCCATTATGCCTCTAACATTTATCAGATGCTGTAGGGAATATGTAGTCTGTAGAGATAGTTACCATTGTGATAGAATCTTATAATTAGTTTCTACAATAATAACCGATATCGACAATCTTTTAGCATTAGAAAAAAACCTTTCTCCATTTTGCCTCATCTTTAGTTATATTTAGTTCCCTTTGCCATTTAGTTATAAATGTAGACATTACACTTGGATAATTGCTCCTTAATAATTTATATATTAATGATACATGCTTCCTATTTATATCTGGAGAGAGGTAAAAAAAAAATTCAAAGGAAGTTAGCACTCTTGTCAAGTTAACTTGGGGAATATGCGAAATTAAGTTAAAAGTATGTAAACCATTTGTCAAACGGGGGACCAATTTCCTCTTTAATTTAATTATGAGTTTTAATAACACCCTAATTTAATAATAGGTAAGTTGGGAGATGGGCACTGTAGCTAAGTTCACATAGATAGAAAAAGTGTTATTTAAGAGAGGAGTAAGAGGCAAAACAGAATTTGATATTCCACTAATTTACCAAATATCTTTATTCCATACTTGCAGTGTACTAGAGATAAGAAGGTTGGAATATACTCTTAAAGGTCTGTTGTTTGTTTTTTTAAGAGTGCCAGCAAAGGCACTCATGACGAATATCTATCAAAGAGGCTTCCAATTGAACCCTAGGTTCCATGCTATTACATGAGTAAGGTGCGCGTTCTGTAATACTAAAGGAGATTGGGGACACCCAAATCTCCATCTTCTTTTTTCCAGTACAGTGTCTTGCAAGATATTCGTGGTCTATGTTAGCTCAAATAAATTGGTCAAGTATTGTATAGGTAGATCTAATGGAAGCACTTGAAACAGATGTCTAAGATAAATACTCCTGCGTGTACGTCCCACTTTATTTCACATCTACGGCTGTTATAATTAAGATCTAATTATTTAGAGGGGGAATGAGTCATTGAGGCAGATCATTTAATAAACTTAAGTTCATCAGGGGCTGCATTGATACTCATTAGGACTGATGTGTCCAAATTTCTAGAAAAATGTGAAACCTATTTATAATCTAGAAGGGCATTTAACAAGGCAGGAATGGATCTTGTGGGTGACTGTAGGACGAATATATCATCCACAAAAAGAAGGCATTTCTGAGTGATATTTTAAATAGTTGACCCTTCAATCTTATAGTTTTCACGTATGTGCATTGCTAAAATGTCGAATATTAACCCCTTAATGACCGCAGCATTTTTCCATTTTCTGTCCGTTTGGGACCAAGGCTATTTTTACATTTCTGCAGTGTTTGTGTTTAGCTGTAATTCTCCTCTTACTCATTTACTGTACCCACACATATTATATACCGTTTTTCTCGCCATTAAGTGGACTTTCTAAAGATACCATTATTTTCATCATATCTTATAATTAACTATAAAAAAAATTATATAATATGAGGAAAAAAATGGAAAAAACCCACTTTTTCTAACTTTGACCCCCAAAATCTGTTACACATCTACAACCACCAAAAAACACCCATGCTAAATAGTTTCTAAATTTTGTCCTGAGTTAAGAAATACCCAATGTTTACATGTTCTTTGCTTTTTTTGCAAGTTATAGGGCCATAAATACAAGTAGCACTTTGCTATTTCCAAACCCCTTTTTTTCAAAATTAGCGCTAGTTACATTGGAACACTAATATCTTTCAGGAATCCCTGAATATCCCTTGACATGTATATATTTTTTTTTATAAGACACCCCAAAGTATTGATCTAGGCCCATTTTGGTATATTTCATGCCACCATTTCACTGCCAAATGCAATCAAATAAAAAAAATTGTTCACTTTTTCACAATTTTGTTCACAAACTTTAGGTTTCTCACTGAAATTATTTACAAACAACTTGTGCAATTATGGCATAAATGGTTGTAAATTCTTCTCTGGGATCCCCTTTGTTCAGAAATAGCAGACATGTATGGCTTTTGTTGTTGCTTTTTGGTAATTAGAAGGGCGCTAAATGCCACTGCGCACCACACGTGTATTATGCCCCGCAGTGAAGGGGTTAATTAGGGAGCATGTAGGGAGCTTCTAGGGTTAATTTTTGCTTTAGTGTAGTCTAGTAGACAACCCAAAGTATTGATCTAGGCCCATTTTGGTATATTTCATGCCACCATTTCACCGCCAGATGCGATCAAATTAAAAAAAAACGTGAAATTTTTCACAATTTTAGGTTTCTCACTGAAATCATTTACAAACAGCTTGTGCAATTATGGCACAAATGGTTGTAAATGCTTCTCTGGGATCCCCTTTGTTCAGAAATAGCAGACATATATGGCTTTGGCGTTGCTTTTTGTTAATTAGAAGGCCACTAAATGCCGATGCGCATCACACGTGTATTATGGCTAGCAGTGAAGGGGTTAATTATGTAGCTTGTAGGGAGCTTGCAGGGTTAATTTTAGCTTTAGTGTAGAGCTCAGCCTCCCACCTGAAACATCAGACCCCCTGATCCCTCCCAAACAGCTCTCTTCCCTCCCCCACCTCACAATTGTCCCCGCCATCTTAAGTACTGGCAGAAACTCTGCCAGTACTAAATTAAAAGCTATATTTGTGGGTTTTTTTAGTTTTTTTTTTAGCATATTTACATATGCTGCTTTGTAGTATCCCCCTTAGCCCCCAACCTCACTGATCCCACACCAAACAGCTCTCTAACCCTCCCCCTCTGCCTTAGCTGGCGCCATCTTGGGTACTGGCAGCTGTCTGCCAGTACCCAGTTTAGTAAAAAAAGAAATCTTTTTTTTTTTAAAATCCCCTTTTCTGTAGTGTAGCTGCCCCCCCCCCCCCCCCAACCTCCCACCAGTTGCAGATTACTTAGAAAAATTATTATTTTATTATTTATGCTAGCTATTTCAGATTTTTCTTTTCTGTAGTGCAGCGGTTCCCTCCCGCTCCCGCCCCGTGCACGCGCCCGCCCGCCGCCCCCCCGTGCACGCGCGCGCTCACATGCGCGCCCCCGTCGCTCCCGCCCCCGATCCCGCCCCCCTGCACATTACACGGCGCATCGATGGCCGCCCACCCCGCCTCCCAAGTCCGCTCCCACCCACCAACGATACCGGCCATCGATGTCCGGTGCAGAGAGGGCCACAGAGTGGCTCTCTCTGCACCGGATGGCCATTTAAGGTTATTGCAGGATGCCTCCATATCGAGGCATCACTGCAATAACCGGAAAGCAGCTGGAAGCGAGCAGGATCGCTTCCAGCTGCTTTCCACACCGAGGACGTGCAGGGTACGTCCTCAGGCGTTAACTGCCTTTTTTTTGAGGACGTACCCTGCACGTCCTCGGTCGTTAAGGGGTTAAAGGGACATGAAACCCCAAAAAAATATTTTGTGTTTCAGATAGAGAATACAATTTTAAACAACTTTCCAATTTACTTCTATTATTTAATTTGCTTCCTTCTCTTGTTATCCTTTGCTGAAATGTTTATCTATGTAAGCTCAGGTGCAGCAAATAACTTCGGTTCTAGCTGCTGATTGGTGGATGCAGATATATAACAATTATTATTGGCTCACCCATGTGTTCAGTTAGAAACCAGTAGTGCATTGCTGCTCCTTCAACAAATGATACCAAGAGAATGAAACAAATTAGATAATAGAAGTAAATTAGAAAGTTGTTTAAAATTATATTCTCTATCTGAATCATGAAATAAATTTTTGGGGTTTCATGTGCCTTTAAATAAATGCATGGATAAAGGAAAGCCCTGTTGAGTTCCATGGTTTACGAGAAAGTTGTGTGCTTTGACTCTAGTTGAAGGACTTGAATTAAAAGCTTGAACCCTCCTTTTAAACTTTTGAGAAAAACCAAATTTAGACACATAAATTGCCAGTTCACCCTGTCAAAGGCCTTCTCCAAATAGTTGAAAGTAGAGTTAAAGGGACACTGAATCCACATTTTTTTTTTTTCGTGATACAAATAGAGCATGCAATTTTAAGCAACTTTCTATTTTACTCCTATTATTAAATTTTCTTAGTTTTGTTGCTATCTTTATTTGAAAAAGAAGGCATCTAAGCTAAGGAGCCAGACAATTTTTGGTCTAGAACACTGGACAGCACTTATTTATTTGGTGGGTTCACCAAAAATGGGCCGGCATCTAAGCTTACATTCTTGCTTTTCAAATAAAGATACCAAGAGAATGAAGAATATTTGATAATAGGAGTAAATTAGAAAGTTGCTTAAAATTGCATGCTCTGTCTGAATCACGAAAGAAAAAAATTGGGTTCAGTGTCCCTTTAAGAGAATATATCTATTAGTTGCGTAATGCCAAAAAGCACAACGTTACACCCAGTTTCCAATGAGTGTGCAAATGGTTAAAACACTGTCGGAAACTGTCAATAAAGACTCAAACATTATGGCATACTCAGCTAGGTGTAATATAGGAAAATAAGCTTTTTGAGGTATAGTTCCCATTGAGCTATAATAGTTTGAAAACAACGCAAAGTTTTTAATTTCTAAATTTATTTTTATATGTAATATTTAGTGCAGGCCCCGTAATAGGACTAGTTGGAATTATGTTCCAACTATATAAATATATATTTACATAAAAAAAATAATCAAGCGCATATCTCCAAAATTCCAGCTAGTCCTATGCCTCTCTTTGCAATTCTACAAGCTCAACAAAGCACCAAACTCCAACAATGCAACAAATTCTTGTGTCTTTCTCTCTAGAGGTGATCAGAGGTAAGGAGTGCAGGCGCTAAACGTAACTTTTATAGTGTAGGGTTGGGATACAATAGTCGCATACACTAAATAAGCTACTGCATGCATTGCGCAGAATATTTCTATGGAAACCTGATACTAACATGTGGCCATAAATTGCTTTCAGCTGTTGTCAACTTTGGAAGCTTACGGCTCCACTTAACGATTTAAATGGAAACAAGCCCTTGGTCGTATGTATTAAAGAAGATAAAAGTTGATTGAATCTGAGATTAAAACTGTATGTTTAATAAGGAAATGGGTCTGTAGCTACTTATCTTGTATTTATCCGTTTTGGGAATCATGGTTATAGCCGCTTCTGAAAATTGGACTCTTTGGTCAATAGATTGAAAGAGAGATAGCAACTGTGGTCCTTGTTGTGCTTTAAATAAATGATAAAATTTAGGAGTAAAGTGGTCTGGGCCTGGTGCTTTACTACAGGGTAAAAGATTGATGGTTTCCAAAACCTCATGAAAGTTAAGCAGAGAAATCCAAATCTTCCCTGATATCTGCTGACAAAGAGGGGAAGTGATCAGGGGCGAAACTACAGGAGGTGGAAGGGTGGGGGCCCAGCTTAAAAAAATAATATATATATATTTTATTTTTTTTAAATAAAAAAACATTGACCTGCCACTGCCTGCACTGATATCATGTGAGTGTGACATGATGCTTCACTAGTGTCTCTGACTACAGGGGTTAGTGTTTCTGTTTTACCCATTGGTGTTTGTGTGTATGTGACTGTGTGTGTATTTATGCATGTATGTGTGTATGTGTCTGTGTGTGTTTTTATGCATGTATGTGTGTATGGATGTATGTGACTGTGTGTGCATTTATGCATGTATGTGTGTGTATTTATGCATATATGTATGTATGTGACTGCGTGTGTATGTAAGCATGTATGTGTATGTGTGTATGTATGTATGTGACTGTGTGTATTTATGCATGTATGTCTGCGTGTGTATTTATGTATGTGACTGTGTGTGTATTTATGCATGTATATGTGTGTGTGTGTATGTATGTGACTGCGTGTGTATGTATGTATGTGACTGTGTGTGCATTTATGCATGTATGTGTGTGTATGTATGTATGTGACTGTGTGTGCATTTATGCATGTATGTCTGTGTATGTATGTATGTGACTGTGTGCATTTATGCATGTATGTGTGTGTATGTATGTATGTGACTGCGTGTGTATGTATGCATGTATGTGTATGTGTGTATGTATGTATGTGACTGTGTGTGTATTTATGCATGTATGTATGTATGTGACTGTGTGTGTATGTATGCATGTATGTGTATGTGTGTATGTATGTATGTGACTGTGTGTATTTATGCATGTATGTCTGCGTGTGTATTTATGTATGTGACTGTGTGTGTATGCATGTATGTGTGCATGTGTGTATGTATGTGACTGCGTGTGTATGTATGTATGTGACTGTGTGTGCATTTATGCATGTATGTGTGTGTATGTATGTATGTGACTGTGTGTGCATTTATGCATGTATGTATGTGACTGTGTGTGCATTTATGCATGTATGTGTGTGTATGTATGTATGTGACTGCGTGTGTATGTATGCATGTATGTGTATGTGTGTATGTATGTGACTGTGTGTGTATTTATGCATGTATGTCTGCGTGTGTATTTATGCATGTATGTCTGCGTGTGTATTTATGCATGTGTGTGTGTATGTATGTATGTATGTGACTGTGTGTGTATTTATGCATGTATGTCTGCGTGTGTATTTATGCATGTGTGTGTGTGTATGTATGTATGTGACTGTGTGTGTATTTATGCATGTGTGTGTGTATGTATGTATGTATGTGACTGTGTGTGTATTTATGCATGTTTATGTTTGTGGAACCAGCAAATTACAGACCTTGTTACTACAGCATGGGGGGGGCAGGGGGCAGTGTCCCTATACAGTACCACTATATACAGTATGGGGGGGCTGGACCATGTCACAGACTACAGTAGTCACTTTATAAAGTACTGGGTGGGTAGGGTCAGGCCAGCCATCTCACCGGCAGATTACAGACTGTGTCACTAACTCACTATATACAGTACTGGTGAGTTAAACAGTGTCACTATATACAGTAATAGGGGGTTAGACCATCTCACAGACTGTGGGCACAAGGTACCTCCTTTTGCAGACATGTAATCTGATTCACATTTTTTTTTCTGTGTTAAATGTTAAAAAATATGTATCAAATTCAAAAAAAATTTTTTTGGGGGGGTCCCTTCTTAGATTCTTGCACCTGGGCCCTGTGGTTTCTAGTTATGCCCTGTTTGAGATAGTTATCAATTAAGTTTACTTTACTGAGAGAATTAGTACTATCAATATTCTGTAAAAATGCATAAAAATATTATGTAAAAATGCATAAAAATCAGCAGATGTGTTAACAATATGTTCATTAGTAATCTCCTGTTTCCCATGTTTCCAAAGGACACTACGACTCAAGCTTTTAAAGTTATCTAGCCATCAATTGTCTCACTTTATTGTTTTCTAAAAAAACATTTCACATTTGCAGTTAAAGCTCTTTGATGGGCACATTTCACCAGATAGTTATTAAATTAATCTATTATTGGTGGTAAATCTCTATTTGAATTTGATCTGACTTGGGGTTTTGTTTATGAAGGCATTCTAGATATGCTAGTTTTGATGTTAGGGAGGTATAATATTCGTTTTTGTTTACGTTGTAGGCATGTTGTTATTTGTATAATTTCTCCTCATTAAACATTTAGACGATTCCCAATTGTTAACTGCTGAGTTCAAGGCAAGAGTTATTGAGATAAATAAACATAATTTAGTCTCCAATTACTTCTATAGGTAGGTTTGGTGTACCATGTGAAAGAGCTAAGGACCATAATACATTTATATAAGAATGTCTCAATGTCCATGATATTAGTAAAGGTAGTAAAGAAAATAAACCTATAAATATAAATTTAATAACCATTATAGGTAAAGCAAATATAATAAAATCAATAAAGTTCATAAAATTCAAGAAAAAACGAAAAAGAAGAAGTCGCTCCAATGGTGCAGTATGTTAAAACACAACTAGATCTTCCCCAGAAATGAACCCCTTATAAATGAATGGGTGCTCATAAAAGGAGCGCACTATAATGCAGTGCTATTCATGCGGGCTGGAGTATTCAGAGCCCACCAGCTAGCTCCCACCAGGATTCAATGTACTCTTGAGTCTGAGGTAAAAGAACAGAAGTGGGGAGCTAGCTGGTGGGCTCTGAATACTCCAACCTGCATGAATAGCACTGCATTATAGTGCATTCCTTTTGTGAGTACCCATTCATTTGTAAGGGGTTCATTTCTGGGGAAGATCTAGTTGTGTTTTAACATACTGCACCATTGGAGCGCCTTCTTCTTTTTCATTTTTTAATTAGATTTTCCATCCATTTTTAAGAAGAGCTGACCCTGGTGAACATCTATCCTCTACGACAGCCTGTGGAGGGCGCCTTTCTTTTTTGTTACTATCTTTTTGATGGTTACATTTTGGTGACTTCATTCATGAAAACCACCATAAAAGTTATAATATATTGAAAATTTCGTTATTGTCATTTAAACCTTTCGGATGACTTGTAAGCGGTATACAAGGTAGCAATTATAGGGATCAAATGGGTAGAGGGCCCTGCCCTGAGTCTCACTGTTGCAGTCAGCTCTTGTGAAGGTGATCTGCAAGCAGATGGGCTCTTAGGCTTACATTCTAAGGGGGTTCATGGCGGATAGCAATGGAGGAGAGGAAATGGTATTAGGAACAGTTAGTGTAGGTTGTAAGCATCCCTGAACAGAAGAGTCTTAAGGGAGCGCTTGAAGATTTCAAAACTAGGGGAGAGTCTTGTGGAGCGAGGCAGAGAGTTCCACAAGATCGGAGCCAGTCTGGAGAGGTCTTGTAAACAGGAATGTGAGGAGGTAATAAGAGAGGAGGAGAGTAGGAGGTCATGAGCAGAGCGAAGAGGACGGGAGGGAGAGTATCTGGAGACAAGGTCTGAGATATAGAGGGGAGCAGTGCAGTTGAAGGCTTTGTATGTCAGAGTGATAATTTTGTGTTTAATCCTGGAGGCAAGAGGAAGCCAGTGAAGGGATTGGCAGAGAGGTGCAGTAGATGATGTGTGAGGAAAATGAGCCTGGCAGAGGCATTCATTATGGATTGTAAAGGAGCTAGATGGCAGGTAGGGAGACCAGAGAGGACGGAGTTGCAGCAGTCAAGGTGGGAAATGATAAGAGATTGGATTAAAATCTTAGTTGTGTCTTGTGTAAGGAAATATCTAATTTTAGAGATGTTTTTAAAGTGGAAGCAGCAGGATTTAGCCAAGGCCTGAATATGAGGAGTGAAAGAAAGATCTGAGTCAATTGTGACCCCAAGACATGGGGCATGCAGGGTGGGGGTAATGATGGAGTTGTCGACAGTTATAGAGAGATGAGGGGTGGAGATTTTAGAAGAAGGGGGGAAAATAAGGAGCTCAGTTTTGGAGAGGTTTAGCTTAATGAGAGGACATCCATGAAGAGATGTGAGAAAGACAGTTAGTAACACGGGTTAGCAAGGAAGGAGATAAGTGTGGGGCAGAGATGTACATTTGAGTGTTGTCGGCATACAAATGATAGTGAAACCTGTGGGACTTTATTAGGGAACCTAATGACGTGTAGATTGAGAAGAGAAGGGGACCAAGGACAGAGCCTTGCAGTACCCCAATAAAATGTGGTAACAGGGCAGAGGAAGCCCCAGAGAAGGCTACACTAAAGGTACGGTTAGACAGGTAGGAAGAGAACCACAAGAGGGCTGTGTCACAAATGCCATGGGAGTAGCTGTGAGGGGATGGGTTAGAGGGGACAGGTAGTGAGGTGAGAGTGTAGTATAAGTGCAGAAACTTCTACCTCAGTAACAGGGGAGAAAGAGCTAAGTATATGGCTTTGTGGGTTTTGTTTAATTGCAAGCTTTTGAGGGCGTGAGAGGCTGGAAGCATGTTGAGAGCTGATTTTGTTTCTGATGGAATTGATTTTGTTATTGAAATGGCTGGCAAAATCTTGAGCTGACAGAGAAGTTTTATTAGGAGGTGGGGATGGGTGGAGAAGAGTGTTGAAAGTGGAGAACAGACATTTTGGGTTTGAAGAAAGAGTGTAGATATGAGTTGAGAAGTAGTGTTGCTTATAAAGGTTAAGAGCAGAGTAGTAGGAGTTCAAGATGAACTTGTAGTAAAGGAAGTCAGCTGAACTCCGAGATTTTCTCCAGTGCCGCTCAGCAGTACGGGAACATCTGCATAGGTACAGTGTCAGAGGAGTATGCCAGGGCTGGGGGTGAGTGTGTGATTTCCGAGCTATGGCAGAAGGGGCCAAATTGTCAAGGACCAATGTAAGGGTGGAGTTATAGTGGCAGATAGATTGGTCAGGGCAGGAAAAGGAAGAGATGGATGAGTGGAGAGGTTCGAGAGAACTAGCGAGCTGTTGCTGATCTAATGATATGATACATCTGTGAAGTTTGGTGTGAGGGGTAGAAGGAGGGAGAGTTGTAGGGAGGGATGAGATGTTGCAAGTGAGGAGATGATGGTCAGAAAGAGGAAAATGGGAGTTTGTGAAGTTTAAAATAGTGCATCGATAGCTAAAGATCAGATACAGGGAGTGACCATCTTTGTGAGTGGGAGAGTCAGTCCATTGTTACAGACCGAAAGAGGAAGTGAGTTGCAGAAGTTGTTTTGCAGAGGAGGCAGTGGGATTTTCAACCTCTTCTCTAAATCACCACCTCTCCAGTTTTTGGATAATTTACATGACATTTTTTATTATTGTGGAAATCCTTAAAATGTTTATGTAAAGGAATATCAACCTTGCCCCATTTGATCCAGAGGAAGTATTCTCTAATTCTATCTCTCAATTTAGGTGGCATCTGATCGACATACTGCAGCCTGCACCCACATTCTATTAAATAAACTATTCCCTTGCCTTGGCCTTTGGGTATGCTTGGGGCTAAAATAGTTTTGAGATTCTGTGTTCTTTGAAAATTGGGGAATATCTCTTAACCTATCCCCAATTATATTGTCCTCTTTTAACTCCTTAAGGATCGTGAATTTTAGGGAAAAACTGGCACAAAGTACCACAGAATTATTATAATGAACTGTGATATCCCAGAAGGGGATGTAAAGGCACGCTGTTAGAAAAGGAGGTGTTTGTGACAAATATAAGAAAGTATTTGCAGTTGTAGTCGTTTAAAGTCGTTTTTTGATAGTCAGATGAAAAAAAACGTAATGGCTCAAGTCCCTGGATGGGTGGTATTCCTGGCGGTCAGTTCCCGGTGGGCAGCTCCTCTAGGTTCCAGAGAGCAGGAGTGTTGCTATAGAAATATGAAGAGAAGAGGGCGCCACATAGGGTGATATCGTTTTGATACAACAAGCACAAGCGTAGAAAAAAATGCGCTTACCAGAAGCTGTGGTACTGTTCTATGACCAGTACTATCTCGCCTGCTAGCACTCAAATCAGTGGCTAGTACACTGTCGGACTGTCACTCCTAGAATCTTCCCTTTTAGATGTCGGCTCAGCCGTTGAAGGAAGTGAGAGGAATATTTGAAATCTTGTGTAGTAGCACAGGATAAAAGGTAATGGACAACTTCCAAGTTAAAAGAATGAAGGCTTTATTATGACGCGTTTCTCGACCTCCAAGGGTCGTTTCATCAGATATAAAAGCGAGTATATACTCGCTTTTATATCTGATGAAACGACCCTTGGAGGTCGAGAAACGCGTCATAATAAAAGGTTGAGATAGTTAATACCAATGAGATTTTTAATTTAAGCAAATTGACCCTAACTAAGGAACAAGAAAAAGTATTGAGTAATGGGTTGTCTTTTGCTCCGACGTGTCGAATGAATAAATTCAACACTATGATAAACGTTAATCAATATATTGGGAAACTAACACTAAAACGTTACTTTATAAAAAAAACACTAGAGCGCACAACTAGCACTACTCCAGCGAATCAGAAACATACACAAGACTATTATAATCATACAGACCTAAAATTAAAATCCTCCTTCTACCCCACCCATGAAAAGGGCAAATATCTAGAGCTTTTTGAAAAATCAGTGAAGGAAGACCTAATTAGAAGTAATAATAAAGGTAAACATAAACAGAAATACAATTTAACAAAAAAAGAAAATGAAATATTAAAAGATCTTAAAAATAATCCAGAGATTATCATCAAAGCAGCGGATAAGGGGGGGTTTGGTCTTACTTAATACGTAAGACTATCTAGAAGAATCTTATTGTCTCCTAAATGACATAGAAACATATACTAAACTCAAGATCAATCCAGTGAAGAAATTTAGCTTAGAATTGGATAAATTACTTTTCTATGCCAAAAAAGAAAAAATTCTAAATGAAAAAGAACTGAATTTTTTAAAAATAGAACACCCAATAACTCCTATTTTTTACTATTTGCCAAAAACACATAAATCCATAATAAAACCTCCAGGGGGACCTCTGGCATCAATTCATTAACTGCGAATTTGTCACAATACGTGGATACATTTTTACAACCTTACGTGATAACCCTACCATCCTATCTAAAAGATTCAACCTCACTGCTTAATGAGTTAGATAATATTGTCTGGCAGAAGGACTATCTTTTGGTTACGTGCGATGTCAACGCACTTTATACGAATATTACACATAACATAGGAATAGATTCAACAAGATTTTATTTATATGAAGATGCAAATATGCCCTTAAATCAGGCCGATTTTATCCTACAATGTTATGTATCACTTTTATACTTAACAATAATTATTTTAGTTTTAATGGAAATTATTTTTTACAAAAGAAAGGGACAGCGATGGGTACGAGGTTTGCGCCCAGTTATGCAAACCTTTTTATGGGTAGATTTGAGCATGTTAATATTTTAACTAATCCCTGGAGCGCAAACCTCGTACTCATCAAACGATATATAGATGATCTGTTTTTAATTTGGAAAGGAGGGGAGGATTTACTTAATTTATTTATGAATTACATTAATAAGAATGAGTGGGGAATAACTTTTACCTATGATTATAATGTTAGAACAATTGATTTTTTAGATCTCACCATTGAAATTATAGATAACAAAATCCAGACAAAAACGTTTTTTAAAAAAGTAGATACAAATAATTACATACATTTTAACAGTTGTCATCTTGATCAATGGAAGCTTAACATTCCGAAAGGCCAGTTCTTAAGATTAAGGAAAAACTGTTCCACTATAGATGATTATAAGGGTCAAGCAAATATAAAAGATTTGTTGAAAAAGGTTACAACGAGGAACATGTATTAGAAGCTATACAAAGTGTGGAAAAAATAGAAAGGAACTCACTTATTAGAAAAAAAGAGAAAAAACAACCTAATCCTAAAGATTTTGAAACCACATTTATCACGCAATATAGTGCAGATTTTAAACTAATCAAAAAAATTATACACAAGCACTGGCATTTAGTCCAGAAAGACCCAATTCTGATTGAAATCACAGAGAACAAACCAAAGATTATTTACAGAAAAGCTAAAACATTAAAGTCAATCCTAGCCCCTAGTGAGTTTAGAAAAGGGAAAAATTACAACTTAGATATACATGGTAACAAACTTGAAGGTTTCTACCCATGCCACCAGTGTAAAGCCTGTAGTTTCAGCACAAAATGCAAAAAGATAGAAACCAGCAATTCGGATTCTAAAATTAAAATCAGAGAAACCATTAGATGCTCTGATAGAAATGTTGTATATATGATACAATGTCCATGCAAAAAACAATATTTTGGACAAACGAGCAGACCTGTAAGAGATAGAATAAGAGAGCATCTTCTTAATATAGAATGGGGATATGAGGATCATTTGCTTTCTAAACATTTTAAAGATTTTCATGGTCAGAAAACTGATGGTTTATTGTATCGGGGTGTCAAAAAGGTGAAATTACACAGAGGAGGAAATATAACGAAACAGCTCCTATTGGCAGAAGCAGAACTATTTTTTAATTTTACCACTCTGACCCCTGGGGGTTTAAATGCTGAACTTGATCTTAACCCTTTTAATTAATGTTAGTATTTTAGTAATTATTTTTTTAAACCTTCATTTTTATTCAAAATTTTATAGTGCTTTGTTGAGATCTAATTGTCATTTTCAATTAAAATTAATTTTATAGTGAAACTAATTGGAGTTTTATATCATCTGTGGTTATTCTATCCTTATTAAAGGGCCACTAAACCCAAAATCTTTCTTTCATGATTCAGATAGAGAATAGAAATTTAAACAACATTACAATTTACTTCCATTATTTATTTTGCTTCATTTTTTAAAAATCCTTAGCAGAAGAAAAAGCAATGCACATGGTGAGCCAATCACACGATGCTTCTATGTGCAGCAACCAATCAGCAGCTAGTGAGCATATCTAAATATGCTTTTCATCAAAGAATATCAAGAGAATAAAACAAATGAGATAATATAAGTAAATTAGAAAGATGTTTAAAATTGCATTCTCTTTCTAAATCATAAAAGAAAAAATGTGGCTGGCATGTCCCTTTAACACAGTATTGTGATACCAAAATACCATAATATTATAGATGATTTATGGGACACATACTGTTAGATTGGATTATATATGTGTTTAACTTTGGATAAATTGGGTCTGAAAGCTACAAGCTAGTTTATAGGATACTGTTTTTTAGAATAGAAACTCGATAACTAGTATTATTTTTAATAGGATTTTTAGTGTGAATTTGGATTATATTTTACTCTTTTGCTCTAATTATTCTCTCCTCCGCTAAACTTTTAGTGTTTAGAAGTTTGTCTATTGTGATTAGCCAACTGTAGAAATGTTATTAACTTTTTAGTCAGATTATTTAATTATCTAATTATTTATTCTGATGGTTTTATGTTATATTTATATATCAACCGCTATTATATCACTGATCAGCAAAAACCGTGGATGGAATGTTGGGAAAAAGAACATTGTTCATGCAATAAAGTTTATTGAAAATGGCAACAATTAGTTAAAATAAAAAAATGGCATTATCAAAAAACCTATAAAAATAAGTTTGAGGCATGCTGTAAGTCATCTTGATAAAGGCACAACGTGTCGAAATGCGTAGAAGAAATGACTTACAACTTCTGAAATACTTTTGAAATACTAAGCAGGATACCTCATTAAATCTTTTCTGCATTTAACACTACTAAGTGTTCAAATTTGGAACGTTTTTCTTCCGTTTTGATTGGATGAATCTGTCAGGTGACGAAAAAACGTACATGCAGACAGTGAAGACGCTGGAGTCACGCTTGGGAGTGAAGAGAAACTCAGCGTGTAGTGCTCACAGCTGATTGCTCTGTTGGGAGCGTGGTAATAGCACCGGAGCCACTCGCAGCTACCAAGTCTGTCAGGTACGTGGGACATATACATCTATACTCTATTTTTCCATCGTTATAATTTGATTCTTATCTGACCGGTCAGCAACCTGTTGTGTTTCACCGCACTGAGAATACCACTAAGACACTACTCATAGAGATCATCTGGTCCGTTGTTTCACTGAAACCTTTTGCCTTCTAACATCTTAGGCTATTAACCTCTAATTATAAGATCAACTGATATTCACTATACGAACAGGCATATGAACTTTGATATATAATTTGGACATAGTGGATTGCCATATTTTGGTCCGTTTTTCATCAACATTTTCATCTACATTGCCATCCTATTGTATATTAATTAGATAGATTTTTGACATTGATTAGATGAACTTTTATCTGCTACGGATTGCCTTGTCATTTATTTAGAATTTTTAGTCTAATTATTTTGTATGTTATTTTATCTGAGGTGCTATTTTATCTTATTTCAGTCCTAGCCATTTATTCAATGTGGCCACATCTTTATTTTTCTTATGATTTAGTTAGATTTTAGTATTAAACTACTATATGAATTAAATTACTGTATGAATGAATTTTTTTCTCTTTCTGTATATATACCATTAAATATATTTTTCCTTGAAGATTAGTGGATATATTCTTATATTAAATAGGTAACTCTTTACTGTGGTTATAGGAACTACTCATTGGTGGTTATTTATTTATTTATCTTAATATAAGTAAAATATTTTATGCCATTTTTAAGTATTATAAATTTGTATTCTTTTGACACCTAATATTATATATATATTTCAATATATTTGTGCCTTGTGTGAGCTCAGCCTAGTGCGCCACTCTATCACCCCCGTTTCTTAAACCTATTAACCTCTAAACCGCCGTCCCCCCACATCGCCAACACTAACTAAACCTATTAACTGCTAAACCGCCACGCCCCCACATTGCCAACACTAAATAAAATCCTACTAACCTCTAAACCGCCCCCCCCCCCACATCGCCTACACTAAATAAGCATATTAACCCCAAAACCGCCATCTCCCACATTACGACTTTCTAAATAAAACAATTACTCCCTAAACCGCCGTCCCCCCACATCGCAACTAGCTAAAAAATAAATTTAGCCTCTAAACTCCTATCTCCTCACATCACAACTAGCTAAATTAAACTATTAACTCCTAAACCTAATACCCCTTAACTGTAACATAATTAAAATAGACCTAAAGTAAAGTTACAATTATTAACTAACTACCTATTTAAAAATAAATACAAACTTACCTCTGAAATAAAAAATAAAACCTAAGCTTAAACTAAAAAAAAACTAAAATTACTTGTTTAAAAAAAATAATCGGCTAGATTACGAGTTTTACATTATGAGTGAAAAAGCCTCATACTGCTGCTTTTTCACTAACGCTGCTATTACAAGTCTTGTAGGTACAGCTGTACCGCACACTTTTTTGGCCGTCACGCAACGTAACTACCGCACTTTTTAAAAAGTCAATTTTTAAATGGGACTTCCACAGCGCCGGTATTATGAGTTTGCCTGTCCGGCCAAAAAGTGAGTGGTACAGCCCATAACTACAAGATCCGTACCGTCAACAAAGTCAGTAGTTATGGGTTTTACATTACAAAGCTGTAACATAAAACACATAACTAAAATGTCACAAAGTACACTAACACCAATAAACTACCTATTAACCCCTAAACCGAGGCCCTCCCGCATCGCAAACACTAAAATAAACGTATTAACCCCTAATCTGCCGCTCCGGACATCGCCACCACTATAATAAACATTAACCCCTAAACATCCACACTCCTGCATCGTAAACACTAGTTAAATATTATTAACCCCTAACCTGCTGCCCCAATGTCGTTGCCACCTACATACACTTATTAACCCCTAATCTGCTTCCCTAACATCGCCACAACCTACATTACTGTTATTAACCCCTAATCTGCTGCCCCCAAAATTGCCGCCAGCTAACTACACTTATTAGCCCATAATCTGCTGCCCCCAATGTCGCCACCACTATACTAAAGTTATTAACCCCTAAACCTAACCCTAAGTCTAACCCTAACACCCACTAACTTTAACATAATTAAAATAATCCCAAATAAAAATTACAATTAATACCTTAATTATTCCTTTTTAAAAGTAAATAAATACTTACCTGTAAAATAAAACCTAAGATAGCTACAATATAACTAATGGTTATATTGTATCTAGCTTATGTTTTATTTTTATTTCACAGGCAAGTTTGTATTTATTTTAACTAGGTAGACTAGTTAGTAAATAGTTATTAACTATTTACTAGCTACCTAGTTAAAATAAATACAAAGTTACCTGTAAAATAAAACCTAACCTGACTTACACTAACACCTAACATTACACTAAAATTAAATAAATTAAATTAAAAAAAAACTAATCTAAATTACAAAAAATAATAAACACTAAATTACACAAAATAAAAAAGAAATGATCAAATATTTAAACTAATGACACCTAATATAATAGCCCTTTCAAAATAAAAAAAGCCCCCCAAAATAAAAAAAACCCTAGCCTACACTAAACTGCCAATGGCCCTTAAAAGGGCCCTTTGTGGGGCATTGCCCCAAAGAAATCAGCTCTTTTACCTGTAAAAAAAATACAAACAACCCCCTAACAGTAAAACCCACCACCCACACAACCAACCCCCCCAAAAAAAACAACTAAAAAACCTAAGCTCCCCATTGCCCTGAAAAGGGGCATTTGGATGTGCATTGCCCTTAAAAGGGCATTTAGCTCTTTAACGTTGCCCAAAGTCCCTAATCTAAAAATAAAACCCACCCAATAAACCGTTAAAAAAACCTAACACTAACCCCCGAAGATCCACTTACAGTTTTTGAAGAACGGCCATCCATCCTCATCCAGCCGGGAGAAGTCTTCATCCAAGCGGCAAGAAGTCCTCAACGAAGCCAGGAGAAGTCTTCATCCAAGCGGCAAGAAGTCATTCTCCTGGCAGGCAGAAGTCTTCATCCAGACGGCATCTTCTATCTTCATCCTTCCGACGCGGAGCGGCTCCATCTTCACGACATCCGGCGCGTAGCATCCTCTTCTTTCGATGTCTCTTGAAGAATGAAGTTTCCTTTAAATTACGTCATCCAAGATGGCATCCCTTGAATTCCAATTGGCTTATAGAATTCTATCAGCCAATCGGAAATTAAATGGTAAAAAATCCAATCAGCCAATAGAATGCGAGCCCAATCCTATTTGCTGATTGGATCAGCCAATAGAATTTTTTACCTTTTAATTCCGATTGGCTGTCGGCTGATAGAATTCTATCAGCTAATCAGAATTCAAGGGGCGCCATCTTGGATGACGTCATTTAAAGGGAAACTAATTTAATTTATTTAATTTTAGTGTAATGTTAGGTTTTAATGTAAGACAGGTTAGGTTTTATTTCACAGGTAAGTTTGTATTTATTTTAACTAAGTAGCTATTAAATAGATAACTATTTACTAACTAGTCTACCTAGTTAAAATAAAACCTAAGATAGTTACATTGTAGCTATTAGTTATATTGTAGCTAGCTTAGGGTTTATTTTACAGGTAAGTATTTAATCTTAAATAGGTATTAATTAGGTAATAATAGTAATTTTTATTTAGATTTATTTTAATTATATTAAAGTTAGGGGTGTTAGGGTTAGACTTAGGGTTAGGTTTAGGGGTTAATATATTTATTTAGTGTTAGTGATGTGGGAGGCCAGAGGTTTAGGGGTTTAGTATAGTGGGGCGGCAGATTAGGGGTGTTTAAACTCAGGGTTTATGTTAGGGTGTTAGGTTTAAACATAAATTTTCTTTCCTCATAGGAATCAATGGGGCAGCTTTACGGAGCTTTACGCTCCGTTATTTCAGGTGTTAGGCTTTTTTTTAGCCGGCTCTCCCCAATGATGTCTATGGGGAAAACATGCACGAGCACGTTAAACCAGCTCAAAGCAGCGCTGGTATTTGTGTGCGGTATGGAGCTCAACGCTGCCATATTGCCCGCAAATGCAGGTTTTTGGAAAACCTGTAATAGCAGCACTATTAATGGTGAGCGGTGGAAATAACTTGCAAGATATTACCGAGCCACTCATAACGCAAAACTCGTAAACTGGCCGATACAAAAATAAAAAACCTAACATTACAAAAAAAATGTAAATGTGGGGGGACGGCGGTTTAGAGGTTAATAATTTTATTTAGTGTTTGCGATGTGGGGGGGCGGCGGTTTAGAGGTTAATATGTTTAGTTAGTGTTGGCGATGTGGGGGGACGGCGGTTTAGAGGTTAATAGGTTTTTATTTCGTTTTGGCGATGTCGGGGGACGGTGGTTTAGATCATTTTGTTTTGGCATATTTCTTATGTTAAGTTAAATCGTTTTTCGGATCCATTTTTTATTCATTTTTTATTAATTATTCTATTCTAAACTTTATAACTTTAGAATTCTAAACTTTAGAATAGAATGATGAATATAAATAAAGAATGGATCTGAAATAACGAATGGATCTGAAAAACTATTTAACTTAGCTTAAATGGACAGTTTACTCAAAAAACATCTCCCCTTTAATTTGTTCCCAATGATCCACTTTACCTGCTGGAGTGTATTAAATTGTTTACAAGTATTTCCATTAACCTTATATTGACATTTTAAATAGTTTATTTAGCCTGTAGTATCCCCACCTATCCTGAAAGTTTTTGGCCTCAAGGCCAAGCTGTGTAAACACAGCCAGTAGATGAAATGACACTCCCAGTGGGTTATAGAAGAGATAAGTTAATAAAATGTTAATTTTCAATTGGTGATTGGTTTATGGACAGATATAAAATACATAAAGAAGCAAATCTCATACATTGTATACCCTGCATCTGATCATTTCTTTTATTGGAAACACATTAAGGGAAAAACAATTTTATAGTATTACTGTCCCTTTAATTAATTTGCTGAAACAATTTTTATTTTATTTTTTTTATTTACATTTTTATTGAAGATATACAAAGAGAAAGGTATACCTGCTAATGAAATATACATCAACATTAAAACTGTGAATTGTGTCTTATGTGGTAGGATAGACAAAGGAAAATTCCTTATTTTCTGTCCCTGCAAATGGACGTAATCCATGTCGGGATTATAAAATAATATATAGCGAGTAGGGCGTGTCTCTGGGCAGCACCTTGAATGGTTGCAATATCGGTTGCTCCAAGGGATTCACAGATAATCTGCCTTTTATCAGTGGCCAGGAAGATCATCTAACGTTTACACCTTGATATTATTACTCTACAGTCCATCCTGAGCTGGATGATCCTAAACTCTTGGTATTATAACCTTTGGAAATCGATCTGGAGCGTTGGGGCCTAAGGCAGTTACCTCAGTAAAGGCTCTCAACACCCCCCCCCCCCGGTATCTTGTAAGCCGGGTACGCAGTGCAAAGACACTGACATTTCTTGCATATAAAGGTAGTGCACCCTATGTTATCACTCCGGATAGCAAAACTGCATCTGCCCTCAGAGACAAGGGAATTCTCTATATATTTCTAAAACATTACCCTCCCAATATGACGCTGGACTCTAAGCGGATCATACGGGAAGTTGCAGCCATGCTCAATTCTCATTACAAGGAGCTGTGCGCAATCATCACCGAGGAATATGCTTCTCTAAGAGATACCTGTGTAAGGGCTATGGGAGAACCGCGGGCTTCACAGAAACTACAAGCCGAGTGTATTGAGAGCCAACTTCAAACTCCGTTGGTGACGATGACTGACAAAAGCTTACCGCCTTTGCGCTCTTGCGAGGGCCTCTCAACTAGTGTCCCAATCACTACGGTCACGCAGCTAGGCGGGCTAAGGGAGAATATGGCCAGCCCGAAGCGAAAAACCATCTTGTTAGATTGCTCCGGACACAAGGAGGTGACTGCTGCAAGCTTGATTCCGACGCAGAAGCAGAAAGCCAGCAATAACCTAAAGATGAGCCTGCAGAACTCGCCTAAAAAGGTACCGGCTCATAGCGCTTGGGATCTGAGTCCTGCGGATACTATCCTCCAGCCCTTTGTTGCCCCTCCAGAGGATCCAGCTGGGGCCTATGGATCCTCATCAGAGGAGATAGATTTGCCTGGGGAGGAGCCGCATCTTATAGGCAGAGGCTGTTGCCAGCGGAGTAAAACCGGAGTGGGTTAAATGTACCCTTAGGCTGTAGTCGTGTGGCAGATTATGTGTGGACAATTCAGGTATGGATCCATAAATCTGCTTAGTGACATTTTACCCGCCACTCTTTGGAGAACTATTTTGCTGAGGACAATGAACTTTCAATATACTTTGGGCCCCGCATAGCACACAGCTTATATACCAGACTATCCCTGTAAATACATCCCCCAAATATGTTGTTAATACTTGCTGCGCTATATTATAATCGTTTCTGGGGGTGAATGTTTTACCTAGAGGGGTTTATGCGCTTATGGGGACTATCATAGTTTGGACAGTTTATGGATGCCTTTGTCACCGGTAATGTGTCATATGTTATAGAGGAGTCCCACATTCCTCCTAGTAACACACAATGTCTGCAGATTTCTTCCGGGATTTTTTCAGAACACAGCCACGTTAAGTGTATACAGCACTTTCACTATTCAGCACTAGAGATTTCAGTTAAAGTCTTATCCAAAGTATTTTGCATCAGGTATTCATCTCTGCAGAACTGTTAACTCAGATTGTCATAGCAGGGTTTATCATTGTTGTTTGCCCCCTTTATAGATCGTTAGAGCAATATGAATGTTTCTTATACTTTTTTACTTAACTCTTTATATAAACTGTGTAACTTCAGGGATCTCTAGATATCTGCTTTGCATATGTAGCTATTAGACATATTGATTCCGGTTTACTTATTTATACATATATAACAGCTGCTTTCCTCTTGCGTACAGCAAATAAACCTATTATGGATTAAACCAGCTAAGAAATAGCTATTCGCCGCATGAGTACAGCTACATAGACATGAAAATCTGGGTGTACTGAATTTAGTTATAGTATTACTACGTATTTTCTCTATGTAATCAGTGGTCATGAAAATGCCTATCTATTTAACTACTTAGTACACTATTGTTTATTGTACACATGCAATTGATATATAAGGAAGCTCTAGCTACCCTATCCTACTTAGTTGAAACACTACTGCTTTTTCTATTTGTCAAGATAGTGATGACAGTGCTGCTTATCCTACATATTCAGTGACCAAGCCTGGAAGCGTCTGTATACTTATTTACTTATATTACTATCCATGCCTGCTTGGTTACCTAACATATCCTACAGGGTGTTACTAGAAAACATTTATAGAAGATCACCTTTTGAGATCCAAGAGAGGTCTCTTTCTCTTTGAGTTATCCCTAAATTTTCCCATTATTTTCATATGCCTCATAGGTGGTCCAAGAGAGGCCACTACTAATTGCTAAGGGAAATTGTCTGTTTACTGTTTAGTCACATTATTATGGGATATTTAATTACTTTGTATATTGAAGTGAGGTTTGGGAACAATTTATGTGACTGTTGTTCTGTAGAATGCGCTATATAACCTCATCAATGTCACTGTTGACGTATGATAATTGTAACTAATTATGCCTTTAACCTCAATAAAAATATTTAATAAAAAAAATAAAAATAATATATAGCAGTGTAGATAACATTATATAAGCATCATTTTATAAGAATTGTAATAGGAAATGGGTAGAACAAAAATAATAAACAAGGGCGGTAACTGGACCCTCTACTCATACCGCTGTAAATGCTGGTGGTGTACTAAAGTAAGACCTTTCTTTCTATGGAGGGATAGTACCTTGAATGTGAGGGGGATTATGAGAATGGGGTAATGACTGCGACATTTAATGCTATTGTAATGGAAACTGGGAGTTTCCAGGCTTCACAAGTCATTCAGCAAAATTAGGCAGTCAGTTAGCTTTTCCATATAGTGACTGAGCAGATTACTAAAATGATAGATTTATAATATGCTGGGTGATGGATGTTGGTGTTAAGTGAGTTAGTCTTATAAAGAGGTGACAACTTAAAGGTGTTAGAGAAGGTAGATTAAAGGGACACTGAACCCAATTTTTTTCTTTCGTGATTCAGATAGAGCATGACATTTTAATCAACTTTCTAATTTACTCCTATTAGCAAATTTTCTTCATTCTCTTGGTATCTTTATTTGAAATGCAAGAATGTAAGTTTAGATGCCGGCCCATTTTTGGTGAACAACCTGGGTTGTTCTTGCTGATTGGTGGATAAATTCATCCACCAATAGAAAAGTGCTGTCCAGAGTACTAAACCAAAAAAAAGCTTAGATGCCTTCTTTTTAAAATAAAGATAGCCAGAGAACGAAGAAAAATTGATAATAGGAGTAAACTAGAAAGTTGCTTAAAATTGCATGCTCTATCTAAATCAAGAAACATTTTTTTGGGGGTTTAGTGTCCCTTTAAGGGTTTTCTGAATGGTGAGTGATATTATAGAGTTAGTATTGTAGCATGGTATATGTTGCTGTCTTTACAGAGTTGCCATCTGCTGGTCATTTAAAATAGTGAAAGAAATATATGAGATTTCCACGTGCTTATTTTTCATAATGTTTTCTCAAGTTACACGATTTAAAGTTTTGTGTTCCAAATAGATATGGTGTTCCCTGCTGGTTTTATAATATTCAGATATGTTGTCTTATCCCGTGACCTCGGCCGCTGGGCACAGGGCAGACAAGAAAGGGAAAATGCTAAACAATCTAAGCACATGAACTTCTGTTAATAATGTAATTATTATGTTATGTAATTGTTATGGAGCTCTAAGGAACATTTAAGATTAAGTGCCTGTGTACTTATATTGTAAGGGTGTGTTGTAGTAAAAATTCCTAGCTATGTTAGCAAGGTGCAAAAGTTAAAACAACTTTGATTTAAAAAAAAAAAAGAACAACAGCAAACAATGTGAATCTAACAGGGTTTGGTGAGCATACATATGACTAAGTGGCTTAAAACAAATGCCACAAAATGTCTACAGCAGAGCTTTCCATTCATGTTGGTGACACACATTTTAGACCCACATCATTTTGTGACACAGTAATTGTTGTACTAGCAAATGGGAGGTTAAACTAACTTGTTTTAAGAGATACGGACACATACATGAATTATATAATAACAAAATGTATTTATAAGTAACAGTATGTAAGTGCAAGAATGACATTTTTTTTTAATAACATCAATAGCTACTTACTATTTTAATGGGATGTATGAGGTTGATTGGATGAACACAGTTTCTGAATATTTGGTGGCATATTAGATAAAGACACTCGCATTTCATCATCAAGCATTTTTAAGCTTCCACTTCCTATACATATATGAAGAGCAGGAGCAGAAATGCACTACTGGGAGCTAGCTTAAAAAAAAAACCCACGAAAAAATACTAACTTCAGCTTAGAGTTTAAGCTGCTGCCCTCAGCGCTCTGCGAGTCTGACTGACTACTACCCACGCTGCAAACACACTGCTGTCCCACTCACTGACTACATGTGCAGTCACGAGCCGATTGAGGAGACTACGGGGGGTAGTTATCAACGTGTCAACTTTCCTGCCTTCGCGGCCCAATACGCCCGCCTAAGCTCGCCTCACATCGCCGCTGCGTACCTGAAAAATTTCGCCTAAGTTATCAAATAAAGCTGTCAAAAAGCCGCGCACCAAGTACGGGGCGATGAGCAGCGGACTGTGAGAGTTATCACTCATCCGATCTCGCTGCTCTTCGGCTTTTTCCCAGCTTTATTGCTAGCCTGTCACTAAGCACTCACACTAAACTGCACTGTTCTACCCCCCATACCGGCGCCCCCGGAGCCCCCCGCAACTAAATAAAGTTACTAACCCCTAAACCGCCGCTCCTAGACCCTGCCGCAACTCTTATAAATGTATTAACCCCTAAACCGCCGCTCCTAGACCCTGCTGCAACTCTGATAAATGTATTAACCCCTAAACCGTCGCTCCTAGACCCTGCCGCAACTCTGATAAATGTATTAACCCCTAAACCGCCGCTCCTGGACACCGCTGCCACCTACATTATACCTAGTAACCCCTATCCTGCCCCCCCTATACCGTCGCCCTCTATAATAAAGTTATTAACCCCTATCCTGCTGATCCCGCACCTCGCCGCAACTAAATAAATAGTTTAACCCCTAAACCGCCGCTCCCAGACCCTGCCGCAACCTATATTAAATTTATTAACCCCTAATCTGCCCCCCCTACACCGTCGCCACCTATAATAAATTTATTAACCCCTATCCTGCCCCCCACTACACCGCCGCCACTGTAATAAATTTATTAACCCCTAAACCTAAGTCTAACACTAACCCTAACACCCCCCTAACTTAAATATTAATTAAATAAATCTAAATAATATTTCTATTATGAACTAAATTAATCCTATTTAAAACTAAATACTTACCTTTAAAATAAACCCTAATATACCCTAATAATTATTTTTTGTACTTTAGTTAGTTTATGTAATTGTATTTAATTGTAGTTATTTGTAGTTAATTTATTTAATTCATTTAAAGATAGTGTAGTGCAACTTAGGTTAGGATTTATTTTACAGGTAATTTTGTATTTCTTTTAGCTAGGTAGTTATTAAATAGTTAATAACTATTTAATAACTATTCTAACTAGCTAAAATAAATACAAAGTTACCTGTAAAATAAATATAAATCCTAAGATAGCTACAATGTAATTATTAATTATATTGTAGCTATCTTAGGGTTTATTTTACAGGTAAGTATTTAGTTTTAAATAGGAATAATTTATTTAAGTATAGTGTAGTGTTAGGTGTAATTGTAACTTAGGTTAGTTTTTATTTTACAGGTAAATTTCTCTTTATTTTAGCTAGGTAAGCTATTAAATAGTTAATAACTATTTAATAGCTATTGTACCTAGTTAAAATAAATTGAAAGTTGCCTGTAAAATAAAAATAAATCCTAAGATAGCTACAATATAATTATTATTTATATTGTAGCTATATTAGGGTTTATTTTAAAGGTAAGTATTTAGTTTTAAATAGGATTAATTTAGTTCATAATAGAAATATTATTTAGATTTATTTAATTAATATTTAAGTTAGGGGGGGTGTTAGGGTTAGTGTTAGACTTAGGTTTAGGGGTTAATAATTTTATTACAGTGGCGGCGGTGTAGTGGGGGGCAGGATAGGGGTTAATAAATTTATTATAGGTGGCGATGGTGTAGGGGGGCAGGATAGGGGTTAATAAATTTAATATAGGTTGCGGGGGGTCCGGGAGCGGCGGTTTAGGGGTTAAACTATTTATTTAGTTGCAGCGAGGTGCGGGATCAGCAGGATAGGGGTTAATAACTTTATTATAGAGGGCGGCGGTATAGGGGGGGCAGGATAGGGGTTACTAGATATAATGTAGGTGGCCGTGGGCTCGGGGAGCGGCGGTTTAGGGGTTAATATGTATAGAGTAGCTTGCGGTGGGCTCCGTGAGCTGCAGTTTAGGGGTTAATACATATATTATAGTTGCGGTGGGCTCCGGCGGGAGCGGCGGTTTAGGGGGTAATAACTTTATTTAGTTGCGGCGGTGTAGGGGGGCAGATTAGTGGTGTTTAGACTCGGGGTACATGTTAGGGTGTTAGGTGTAGACTTCTCCCATAAGAATCAATGGGATGTCTGGCAGCAGCAAACTTGTACTTTCGCTATGGTCAGACTCCAATTGATTCCTATGGGATCCACCGCCTTCAGGGCGGCGGATTGAAAACCAGGTACGCTGGGCCGGAAAAGTGTCGAGCATACCTGCTAGTTTTTTGATAACTAGCAAAAGTAGTCAGATTGTGCCAAACTTGTGTGCGGAACATCTGGAGTGACATAAGAATCGATCTGTGTCGGACTGAGTCCGGCGGATCGAAGTTTACGTCACAAAATTCTACTTTTGCCGGTCTCTAGCCTTTGATAACTAAGGCGAATCAGCCTCACCACAAATACGCTGCGGAATTCCAGCGTATTTGAGGTTGACGGCTTGATAACTAGGCCCCTACATGTGCAGTCAGGAGGCAATGTGCCGCCAATGGGAATAGCTTCAGTTCCCGCTAAGCTGCGCCAATAGGTTAAGATGATCTGTGACCCACTAGGTATCAATCACGTGTCAACCACCTGATTTGCATAGCAGGCACGTGGAAAGTCAGAAACCAAAAAAAAAAAATAATAATTTTAAATTAAAAAAAATTTGTGCTGAAGCAGGGACACACCTACACACTGCCGCCGACACACAGTTTGGAAAGCACTGGTCTACAGGCTAAATAGGTTATTGACTATCAAATAAACTATAATAAATGTTTGTGAGTTACTTTTAGCCAGTCTCTAGGATGTGGTCACCCCTGTGGAAGCAAATAATGCTCTCTATTTTCCCTGTGAAACAGAGTTGTTGGAGGGTTGTCATCTGGGTCAATGTTCCCCAAGATTTTTATTAATCCTTATTATTAAATATCTGTTCTCACTATATTCAGTGATGAACAGAATATTTATTTTATCCTCATATTTAACTTCTTTATGTTTATATGTTAAAAGGGAATCTCTATTGATTTGTTCAATTTCTTTTATTGTCTTTTCAATAACACATTCATCATAACCATGTTCTATGAACTTATTCTTAAGTTTTTTTTTATTGAGGGAATAGCATATACAAAGACAGCACACCGCTTGCTCCAGCAAACTTATGACAAATAGTAAATATACAAACAGTTATCATGGACATATGAAATACACAAGAATGTAGAAGGGTAAGTCCCTTAACATAACGATTGAGTAGCATGTCCAAGGCGAAACATAGTTCAAATGAATAGGAATTGAGGAGCAAACCAACAAGCGCCCTCTTTTTTCCCCAGAGACACCTGAGGCCACTTTTGGACCCCAATAGAATTACTTCACAAATGTTAAATGATACAGGCCCTTTCAAGGCCTATACCTACTCGCTCCTTCATATGGCTGCTAGGACCACGGAAGGGTCCGGAAAACTAGAAGTAAAATTGAAGGAGAAGGCAAACTGAAACATAACAACATTGGAGATGCACATACTAGGTATTATATCTGAGAAATAGGGCTGCTTTAACTGTTACCTCAATATGGCTAAGTATTAATAGGTAAAAGGATACGGTCAATCATAAGCAAGTTCAATCATATGATACTGGGGCAGGAGCTAATATTTCACCCCTAGGGAACCGTATGCATCTAGATACTAGTTAAAATATTCAATGCCACTTTTCCTTTTTATATACATCTCATCGGGATCACAATCTGCAAAGAACATAGGAAACATTAAGGCTAGTTACCCCGACCCCTATAACTTTAAAGCATCCTTCCAGCAAATCAATCATATACAGCAAGTATAGACCTAGGCTAACATCAATACAAAAAGTTGCGGAGATAAACAGTTTGCAGTTTTTGAAGTACATAATAATAATCATAATACATCTTCCAATAGTGAAATCCGGAGAGCCATTCATACATACATGCAGGAACAAACCATAACAGAAGCTCTACGAACAGGACAGAGACTACTTAACTCTGTCAAATAGTGAGTATGGAGGGTAAGTCAGTGATCCCTTACCATACAATGAAGGGGTGGGAGTATAAATGCGGAGGGAAAGTTACTCGTCCCCTACCGCATAGAGGGGGGGGGGGCGGAGTAATGGGTGACAACTAGCGGTATTGTGCTCACTAACTTCTGGCCTGCACCATGGACACTACTATCATAGTTATAGAAAGCTATAGGTAATAATGGACATAAATACATTTAATCCAGTGAGATCCATATGAACATAAATATTCATGAGAATGGCTTCTTAAAAACTACTCAAGGAATTGTATACAAAAGATTGCATATCTTATTCCAAATAATAGTGTATCACCAAGGCATTCCCCCCTGCTATTAATACATTTCTTGAAAACCCACTTAGCACTTTAATCAGAAAGCGTGGATGCTGGCTCGAGGAAGTAAGGTAGAGCAGTGGTCTATATATGAGGAGTGAATAGCTTTCTACAAGGAGTGCATAGTAAAAGACAGGAACAAGTAGTAGCACAGCACAATATATAGGCATCTAAGTGTTAACTTCTGTTATCTCTAAATCTTCATACAATATCCACATTAAGGAGAGTCAGTTATGCATACTGCACGCCCACTAGTATTGTTATTCTGCAATATAGGTTCATTATTTTTGGCGAAGGTACAGTTATGCAAAGAGTCTGAGCACTGAACTTTGTACAATAGCGCAGTAACCACCGTCTGAGACAGGAGCACACTTACATGGGGAGCCACCTAACACTGTTAGGGCGTATATTTTTCTAGTAGCTAAGGAGATCCGCCATAGGGGGACACCTTAAATTCATGCATCTGTCTGGGTTAAACCCCACGAAGGCCATGACCAATCTGCATGATAGTTAGTCAAACTAATCCCTCCATCAAGAATTCTCATCCACCCTAACAAAAATGCAAATAACCTGCAGCATAACAGCAAGAATAGATAGGAAAAATACACATGTTAGCAGAAATTTCATAATATAAAGGTCCCAATAGTAAAGTACAGCATCTATTGGAGGCTAGGCACACAAAAATGGGAAACATGGTAACAGTGAACAATAAAATTATGGGGGTTACAAGCGTGTCCTAAGCAAATGAGCAGGTTCAGAGTGCAAGTTCATTTATCAGGCCCCAGGGCCTTCATAGCGAGCCGCAACAGGTATCTTCAAAAATTATCATTTGGGAGCATAACAATATGTTCATAGAAAGAGTGTCCCATCCACAGCATATCCCACAGACACCAGCACCTCTTCAAAGCCACAGTCCCTCACCTACCCGATGCCAGTCCGGAGGCCCTGAGGGGCATGACGCCATAATGATAGCATAGTCAAAAGTTCATCAGAGTGATAGCACTGCAAATCCAGGCAGTGGGAGAAAAAAGCCCAGCTGGTAAAATAGCTTGCCTCTGAAGTCGCAACCATCTGTGCAGGTATAATCGCGGGCTCTTCTCCAAACAATTCAGGGACCTCAGCTACGACTCTGCTTCCAACTGTTTCCTCCTGCGGTAATGTACAGGTTGTATTTAATGCACGGGCTCTAGTCATGACTCTCTGGCCTGGAGTATGTGTCAATTGACCGCCGCTCCCGTGTGCTGGGGCGGCTGTTGACAGGCAGGCTGACTCCGACAGGGGACGGCGGACTGGAGTCTCCTGAGTAACACCCATGTGTATGTCGGGTGCCACTGCCGCAGGCTTGTAGGTCTCAGTGCCATCCTCTTCCGCATCCCGGTGACTGGCAATTAGAATAAGCCGGTCCAGCCTGTTCATCAATTTATAATGATAGTCCTCAAAAAGTGCTAAAATAGCCATGCAGGGATCCACCATGATCCTACCTCTTCGCAGCTAGGCCGCAGCAAGCTTCCCCGGCAGTGGGGTGTGACAACGTTCCCAGGTACTTCACAAATATCTATAGCAGGTTCATAGATAGGAGTTTAGAGTGAGTCTCCCACTGACCATATGATATCAGGTCTAAAAGAACCCCCAAAATCACACTCGAAGCCAGGAGCTACTGTAGTGTGCATCCAGCTCCTTCGGCGGTTAGCTCCGCCCCCCTAGATTTTTTTTTTTTATTATTTTTATTTTTCAAATAAACAAAATATAATGCCTGTCTTTGCAGGGTAAAAATACAATAACAAAGTAAATATGAAGGTAAACAGTAAATGAGAATACATTAATGATGATAACAATAATAGAAAAGAAAATAACAACAGTGACAATTGTAATAGTAACCATAATAATGCCAACAATATTAGTATTGATGTTGTACCAGTATTAGTAATATTGCACCAGGATACCAGCCGTCATGAAAAAGTGGCTACCTTAAAGTCTTAAAATCTAGCATTCCTCTCTTAAGTCCTAAGAATCTATAAGTCTACAAAGTAGGAGAATCAAGTGGACCCTTTGACCTAAATTAGAGTAACCCACCCCTCCCCAGTCATACCCATGTTCTACGTCGTTTGGGAGTCATTTATTCCAGCGTTCAAATATTCCTCCCATATAAAACAAATAGAAGAATAATCGTCCAGTCGATTTGTTTGCCCATAGTGATATCTCTCTAGGTGTAGGTTATGTGTTACCATGTCTTTCCATATCATGATTGTTGGAAGCTCCTTCTTTTTCCAATTAAGAGGTATCAGTTTTTTAGCTGAGTTTATCATTAACGTTAATAATGCGAGTCTAAGCTTGCACTTAATTTTGGGGGAATGGTTAAAGAGAAAGATCCAAATATTATGAGCCAGGGGGATTTTTAACACTTTTTCAATTTCTTTCCTTATGGATTCCCAATATTCCCTCGCTATTGAGCAATGCCACCATATATGGGACTGTGTCCCTATGTCTTGGCAGCCTCTCCAACACATTGCCGGGGTATTAGGAAAGAGTTGATGCAAACGTGCTGGGGTGTAATACCACCTACACATTAATTTCAAGTTCATTTCCAATGTGGATATGGATGAGGAGGACCTACTCATGTGGGAGAATATGGATAACCATGTTTGTGTAGGTAGAGTGTCCCCTGTCTCTTTTTCCCATCTAGCCACATAAGTGGTCATGGAATTAGAATAAGATGTTACTATTTGTTTATGTGCGAGAGAAAGAATGCCCCTGCTGGGTAGCGGTACCGTACATAAGTTTTCAAAAGGAGTTAGAGTGCGTGTCAATTGTGTTTTGAAAGGGTGCGTAGATAGAAAATGATGGATCTGAGAGTGCGCTAGCCAGTTTTGGAAAATATCTCCACAATCAGAGATAATCTTGGTCTGTGTTTTAACTTTCTCGCCTTGAAAAAATTTATAGGCTGGTAATGCTTCGCCAATCCCCACACTATCTCAACCATGCGCCTTAAATTGTATTGGACATGTGGGGTTCCCTAACATCGGGGTCAGGGGTGAGTGTGTTGTAGAAATATGTTTGTGTTTCTTTATGATTGTATCCCAAATTTTGTAGGTTTCTCTTGCGATTGTTGGGGTCGTACCTAATATTATTCTATGATTGGGAGGGAGCCAGCATTGGCTACTTAAGGTAGTATTGGTAGTTAAGTGGTGTTCCAGCTGAATCCACTCTTTACTGGCTGCATGTTTGCACCAGTCCACTATCCTAGCTAGGAAAGTCGCAAACCTATAGTGTAATATATTTGGGGCTCCTAATCCTCCCAGCTCTTTGGGGCGGTATATTGTGGCTGTAGCAATTCGTGGTCGCTTATGCGACCATACAAAGGAGTTTAACATCTTCTGAAGATGATATATCATACGGTCTGGGAGAGGTATCGGCAAGGTCTGTAGGAGGTACAATATTTTGGGCAAAATTATCATTTTAATTGCATTGTCTGCCGAGCCATGATAAAAATGTATCGCTCCACGTTCTAAACATGGAGGTAATATGCGTTGAGAGGGCTTCATAATTCAATGTTAATGTTTCCTTCAGGACTGGGGACAGGTAGACACCAAGATATTTTATTGCTTTCTCCTGGATTCTAAAATGGAACTGCTTTTGAATATCTTTTACTGCTATAGGTTCTAAATGAACACTCAGCAATTCCGACTTTGCGACATTAATTCGCAGGTTAGAATAGTATCCGTTTGTTCGTAAAAGTTGCATGAAAGCAGGGATAGATGAATCAGGGTTCATGAGGGTGACAAATACGTCATCCGCATAGAGTGTTATTTTATATTCGGTGTCCCCTAAAGTGTGGCCCATAATGTCTGCATTATTTCTCACATAAGAAGCTAGTATCTCCATTGAAAGTACAAAAAGTAGCGGTGAGAGTGGGCAGCCTTGCCTGGTCCCATTTGAGATCTGTAATGTGTCAGAGATAGTGTCGTTCAACTTAATCCTAGCTGGAGGTTTATTATATAGGGCAAAAATCTTTCCCACCATTTCTTGATCAAATCCAAACCCAAATAAGATTTGTTTCAGAAAGAGCCAATCCAGCCTGTCAAAGGCCTTCTCCGCATCCATAGATATGAATGCGGAGGGGACCTGCTGTCTATATGCATATTCCATTAAAGTCAAAATTTTAGAAGTGTTGTCTCTAGTTTCACGTGTTGGTATGAAACCAGCTTGGTTTATATGGATTATGGAAGGAAGAAGTGTGTTAATTCGGGTCGCAATAATTTTAGCATACAATTTGATATCTACATTAAGTAGAGAAATCGGCCTAAAGTTTGCCGGTGTGGTTGGGGGCTTACCCGGCTTGGGGATTATAGAGATTTGGGCTTCCAGCATTGAGGGAGGGAAAGGATTGCTCTCAGAGACTTCATTAAAGAGGGAAGTGAGAACTGGGGTTAGGATTGAGGAGAAGGTTTTATAATATTTAGATGAAAAACCATCAGGGCCCGGGCTTTTCCCCTTAGGTAATGAGGTAATTGCACATTTTAACTCTTGCAATGAGATTGGTAGATTTAAATCTTTTAGTTGGCCTTGAGTGATTTTAGGGATCTGGCATTGCGCAATATAGGAAGTAAGGTTTAATAAGTGTTCCTCAGAGGGAGGTGTGTCAGTTATGTTGTAAAGATTGGCATAGTACCCTTGAAAGGTCTGCAGGATGTCCTTAGTGGTAACTACTGTTGTTTTGTGTTGCGGGTCTTGAATTTCATAAATGAATGACTTGAATCGTTTCTTTTTTAATGCGCGAGCTAAAAGTTTACCTGTTCTGTTGCTTTCATAATGAAATAGACTGTTCGTTTTCCTACAAAGTGTTTGATGTTCTATATCTAAAAATGTATCTAGAGCTGCGTGTGCTGAGTTATATTCTTGTGTTATTATGGGGTCAGTCAGATTTAATTTGAATGTATGGTCAAGTCTCGAGAAGGTCTCAGATAATTCCTTATACAATGAACGAGCCTGCTGTCGTGCCTGCGCCTTCATTTTTATTAATTCTCCGCGAACAACACATTTATGTGCCTCCCAAATCTTATAGTTATCTGCTATAGAGTTAGTATTGAATTTAAAATATTCCTATATGAGTGTGGAAAGGGTATCTACGCGTTTTGGGTCATTTAAAAGGGTATCATCTAATTTCCATATGTATGGTTCAGATGGTGTCTCGGGCCATGAGAATTTTAATTTAACTGCTGAGTGGTCAGACCAAGAGGTAGGTGAGAGTTCACACTTGTGAACATAGGGGAAAACTTTCTGGTTAGTGAATATGTAATCTAGCCTGCTGTGCGTTTTGTTTGGATGGAAGAAAAAAGTATAGTCTCTTTTATCATTGTGAATTAGGCGCCAGACATCATACAGATTAAGTTCTCTTAAATTTTTCCATAAGTATGTGGAAGTCTTTCTTGACACTGTAATGTTGGGGTTAGAGCTATCTTTTGCGGGTTGTAATGGAAAGTTAAAATCACCTGCTAAATATATCGGGCCAACTGCTAAATCAAGTATTCTCTTGAACGCACTGTGAAAAAAATGGATCTGATTGTTATTTGGAGCATACACGTTCACTAAGGTTATGGGACGGCCGTATAGGAACCCTGTAATGCCTAGGAATCTACCTTCTCTATCCCTGTCCACATGATTTAATGAGAAAGGAAGGTCCTTTCTAATTAGTATGCTAACTCCCGCTTTTTTACTAGGACCCGAGCTATGAAAATGTGTAGTATATGACTTCCCATAGAATTTAGGTTCCCTTTTATATCTAAAATGTGTCTCTTGCAGAAACACAATATCTGCATGTCGTTTCACAAGATCCAGCATTGCTTTAGAGCGTTTGGCTGGTGAATTTAAGCCCTTAGCATTTTGCGTCACTAGGGTCAAATGATGTGTGTAACTACGTTTAGGTTGTGTCATTTCTACCTACTTGAGTACAAGAGTATTGAGGAATGCGGCCTGGTTCCTGGTGCAAAGTCTTGAGTTAGTCATGTTGCAAGTTCCATGTCCTGTAAAACTAAATTTCAACAGTTCAAACAGTGCAAACAGAAACAGATTACAACTAAAAAAACAAGATAAAATAACTGTTGTTAGACAAACATACAAGCCTCTCGTCCTAATATAGGGCATATCGAGAGTGAACTATTGGGGATGTTGGTTGCTAGCCCAAAGAGTTTTTCTTTTAGAATATCATCTACTTCGGTAAATAGAATTAGTAAGTAAAATAGCTTATTGGTGTTATTAGTACCAGGTGGAATTGGTATACTGAAGGCAAAGAAGGGTGCCAATCTAAATCATAAGGATCCTAGATTAATAAATAAATTCACAGCTATAATTATGACTAGAGGGGTAGCTTACAGCTTGGCTTAAGATTCTATGTTGGCAAAATCACCCTTCAAAATGCGAGGTGCTTTGGTAAAGCTAAATCTGCTGCTGATATAAAAAGTAAATCTTAACCCACATGTATAACAGATAAAGAAGCTTAGATTTTTCATCCCACTTCTCATTACTTACTACAGTTTTTCTTAATACGTTCTAAGTTGCCCTTTTGGAATATTGGATTTCCATCTTTTGTGATGACAGCTAGATTGATTAATGTCATTTTATTAGTATCAACTTCTTTAAAAAATGTCAGTTTCTATATTCCCATTTACAATACTATTGTCCAGATCTAAAAAATGGATATTATGGTAACTATTTATAGGTGAATTTTATATTCAAGATCTTGCAAACTACCTCTCCATATAATCAATATATATTTGATATCATTATGGTATAGTACCAGGTCCATGCTAGCTGGGAAGGAATCCCAAAATATTTGTTCTCATTTCCCTATATAAAAGTTTGCATTGTTAGAATATATTAAATCCCTTGAAGGATAAAAACTTTTTGTTCTTGTAGCATAGTTACAAGAACATCCCAATGTAGTACACTCGTGTATAATGAAGCCACATCACACATTACTAAAATATAATCTTCCCAAGTTAACTCTTTAAGAATGCTTAATACTTTGGTAGAATATTTTTGACTTGATGGTAAGCTGCTTAAATATTTTTGTAGACGTTTGTCTATATATTCTGAAAGATTACTAGAAATCAAACCTTTACCAGAAATTGTAGGTCTTCCTGGAGGTTTGTCCAATGACTTATGAATGTTTGGTAAATAATAAAAACAAGTAAAAAAATACATAGGTATCCTTCGATATTTTAAAAAGAGATATCTTTTGCATTAACCAGCATTTTCTCCAACTCCATTTTTAAAATATCAGTGGGATCATGTTTTAATATCTAATATATCTGTGAATCTCTTAAGATTCTGTTGGACTCCAGGATAATATTCGTTATCTGCAAGTTTTATTACAGATTCAGACGGATCTGAAACCTAAATCCAACCTTTTTTTTCTGATTGTTGCTCTTTCTGCAAAGGATACTAAGAGAATTAATCAACTTTAATAATTGAAATAAATTGGAAAGTTGTTTAAAATTGAATGCTCTATCTGAATCATAAAATAAGATTTTTGGGTGTCATATGCCTTTTATTGATTGTGGGTGCAGGCTGCAGTACATCTGTCAGACGTTACATAGATTGAGAGATAGAATTAGGGAACACCACCTCCAAATCAAATAGAGAAAAAATGATATTCCTTTATATAAACATTTAAAGGATTTCCATAGTAATAAAGTACCAGTTTGAGATATATGGGTTTATATAAAGTATCCAAAAGCTGGAGATGTGGTGATTTAGTAGAGGTTGTTACATGTTGAATCTAAATGGAGTTTTTTTTCAATCTCAAAGGTTTAAATGCCAATTCTGAAATATTCCATCTATTATAACTTCTATGGTGTTTTTTTTATAAATTTTATGAACTTTATAGATTTGATCATATAACCCAAATAAGATTTGTTTCAGAAAGAGCCAATCCAGCCTGTCAAAGGCCTTCTCCGCATCCATAGATATGAATGCGGAGGGGACCTGCTGTCTATATGCATATTCCATTAAAGTCAAAATTTTAGAGGTGTTGTCTCTAGTTTCACGTGTTGGTATGAAACCAGCTTGGTTTATATGGATTATGGAAGGAAGAAGTGTGTTAATTCGGGTCGCAATAATTTTAGCATACAATTTGATATCTACATTAAGTAGAGAAATCGGCCTAAAGTTTGCCGGTGTGGTTGGGGGCTTACCCGGCTTGGGGATTATAGAGATTTGGGCTTCCAGCATTGAGGGAGGGAAAGGATTGCTCTCAGAGACTTCATTAAAGAGGGAAGTGAGAACTGGGGTTAGGATTGAGGAGAAGGTTTTATAATATTTAGATGAAAAACCATCAGGGCCCAGGCTTTTCCCCTTAGGTAATGAGGTAATTGCACATTTTAACTCTTGCAATGAAATTGGTAGATTTAAATCTTTTAGTTGGCCTTGAGTGATTTTAGGGATCTGGCATTGCGCAATATAGGAAGTAAGGTTTAATAAGTGTTCCTCAGAGGGAGGTGTGTCAGTTATGTTGTAAAGATTGGCATAGTACCCTTGAAAGGTCTGCAGGATGTCCTTAGTGGTAACTACTGTTGTTTTGTGTTGCGGGTCTTGAATTTCATAAATGAATGACTTGAATCGTTTCTTTTTTAATGCGCGAGCTAAAAGTTTACCTGTTCTGTTGCTTTCATAATGAAATAGACTGTTCGTTTTCTTACAAAGTGTTTGATGTTCTATATCTAAAAATGTATCTAGAGCTGCGTGTGCTGAGTTATATTCTTGTGTTATTATGGGGTCAGTCAGATTTAATTTGAATGTATGGTCAAGTCTCGAGAAGGTCTCAGATAATTCCTTATACAATGAACGAGCCTGCTGTCGTGCCTGCGCCTTCATTTTTATTAATTCTCCGCGAACAACACATTTATGTGCCTCCCAAATCTTATAGTTATCTGCTATAGAGTTAGTATTGAATTTAAAATATTCCTATATGAGTGTGGAAAGGGTATCTACGCGTTTTGGGTCATTTAAAAGGGTATCATCTAATTTCCATATGTATGGTTCAGATGTTGTCTCGGGCCATGAGAATTTTAATTTAACTGCTGAGTGGTCAGACCAAGAGGTAGGTGAGAGTTCACACTTGTGAACATAGGGGAAAACTTTCTGGTTAGTGAATATGTAATCTAGCCTGCTGTGCGTTTTGTTTGGATGGAAGAAAAAAGTATAGTCTCTTTTATCATTGTGAATTAGGCGCCAGACATCATACAGATTAAGTTCTCTTAAATTTTTCCATAAGTATGTGGAAGTCTTTCTTGACACTGTAATGTTGGGGTTAGAGCTATCTTTTGCGGGTTGTAATGGAAAGTTAAAATCACCTGCTAAATATATCGGGCCAACTGCTAAATCAAGTATTCTCTTGAACGCACTGTGAAAAAAATGGATCTGATTGTTATTTGGAGCATACACGTTCACTAAGGTTATGGGACGGCCGTATAGGAACCCTGTAATGCCTAGGAATCTACCTTCTCTATCCCTGTCCACATGATTTAATGAGAAAGGAAGGTCCTTTCTAATTAGTATGCTAACTCCCGCTTTTTTACTAGGACCCGAGCTATGAAAATGTGTAGTATATGACTTCCCATAGAATTTAGGTTCCCTTTTATATCTAAAATGTGTCTCTTGCAGAAACACAATATCTGCATGTCGTTTCACAAGATCCAGCATTGCTTTAGAGCGTTTGGCTGGTGAATTTAAGCCCTTAGCATTTTGCGTCACTAGGGTCAAATGATGTGTGTAACTACGTTTAGGTTGTGTCATTTCTACCTACTTGAGTACAAGAGTATTGAGGAATGCGGCCTGGTTCCTGGTGCAAAGTCTTGAGTTAGTCATGTTGCAAGTTCCATGTCCTGTAAAACTAAATTTCAACAGTTCAAACAGTGCAAACAGAAACAGATTACAACTAAAAAAACAAGATAAAATAACTGTTGTTAGACAAACATACAAGCCTCTCGTCCTAATATAGGGCATATCGAGAGTGAACTATTGGGGATGTTGGTTGCTAGCCCAAAGAGTTTTTCTTTTAGAATATCATCTACTTCGGTAAATAGAATTAGTAAGTAAAATAGCTTATTGGTGTTATTAGTACCAGGTGGAATTGGTATACTGAAGGCAAAGAAGGGTGCCAATCTAAATCATAAGGATCCTAGATTAATAAATAAATTCACAGCTATAATTATGACTAGAGGGGTAGCTTACAGCTTGGCTTAAGATTCTATGTTGGCAAAATCACCCTTCAAAATGCGAGGTGCTTTGGTAAAGCTAAATCTGCTGCTGATATAAAAAGTAAATCTTAACCCACATGTATAACAGATAAAGAAGCTTAGATTTTTCATCCCACTTCTCATTACTTACTACAGTTTTTCTTAATACGTTCTAAGTTGCCCTTTTGGAATATTGGATTTCCATCTTTTGTGATGACAGCTAGATTGATTAATGTCATTTTATTAGTATCAACTTCTTTAAAAAATGTCAGTTTCTATATTCCCATTTACAATACTATTGTCCAGATCTAAAAAATGGATATTATGGTAACTATTTATAGGTGAATTTTATATTCAAGATCTTGCAAACTACCTCTCCATATAATCAATATATATTTGATATCATTATGGTATAGTACCAGGTCCATGCTAGCTGGGAAGGAATCCCAAAATATTTGTTCTCATTTCCCTATATAAAAGTTTGCATTGTTAGAATATATTAAATCCCTTGAAGGATAAAAACTTTTTGTTCTTGTAGCATAGTTACAAGAACATCCCAATGTAGTACACTCGTGTATAATGAAGCCACATCACACATTACTAAAATATAATCTTCCCAAGTTAACTCTTTAAGAATGCTTAATACTTTGGTAGAATATTTTTGACTTGATGGTAAGCTGCTTAAATATTTTTGTAGACGTTTGTCTATATATTCTGAAAGATTACTAGAAATCAAACCTTTACCAGAAATTGTAGGTCTTCCTGGAGGTTTGTCCAATGACTTATGAATGTTTGGTAAATAATAAAAACAAGTAAAAAAATACATAGGTATCCTTCGATATTTTAAAAAGAGATATCTTTTGCATTAACCAGCATTTTCTCCAACTCCATTTTTAAAATATCAGTGGGATCATGTTTTAATATCTAATATATCTGTGAATCTCTTAAGATTCTGTTGGACTCCAGGATAATATTCGTTATCTGCAAGTTTTATTACAGATTCAGACGGATCTGAAACCTAAATCCAACCTTTTTTTTCTGATTGTTGCTCTTTCTGCAAAGGATACTAAGAGAATTAATCAACTTTAATAATTGAAATAAATTGGAAAGTTGTTTAAAATTGAATGCTCTATCTGAATCATAAAATAAGATTTTTGGGTGTCATATGCCTTTTATTGATTGTGGGTGCAGGCTGCAGTACATCTGTCAGACGTTACATAGATTGAGAGATAGAATTAGGGAACACCACCTCCAAATCAAATAGAGAAAAAATGATATTCCTTTATATAAACATTTAAAGGATTTCCATAGTAATAAAGTACCAGTTTGAGATATATGGGTTTATATAAAGTATCCAAAAGCTGGAGATGTGGTGATTTAGTAGAGGTTGTTACATGTTGAATCTAAATGGAGTTTTTTTTCAATCTCAAAGGTTTAAATGCCAATTCTGAAATATTCCATCTATTATAACTTCTATGGTGTTTTTTTTATAAATTTTATGAACTTTATAGATTTGATCATATAACCCAAATAAGATTTGTTTCAGAAAGAGCCAATCCAGCCTGTCAAAGGCCTTCTCCGCATCCATAGATATGAATGCGGAGGGGACCTGCTGTCTATATGCATATTCCATTAAAGTCAAAATTTTAGAGGTGTTGTCTCTAGTTTCACGTGTTGGTATGAAACCAGCTTGGTTTATATGGATTATGGAAGGAAGAAGTGTGTTAATTCGGGTCGCAATAATTTTAGCATACAATTTGATATCTACATTAAGTAGAGAAATCGGCCTAAAGTTTGCCGGTGTGGTTGGGGGCTTACCCGGCTTGGGGATTATAGAGATTTGGGCTTCCAGCATTGAGGGAGGGAAAGGATTGCTCTCAGAGACTTCATTAAAGAGGGAAGTGAGAACTGGGGTTAGGATTGAGGAGAAGGTTTTATAATATTTAGATGAAAAACCATCAGGGCCCAGGCTTTTCCCCTTAGGTAATGAGGTAATTGCACATTTTAACTCTTGCAATGAAATTGGTAGATTTAAATCTTTTAGTTGGCCTTGAGTGATTTTAGGGATCTGGCATTGCGCAATATAGGAAGTAAGGTTTAATAAGTGTTCCTCAGAGGGAGGTGTGTCAGTTATGTTGTAAAGATTGGCATAGTACCCTTGAAAGGTCTGCAGGATGTCCTTAGTGGTAACTACTGTTGTTTTGTGTTGCGGGTCTTGAATTTCATAAATGAATGACTTGAATCGTTTCTTTTTTAATGCGCGAGCTAAAAGTTTACCTGTTCTGTTGCTTTCATAATGAAATAGACTGTTCGTTTTCTTACAAAGTGTTTGATGTTCTATATCTAAAAATGTATCTAGAGCTGCGTGTGCTGAGTTATATTCTTGTGTTATTATGGGGTCAGTCAGATTTAATTTGAATGTATGGTCAAGTCTCGAGAAGGTCTCAGATAATTCCTTATACAATGAACGAGCCTGCTGTCGTGCCTGCGCCTTCATTTTTATTAATTCTCCGCGAACAACACATTTATGTGCCTCCCAAATCTTATAGTTATCTGCTATAGAGTTAGTATTGAATTTAAAATATTCCTATATGAGTGTGGAAAGGGTATCTACGCGTTTTGGGTCATTTAAAAGGGTATCATCTAATTTCCATATGTATGGTTCAGATGTTGTCTCGGGCCATGAGAATTTTAATTTAACTGCTGAGTGGTCAGACCAAGAGGTAGGTGAGAGTTCACACTTGTGAACATAGGGGAAAACTTTCTGGTTAGTGAATATGTAATCTAGCCTGCTGTGCGTTTTGTTTGGATGGAAGAAAAAAGTATAGTCTCTTTTATCATTGTGAATTAGGCGCCAGACATCATACAGATTAAGTTCTCTTAAATTTTTCCATAAGTATGTGGAAGTCTTTCTTGACACTGTAATGTTGGGGTTAGAGCTATCTTTTGCGGGTTGTAATGGAAAGTTAAAATCACCTGCTAAATATATCGGGCCAACTGCTAAATCAAGTATTCTCTTGAACGCACTGTGAAAAAAATGGATCTGATTGTTATTTGGAGCATACACGTTCACTAAGGTTATGGGACGGCCGTATAGGAACCCTGTAATGCCTAGGAATCTACCTTCTCTATCCCTGTCCACATGATTTAATGAGAAAGGAAGGTCCTTTCTAATTAGTATGCTAACTCCCGCTTTTTTACTAGGACCCGAGCTATGAAAATGTGTAGTATATGACTTCCCATAGAATTTAGGTTCCCTTTTATATCTAAAATGTGTCTCTTGCAGAAACACAATATCTGCATGTCGTTTCACAAGATCCAGCATTGCTTTAGAGCGTTTGGCTGGTGAATTTAAGCCCTTAGCATTTTGCGTCACTAGGGTCAAATGATGTGTGTAACTACGTTTAGGTTGTGTCATTTCTACCTACTTGAGTACAAGAGTATTGAGGAATGCGGCCTGGTTCCTGGTGCAAAGTCTTGAGTTAGTCATGTTGCAAGTTCCATGTCCTGTAAAACTAAATTTCAACAGTTCAAACAGTGCAAACAGAAACAGATTACAACTAAAAAAACAAGATAAAATAACTGTTGTTAGACAAACATACAAGCCTCTCGTCCTAATATAGGGCATATCGAGAGTGAACTATTGGGGATGTTGGTTGCTAGCCCAAAGAGTTTTTCTTTTAGAATATCATCTACTTCGGTAAATAGAATTAGTAAGTAAAATAGCTTATTGGTGTTATTAGTACCAGGTGGAATTGGTATACTGAAGGCAAAGAAGGGTGCCAATCTAAATCATAAGGATCCTAGATTAATAAATAAATTCACAGCTATAATTATGACTAGAGGGGTAGCTTACAGCTTGGCTTAAGATTCTATGTTGGCAAAATCACCCTTCAAAATGCGAGGTGCTTTGGTAAAGCTAAATCTGCTGCTGATATAAAAAGTAAATCTTAACCCACATGTATAACAGATAAAGAAGCTTAGATTTTTCATCCCACTTCTCATTACTTACTACAGTTTTTCTTAATACGTTCTAAGTTGCCCTTTTGGAATATTGGATTTCCATCTTTTGTGATGACAGCTAGATTGATTAATGTCATTTTATTAGTATCAACTTCTTTAAAAAATGTCAGTTTCTATATTCCCATTTACAATACTATTGTCCAGATCTAAAAAATGGATATTATGGTAACTATTTATAGGTGAATTTTATATTCAAGATCTTGCAAACTACCTCTCCATATAATCAATATATATTTGATATCATTATGGTATAGTACCAGGTCCATGCTAGCTGGGAAGGAATCCCAAAATATTTGTTCTCATTTCCCTATATAAAAGTTTGCATTGTTAGAATATATTAAATCCCTTGAAGGATAAAAACTTTTTGTTCTTGTAGCATAGTTACAAGAACATCCCAATGTAGTACACTCGTGTATAATGAAGCCACATCACACATTACTAAAATATAATCTTCCCAAGTTAACTCTTTAAGAATGCTTAATACTTTGGTAGAATATTTTTGACTTGATGGTAAGCTGCTTAAATATTTTTGTAGACGTTTGTCTATATATTCTGAAAGATTACTAGAAATCAAACCTTTACCAGAAATTGTAGGTCTTCCTGGAGGTTTGTCCAATGACTTATGAATGTTTGGTAAATAATAAAAACAAGTAAAAAAATACATAGGTATCCTTCGATATTTTAAAAAGAGATATCTTTTGCATTAACCAGCATTTTCTCCAACTCCATTTTTAAAATATCAGTGGGATCATGTTTTAATATCTAATATATCTGTGAATCTCTTAAGATTCTGTTGGACTCCAGGATAATATTCGTTATCTGCAAGTTTTATTACAGATTCAGACGGATCTGAAACCTAAATCCAACCTTTTTTTCTGATTGTTGCTCTTTCTGCAAAGGATACTAAGAGAATTAATCAACTTTAATAATTGAAATAAATTGGAAAGTTGTTTAAAATTGAATGCTCTATCTGAATCATAAAATAAGATTTTTGGGTGTCATATGCCTTTTATTGATTGTGGGTGCAGGCTGCAGTACATCTGTCAGACGTTACATAGATTGAGAGATAGAATTAGGGAACACCACCTCCAAATCAAATAGAGAAAAAATGATATTCCTTTATATAAACATTTAAAGGATTTCCATAGTAATAAAGTACCAGTTTGAGATATATGGGTTTATATAAAGTATCCAAAAGCTGGAGATGTGGTGATTTAGTAGAGGTTGTTACATGTTGAATCTAAATGGAGTTTTTTTTCAATCTCAAAGGTTTAAATGCCAATTCTGAAATATTCCATCTATTATAACTTCTATGGTGTTTTTTTTATAAATTTTATGAACTTTATAGATTTGATCATATTTGCTTTACCAATATGTTTATTTTATATATATATATATATATATATATATATATATATATATATATATATATATATATATATATATATATATATATATATATATATATATATATATATATATTTGAATTTAAAGTAAGTAAAGCCATTTTAAATAAAAACATTTTTAAATATTGTTATATTTTTTTTATTTATCATTCTTTAGTTATGACCATTATATTGTTTTTTTTGTATGGTCCATTACCATACCAGTATGACGTTTTTATATTAACTCGAGCATACTTTTTAAACTGTTAATTATGTAATATGGTTTTGCTTTTATTAATTTAGAGATGTTGTTTTTATAAATGTATACATCGAATGTAGTAAGATTTCTACCATCATATAAACTACATTTCCCATAATCTCATGATCCAGTACCAGCAGTGATATATCTAGAAATAGTAAGACCCAGTAGTAAAGACTATATTTCCCAGCAAGTCACGCTCTGCAACCTAAAGTGACCTTTGTTCAATAAGCCAGAAGCTAGAAGTAACAAAGTTGATAGCGTAGCGGCCGCCTTAATTAACCAATATTAGAAGAGCAAGGTGAGGCTGATAGCCACTGAAGTTCAATTAACAGCAGAATATAAAGTGATCCTGCATAAAGAATAATTAATGTGTGAGGGTCAGTTCTCTGCTAAAAATATTGAGATCAAGTTCAGGTAGGTTGTAAAACCTTTTTATCCTGGTGTGCTTGCAGGGAATACCCTTGAAATTCATTTAGAGTTTTCAAGTTCCTGCAGGTTGGTTTAGATTAAGGTTTGTTAGCTGGTTCAGATTTCGGCTCTATCCTTCTTATTCTATAGAGAATTGCTAAATATCCTGAATTTTCTTCAGGCTCTGATCAGAATTAAAGCATTTTTTTGTCCAGTTTCTCCTCCATGGAATCTTTATCTTATTTTTCCACAAACCTCCTTTGTACAAATGCATGGTTCAGGCCTTTAACTTTCTTTCCTGTCAGATTTGTCTTTTTTCTTTTGCTCTTGGCTATTTCTTCTGCTAGAAGAGCTTTTTTTTAAAATCAGGATAAGGCTGTTCTTAACTAGTTATTCTTTTCTTCATAAGGCCGTGGCGGCTGGTGACTTTTGAAGATGGGGGAGCACTAGCCCCGCCCCTCAGATGGCTCCACCCATTTTAGTGTGTGTGTGTCTGATGAAGCAACCAATCATGTTGCGAAACGCGTAAGGCTCCGCCCCCCGCCACACGTAGTGCCTGATTCTCCAAACGCCGATACAATACAGCACACAGTATCACACACCTGGTTGTGTGATCGTGTATAGCTGGTATTTGGTTCTGAGAGGGCTTTGATTTATACACCACTAGCAGCTAAATAACGGAATGAATACTAGTTTTAAACATATATAGACTTGCCCTATCCGTTGGTGCTGCACTTTTTAGTGACTACCACAGTCTGTGGATTTTATGTATTGTTATTTTATAACTTATATGCATTTGTAAATATACTGTTCTAATAAATCTGATTCTTTTAATACACCTATTTGTACCTCATCCAATTACTGCCCCTTACAATCCCACCGGCCCCTGAGTCCAAAGAGCAAAGGGACTTCAATGGGAAGCTGAAAAGGAGAGCAGAAGGAGAGATCAACTATAACCAGTGTCTAATCTATACCTCATATTGGTTGAGGTTGAATCACGTGAGTGGTTTAATTTTATTCGCATTGTTTATTGTACCAATATAAACAGGCTTCACTAAGGGTGCCTTTCTTGTGCGCTTCTCCACACTTTGTTTTTCCAGAAATCCACCGGGGAGAAACCGCTTGTCCAAGAGGATACTCTCAATTACCAGACAAAGCAGCAGAGAACTTATAGGCACTTGGGAACTGTTACAAGAGTGGTCAATAACTGACTTTGTTGTCAACAGCCTACAAACTCTAACTATTTATCATGCTGGACTAGGTCTGTATCCTAGTGATACGAGTTTTTGTGTTCTTTTTATAATCACAGCTAAATATACTATACTTAAATTGTGTATATGCTTATATAATAATATCCTAACGGAGTACACATTGGTATCCAGGTACATTACCTAATATCTAGCTATACATTCCTAAGCGCAGATATACTTCATTTATATATATATATATATATATATATATATATATATATATATATATATATATGAGAATAGAAAGGAGCAGGGTGGTGCAGAGAACCAAAAGCTAGAGAACACAGTCAATGTACAACAATGTAAATATAGAACAGCACATAAGATAAAATATAAAAAATTATAGAAGTATTTTCTATAAGAAAAAACTAAGGGGACGCACTGTAGTGTTGATAGAAATTGTGTTGATGTGAATGAAATTCCTCTGGTATCCTGTGAGTTGAACCGTGACAGATAAGTATGTGAGAGTAGAGGTGTATATGTGTATATGATTGGGTGAAATCTTGTTAATCAAAGGAGAATGTGTGACTTGTTACAAACCGTAAGACTTGAAACAATTGTGATACATAAGCAAAAAAATCATGAAACAATTGTGATACCTAAACAAAAAATCAGTTGGAATATTGCAAAGAACTAAAGACTTGCAACAAAATATGTGAACAGTTGAATTTGATTAAACTCAAAAAACTGAAAAGTCCAATATGTGATAAGTGTTCAGAGATAAAAAGTCCAAATTCAATGTAAAGGATATATAAAGAACAAAAGTTCAAAGGATCAAAACAAATGGCTTGCTCCGCTTGAATCCAAGGTGTGATGAATCAGGAAATCTAGGAGGATAGAAAAACAAGGGGCGCCAACATAGTGTGAATCAGTTTGGAAAACTGGAAAACAGTAGTTATAATAAAATCTACTCACAAGTGGAGTGGCACCTAGAACCAACTGGGTGCATACAGGCAGGCTGACATTCAGGACCAGCAGTCAGTACGCTGGGGGTCTCACCCGGGAGACCTGTGGGTGGGTCAGATGAGGTAGATGGAGTCGGCTGTGTGTCGTCTGGTGAGCCGGATCGCCACTGTGGAAGTCCAAAGGGCTGTGTTGTTTATCCCAAAAGGGTATCTGCTCACACGATCAGCCTTGTTTCCAAACGAGTTTCCAATGTCAGTGTATGGAACAAAGGGATAAAAACCAAACTGGGTATAACCACTGCAAACTGTGGTAATATTAAAAAGGCACAGAAAACCGGGTCTGTCTAAAAACAAGTATTTAATTGCTACGCGTTTCTCAGTCCGTAAAGGACCGTTTCCTCAGGCATATACAAAGGTGTTCGACAGGCTACCATTTATACCTGACAGTGACCCGGAATCAAAATGTGGAGGTCATCTCCAAAGAATTGACAATAAAATGTTAAAAAACAAAAATACAATAAAAAATGGAACATGTATCAAAATTGTGTTTGAGCAGCAATCAGATAATATATTCATATCATGAAAAAACAAAAAACAAAAAGAACAAACATAAAAACAGCATGTATTTGCATTGATGAGTAACACCTGTGATAGTGTTTCTGAAAAAAAAAAGAAAAAAAAGCTAAACCTGTGTATGTATCCTATCCTATAGATAAACATGTTGTCACCTCAAAAGACTATTGGGTTATATGAAAATAAGATCCCAATGGTGACTATTGTTTAGTGTGCAAAACAAATCTGTATATAATCAATAAAGAATATATATAAACTAGAAAAATATATATATATGTTTCCCTCTGGGTTGGGCTCGAACCCTTGACCTTGTAGCTGTTGTAATACTGGTAAAAAAGTGATGTAAAAATGGTAAAAAATGGTTCATGGAAAAAACCTATTGAGAAATATTAGAAAATTGTATATATTAAAAAAAACTAATGATATACTGCTAAAAAGTGTGTATATATAAAAAGAACCTTTGTTTAAAGCATATATTTTTACTAAATGCTAGCTGTGAAGGTTCTAGTGATACTGCTCATGATATTCTTTTTCTAAACTCATATTGATAATAAATTGTTTCAAATATTTTGGGTGGGATACGAACCCGTGTCTATATATGTAAGGACCCTATGTTTAGTCCGATGAGCTATCTGGAAATAGCAAAGTATATAGGAATCTTAGTGTGGTTGACTCTAAACTAATCGATATAACATTAAAAATGCTGTACACTAATAGGAGTGATTCAACTCATTAATTCTTAGTGTTTGTGTGAATCTCTGATGGTGATGTCTTGATTAATAAATGTATTAGAAAATGTTGTAGAGAATCTATTGATGTAAACTGGATATGTATATGAGATCTAAATATGATGTATGTATCTGAGAAAATGTCGTAATAATGAATGTATGAAAAATATCGTTGGAAATCTGTTGTTGTAAACTGAATGTAGTATGTAATGTGATCTCTGCAAAGGACGGACTTATATGAAAGCAGCCAAATCAACATTGGCATTCAAACCCAGTGGATACAAAGTTTTGAGTTTATGTATCCAGTAAGTTTCTAATTGTCTAAGTTGAATTAGACGATCATAATCAGTGGATGGCGGTACATGGTCTATCGGAATTATTTTAAAGATATCTGCTCTACCATCATGTATTGTTTCACAGTGATTTGGAACACTGTGATTAATCTTACTTTTTTACAGTTTTTACAATTCCGATAGTGTTCACCCCAACGGGTGCGTACGTTCCTAATGGTACGCCCAATGTATTGGACCCCACAAACACAATTTAAAAGATATATAATATACTTAGATTCGCAATTGAGGCGATGTGATATCTGATAAGACAAACCAGTAGTGTTAGATTTAAATGTTTTTTGAGAACATATAAATTTACACATATTACATCCTCTTTTGCCACATTTATATGAACCATATAATCTCAAAAAACTCTGTGTTTTTTTCAAATTACTTATAGATGATTGGCTGTGTTTTACCCTTTTGCTAGGTGCTAGTTTGTTCCTAAGGGTTGGTGCCCGTCTGTAAACAATTTTAGGTCTCTCCTTAACTATATTTTTTAAAAAAGGATCCTTTTGAATAATGTTCCAATGTTTGTTGAGTATATTGCAAATTTTTTTATGATTGCTGTTGTATTGTGTTATAAAGAGAGGTTCACTATTGGCATCCCTATTAATTGTTTTGTTTGAATTGGTTGTGTTATTTTCAAACTTTTCAAAAAAGAGATCTCTATCCAAGTCTCGTGCTTTTTTTAAACATCGATCAAGTAAATCAGCTGGGTAACCTTTGTCCAAAAAACATTGATACAAAATCATGCTTTGTGAGTCATAGGTATCTAACTCTGAACAATTCCGACAAATTCTTTGGAATTGACTAAAAGGGATATTTCTTTTCCACCCAATGTGGTGGTTACTGGAATAATCAAGGTAACTGTTGCTATCCACCTTTTTGAAAAAGGTTTTGGAGACAACATTCCCTGTACTACCCCAGCTCAACAATAAATCCAAGTATTCTATTGAGGAATTTTGGATATTAGCTGTGAAAGTAAGACCCATATGGTTGTTATTTAAATGTTCTACTATTGAATTGGCTAGAGCAATATCCCCTTTTAAAATAAAAATGAGATTGTTAATGTAACGGCCATAGAATACCAGGTTCGCCCAAAAGTTTGCAGAGTAAATGTATTGATCTTCAAAAATTCCCATAAAGAGATTGGCAAAACTTGGGGCGAACCTGGTACCCATGGCCGTACCCTTGACTTGCAGAAAAAATTTGTCCTGAAAGATAAAATAATTATGTTTGAGTATATACTCTATCCCTTCCAAAATGAATGCCTTTTGAAGATCTGGCATCTATAGATTTTTCTCTAGGAAAACTGAAATCGCATTGATTCCCATGTTGTGACAAATATTGGAATAGAGGGAACCAACATCACAAGTGATCCATATTAGGTTATTGTTATTGCAAACATTTCTGAGTTGGTATAAAAGGTGAGTACTGTCTTTGATATAAGAAGGTAAATTGACCACGTATTTTTGTAGAAATTGGTCTATATAAAAAGATAGGTTATAGGTGAGATTGCCTATACCTGCTATAATAGGGCGCCCAGGTGGATTAGCTTGGTTTTTATGTATTTTGGGCAGGTGATAATAGTGTGCTACACTAGGATTGGTTACTTTTAGAAATTCTTTTTCTTCTTTGTTCAAAATGCCTGTTTCAATTCCTTTCTGTATCAGATCATTATATCCCTTTATCTCCCCTCTTTGGCTCTCTCCATCCTTTCTTTTGCTCTCTCTCCCCCCTCTTTGGCTCTCCCCCCCCCCTTTGGCTCTCCCCCCCCTCTTTGGCTCCCCCCGCCCTCTTTGGCTCTCTGCCCCCCCTTCTCTTTGGCTCTCTGCCCCCCCGCCTTCTCTTTGGCTCTCTGCCCCCCCCCGCCTTCTCTTTGGCTCTCTGCCCTCCCCTTCTCTTTGGCTCTCTGCCCCCCCCTTCTCTTTGGCTCTCTGCCCCCCCTTCTCTTTGGCTCTCTGCCCCCCCTTCTCTTTGGCTCTCTGCCCCCCCTTCTCTTTGGCTCTCTGCCCCCCCTTCTCTTTGGCTCTCTGCCCCCCCCTTCTCTTTGGCTCTCTGCCCCCCCTCCTTCTCTTTGGCTCTCTGCCCCCCCCTTCTCTTTGGCTCTCTGCCCCCCCCCCTTCTCTTTGGCTCTCTGCCCCCCCCCTTCTCTTTGGCTCTCTGCCCCCCCTTCTCTTTGGCTCTCTGCCCCCCCCTTCTCTTTGGCTCTCTGCCCCCCCTTCTCTTTGGCTCTCTGCCCCCCCCCCCTTCTCTTTGGCTCTCTGCCCCCCCCTTCTCTTTGGCTCTCTGCCCCCCCTTCTCTTTGGCTCTCTGCCCCCCCTTCTCTTTGGCTCTCTGCCCCCCCCCTTCTCTTTGGCTCTCTGCCCCCCCCCTTCTCTTTGGCTCTCTGTCCCCCCCCTTCTCTTTGTCTCTCTGCCCCCCCCCTTCTCTTTGGCTCTCTGCCCCCCCCTTCTCTTTGGCTCTCTGCCCCCCCCTTCTCTTTGGCTCTCTGCCCCCCCCTTCTCTTTGGCTCTCTGCCCCCCCTTCTCTTTGGCTCTCTGCCCCCCCCCCTTCTCTTTGGCTCTCTGCCCCCCCCTTCTCTTTGGCTCTCTGCCCCCCCTTCTCTTTGGCTCTCTGCCCCCCCCTTCTCTTTGGCTCTCTGCCCCCCCCCTCCTGCTCCCTCTCTGGCTCTCTGCCCCCCCCCTCCTGCTCCCTCTCTGGCTCTGTCTTCGCGGGACCCCGCCCGGCCACGCCCCATCGCGGCAACACCCGCCCGGCCATGCCCCTCGTGACGCCGGCCACGCCCCTCGTGACGCCCGGCCACGCTCCTCACGACGCTCCCGTCGGCCACAAACAGCTGTGAGGTCTGGGGAGCGCGTTGCCGCTTCTCACGCAGCAGACCTCACAGCTGTTGAGTAGCTCGCGCTCCCTATCTCACAGCTGCTTGTATGCTGTGTACCTCGCGCTCCCAATCTGTCAGCTATGCCGAGGTGCGCGAGAATAGAATCTAAGGCCAAGTGTTTGTCTGTACTGCGCATGACGGCTTCAGACAAACACTTGTCTTTTATAATATAGGATTAGTGGGATTGAACATGATTTCTCTGTAATAGTTTGTATCTGTTAAAATGTTATTTGCCTCTTTTATATAGTCACCAATGTCTTGTAAGACAATACTACCGCTCCCTTGTCGGCATCCCTGATTATCAAATTTCTGTTATTGGCCAAAGTATGTAAAGTTATTTGTACTTTGGACTTTTTATCTCTGAACACTTATCACATATTGGACTTTTCAGTTTTTTGAGTTTAATCAAATTCAACTGTTCACATATTTTGTTGCAAGTATTTAGTTCTTTGCAATATTCCAACTGATTTTTTGTTTAGGTATCACAATTGTTTCATGATTTTTTTGCTTATGTATCACAATTGTTTCAAGTCTTACGGTTTGCAACAAGTCACACATTCTCCTTTGATTAACAAGATTTCACCCAATCATATACACATATACACCTCTACTCTCACATACTTATCTGTCACGGTTCAACTCACACGATACCAGAGGAATTTCATTCACATCAACACAATTTCTATCAACACTACAGCGTGTCCCCTTAGTTTTTTCTTATAGAAAATACTTCTATACTTTATTGCTTTTTGGTGTTTATTAGGGGACAGTTTCGCTCTTTTTTTTTTTTTTTTTTTTTGAGAATAGCCACCATTTTTACATTCACACCATTTTTGTCTCAGGTTCACAAGTCACCTAGACACCTTTCTTTTTTACATTCATCTATTTATTTTATTCACATTGATTTTACATTCAGACTATCGAATAGACACTAAATTTCTAAAATTCAGTCTAAGGATGATAGAAACAAAAAACGGTCCAACTATATCCTACAAAGTAGTACTGTGACCATAGAAACATATTCTGATCCCAATATTCTTAAATCTATGAAAGATTTGTTCCATCTGCTTGAAGAGGAACTAATGAAAGAACACCGGCACTGGTGGGATCTTAAAACTCTAGAAAAATATTTAGAAATCAAACAGATTCCCAGAGGTTTGCAGATTTTAAAACATTGTTCTTTTAAAGTATATAAGGACCTCCTAGAAAGTTGGTACAAAGCCCTAGATGAATGCTCCTTTAGTCTAATTAAAATCTTAATAGATCATAGAAAAAACTCACTGATGAGTGTAGTCACAACATAGAAAAAATTCAGAAAGACTTACAGGTACATATCAATAATCCAGAATATTCAAATACTTTAAAAGAAATCAATGACCGCACTGATAAATACCAAGATGAGATTGTTTCAAACAAAAGCAAAAAACTACAAAGGGACCAATTAGATTATAACAATGATCAAGTATATACTTTCAATAGAATAGAGAAAGACAAGTATATACCTCCACCTAAAGATAACAGTAGGGGACATCAGAACTCTTATGTTCCTAGAAAAACAGAAGGTCAGAACTGGACTACAGTCCAAAACAAAAGTTATCAAAGAGAACATTTTAGAAATCAGAGTAACACACATCATACAAATGGAAATTATAGATGTGATCAACATGACAATTACAGACCAAATCACGCAGCAAATCAGAGCAATTACGGACCAAGAATCCACCAATCAAACACAAACAAACATACATCATATCATCACCATGGGACCTATCAAAGTCAAATCCATGGGAATAAGAATAACACCTACAAACCACGTTATAACTCTCCATACCAAGGCCCTATGCCCTATTCACATCCAAACACACACAAAAATACCTTCAATCAGGGCTCAAAAGATGAGTATTTACAACAGAATCATAGAACACTTTTAGAAAGACCACATGACCAGACACCAAAATCAAACATTTCTTTCGAACATCAGAATAGATTTGGCATTTTAGCATCGATTTCTGATGGAGAAAATATGCCCAGCACTTCACATGAATACTCTTCATCTTTTTTAGAGAACGGCCACAACCAAAACAGATTATTTTTTCCGCACAACAATTTAGAAAATCAAAGAAAAAGACCATTCCCTTTAGACCAAGAGGTGCAAGAGGAAGGGGTCTTTCAGCCCAAAAAGAGAAACTTTCCAAATTAGAACATGGTGGGGGCTACTTATCAAGCCGTCTACTTTTCTGGCTTCGCCGGCCCAATACGTCCGCCTAAGCTCGCCTACCTTCGCCGCCGCAGACCTTGAATACGTTCGCCTAAGTTATCAAATAAAGCTGTCAAAAAGCCGCGGGGCGATGAGCAGCGGACTGTGACAGTTATCACTCATCCGATCTCGCTGCCCTTCGGCTTTTTCCCAGCTTTATTGCTAGCCTGTCACTAAGCACTCACACTAAACTACACTGTTCTACCCCCTATACCGGCGCCCCCGGAGGCCCCCGCAACTAAATAAAGTTACTAACCCCTAAACCGCCGCTCCTAGACCCTGCCGCAAGTCTTATAAATGTATTAACCCCTAAACCGCCGCTCCCGGACACCGCTGCCACCTACATTATACCTAGTAACCCCTATCCTGCCCCCCTATACCGTCGCCCTCTATTATAAAATTATTAACCCCTATCCTGCTGATCCCGCACCTCTCCGCAACTAAATAAATAGTTTAACCCCTAAACCGCCGCTCCATGAACCCGCCGCAACCTATAATAAATTTATTAACCCCTATCCTGCCCCCCACTACGCCGCCGCCACTGTAATAAAATGATTAACCCCTAAACCTAAGTCTAACCCTAACCATAACGCCCCCCTAACTTAAATATTAATTAAATAAATCTAAATAAATTAACTCTTATTAACTAAATGAATCCTATTTAAAACTAAATACTTACCTTTAAAATAAACCCTAATATAGCTACAATATAAATAATAATTATATTCTAGCTATCTTAGGATTTATTTTTATTTTACAGGTACCTTTCAATTTATTTTAACCATGTACAATAACTATTAAATAGTTATTAACTATTTAATAGCTTACCTAGCTAAAATAAAGAGAAATGTACCTGTGAAATAAATCCTAACCTAAGTTACAATTACACCTAACACTACACTATACTTTAATAAATTATTCCTATTTAAAAATAAATACTTACCTGTAAAATAAACCCTAAGATAGCTACAATGTAATTAATAATTATATTCTAGCTATCTTAGGATTTATATTTATTTTACAGGTAACTTTGTATTTATTTTAGCTAGTTAGAATAGTTATTAAATAGTTATTAACTATTTAATAACTACCTAGCTAAAAGAAATACAAAATTACCTGTAAAATAAATCCTAACTTAAGTTACAATTAAACCTAATACTACACTATCATTAAATTAACTAAATAAACTACCTACAAAGAACTACAATGAAATACAATTACATAAACTAACTAAAGTACAAAAAATAAAAAAAGCTAAGTTACAAAAAATAAAAAATTAAGTTACAAACATGTTAAAAATATTACAACAATTTTAAGCTACTTACACCTAATCTAAGCCCCCTAATAAAATAACAAACCCCCCCAAAATAAAAAAAATCCCTACCCTATTCTAAATTACATAAATTTCAAAGCTCTTTTACCTTACCAGCCCTTAAAAGGGCCATTTGTGGGGGCATGCCCCAAAAAGTTCAGCTCTTTTGCCTGTAAAATAAAAATACAACCCCCCCCCAACATTAAAACCCACCACCCACATACCCCTAATCTAACCCAAACCCCCCTTACAAAAACCTAACACTAATCCCCTGAAGATCATCCTACCTTGAGTCGTCTTCACTCAGCCGAGCCACCGATGGAACTGAAGAGGACATCCGGAGCGGAAGAAGTTAATCCTCCAAGCGGCGCTGAAGAAATCTTCCATCCGATGAAGTCATCATCCAGGCGGCGCTGAAGAAGTCTTCGATCCGGCCGATGTCATCTTCAAAGAGGCGCTGAAGAGGTCTTCTATCCGGGCGAAGTCATCTTCCAAGCCGGGTCTTCAATCTTCCTTCCGCCGACGCGGAACCACCTTCTTCACCGACGGACTACGACGAATGACGGCTCCTTTAAGGGACGTCATCCAAGATGGCGTCCCCTCAATTCCGATTGGCTGATAGGATTCTATCAGCCAATCTGAATTAAGGTAGGAAAATCTGATTGGCTGATGGAATCAGCCAATCAGATTGAGCTCGCATTCTATTGGCTGTTCCGATCAGCCAATAGAATGCGAGCTCAATCTGATTGGCTGATTGGATCAGCCAATCGGATTGAACTTGAATCTGATTGGCTGATTCCATCAGCCAATCAGATTTTCCTACCTTAATTCCGATTGGCTGATAGAATCCTATCAGCCAATCGGAATTGAGGGGACGCCATCTTGGATGACGTCCCTTAAAGGAGCCGTCATTCGTCGTAGTCCATCGGTGAAGAAGGTGGTTCCGCGTCGGCGGAAGGAAGATTGAAGACCCGGCTTGGAAGATGACTTCGCCCGGATAGAAGACCTCTTCAGCGCCTCTTTGAAGATGACATCGGCCGGATCGAAGACTTCTTCAGCGCCGCCTGGATGATGACTTCATCGGATGGAAGATTTCTTCAGCGCCGCTTGGAGGATTAACTTCTTCCGCTCCGGATGTCCTCTTCAGTTCCATCGGTGGCTCGGCTGAGTGAAGACGACTCAAGGTAGGATGATCTTCAGGGGATTAGTGTTAGGTTTTTGTAAGGGGGGTTTGGGTTAGATTAGGGGTATGTGGGTGGTGGGTTTTAATGTTGGGGGGGGGGTTGTATTTTTATTTTACAGGCAAAAGAGCTGAACTTTTTGGGGCATGCCCCCACAAATGGCCCTTTTAAGGGCTGGTAAGGTAAAAGAGCTTTGAAATTTATGTAATTTAGAATAGGGTAGGGATTTTTTTTATTTTGGGGGGGTTTGTTATTTTATTAGGGGGCTTAGATTAGGTGTAAGTAGCTTAAAATTGTTGTAATATTTTTAACATGTTTGTAACTTAATTTTTTATTTTTTGTAACTTAGCTTTTTTTATTTTTTGTACTTTAGTTAGTTTATGTAATTGTATTTCATTGTAGTTCTTTGTAGGTAGTTTATTTAGTTAATTTAATGATAGTGTAGTATTAGGTTTAATTGTAACTTAAGTTAGGATTTATTTTACAGGTAATTTTGTATTTCTTTTAGCTAGGTAGTTATTAAATAGTTAATAACTATTTAATAACTATTCTAACTAGCTAAAATAAATACAAAGTTACCTGTAAAATAAATATAAATCCTAAGATAGCTAGAATATAATTATTAATTACATTGTAGCTATCTTAGGGTTTATTTTACAGGTAAGTATTTATTTTTAAATAGGAATAATTTATTAAAGTATAGTGTAGTGTTAGGTGTAATTGTAACTTAGGTTAGGATTTATTTCACAGGTACATTTCTCTTTATTTTAGCTAGGTAAGCTATTAAATAGTTAATAACTATTTAATAGCTATTGTACATGGTTAAAATAAATTGAAAGGTACCTGTAAAATAAAAATAAATCCTAAGATAGCTAGAATATAATTATTATTTATATTGTAGCTATATTAGGGTTTATTTTAAAGGTAAGTATTTAGTTTTAAATAGGATTCATTTAGTTAATAAGAGTTAATTTATTTAGATTTATTTAATTAATATTTAAGTTAGGGGGCGTTAGGGTTAGGGTTAGGTTTAGGGGTTAATCATTTTATTACAGTGGCGGCGGCGTAGTGGGGGGCAGGATAGGGGTTAATAAATTTATTATAGGTGGCGACGGTGTAGGGGGGGCAGATTAGGGGTTAATAAATGTATTATAGGTGGCGACGGTGTAGGGGGGGCAGGATAGGGGTTAATACATTTAATATAGGTTGCGGCGGGTTCAGGGAGCGGCGGGTTAGGGGTTAATACATTTATTATAGTTGCGGTGGGCTCCGGGAGCGGCGGTTTAGGGGTTAATATGTATAGAGTAGCTTGCGGTGGGCTCCGGGAGCGGCGGTTTAGGGGGTAATAACTTTATTTAGTTGCGGCGGTGTAGGGGGGGTCAGATTAGTGGTGTTTAGACTCGGGGTACATGTTAGGGTGTTAGGTGTAGACAGCTCCCATAGAAATCAATGGGATGTCTGTCAGCAGCGAACTTGTACTTTCGCTATGGTCAGACTCCCATTGATTCCTATGGGATCCGCCGCCTCCAGGCTGGCGCTTTGAAAACCAGGTACGCTGGGCCGTAAAAGTGCCGAGCGTACCTGCTAGTTTTTTGATAGCTAGCAAAAGTAGTGAGAATGTGCCGCACTTGTGTGCGGAACATCTGGAGTGACGTAAGAATCGATCTGTGTCGGACTGAGTCCGGCGGATCGAAGCTGACGTCACAAAATTCTACTTTTGCCGGTCTCGAGCCTTTGATAACTAAGGCGTATCAGCCTCACCACAAATACGCTGCGGAATACGCAGCGTATTTGAGGTTGACGGCTTGATAACTACCCCCCTGTATATTTAATTTGTCATCACATACTTTAACCACCAATGAAAAAAGAGTCCTTCACAAGGGTCTCTCCTATTGTCCACCCAATCCCCACAACTTATATCATCTGTTTGTTGATGTCAACAAATTTACAAGAAAATTATCTTTGCAAAAATTTTTTGCACAGAAAAAACTCAAACAACAAAAACATACACACACGGATAATACACAGCCTATTTTAGTGAACAGTATGAACCCCAACAGAAATATGCAAGTGATATATTCAGAAACAGAGGGCCTAACTACTCATCTGTTTGAAGATTACATCCACACAGACATAAAGGTTAAATCCCAATTTATACCATCACTATCAACTAATCATTATATTGAACTATTTCAAAGATCAGTCATTGAAGATCTAGAGAAATTATCCAAAAATCAAAATAAACAATATTATTTTCATAAAAGTGAACAAATAGCTTTACATACTTTGGCCAATAACAGAAATTTGATGATCAGGGATTCCGACAAGGGCGGTGGTATTGTCTTACAAGACATTGGTGACTATTTAAAAGAGGCAAATAACATTTTAACAGATACAAACTATTACAGAGAAATCATGTTCAATCCCACTAATACCTTTATAAAGGGATATAATGATCTGATACAGAAAGGAATTGCAACAGGCATTTTGAACAAAGAAGAAAAAGAATTTCTAAAAGTAACCAATCCTAGTGTAGCACACTATTATCACCTGCCCAAAATACATAAAAACCAAGCTAATCCACCTGGGCGCCCTATTATAGCAGGTATAGGCAATCTCACCTATAACCTATCTTTTTATATAGACCAATTTCTACAAAAATACGTGGTCAATTTACCTTCTTATATCAAAGACAGTACTCACCTTTTATACCAACTCAGAAATGTTTGCAATAACAATAACCTAATATGGATCACTTGTGATGTTGGTTCCCTCTATTCCAATATTTGTCACAACATGGGAATCAATGCGATTTCAGTTTTCCTAGAGAAAGATCTATACATGCCAGATCTTCAAAAGAAATTCATTTTGGAAGGGATAGAGTATATACTCAAACATAATTATTTTATCTTTCAGGACAAATTTTTTCTGCAAGTCAAGGGTACGGCCATGGGTACCAGGTTCGCCCCAAGTTTTGCCAATCTCTTTATGGGAATTTTTGAAGATCAATACATTTACTCTGCAAACTTTTGGGCGAACCTGGTATTCTATGGCCGTTACATTGACAATCTCATTTTTATTTTAAAAGGGGATATTGCTCTAGCCAATTCAATAGTAGAACATTTAAATAACAACCATATGGGTCTTACTTTCACAGCTAATATCCAAAATTCCTCAATAGAATACTTGGATTTATTGTTGAGCTGGGGTAGTACAGGGAATGTTGTCTCCAAAACCTTTTTCAAAAAGGTGGATAGCAACAGTTACCTTGATTATTCCAGTAACCACCACATTGGGTGGAAAAGAAATATCCCTTTTAGTCAATTCCAAAGAATTCATCGGAATTGTTCAGAGTTAGATACCTTTGACTCACAAAGTATGATTTTGTATCAACGTTTTTTGGACAAAGGTTACCCAGCTGATTTACTTGATCAATGTTTAAAAAAAGCACGAGACTTGGATAGAGATCTCTTTTTTGAAAAGTTTGAAAATAACACAACCAATTCAAACAAAACAATTAATAGGGATGCCAATAGTGAACCTCTCTTTATAACACAATACAACAGCAATCATAAAAAAATGTGCAATATACTCAACAAACATTGGAACATTATTCAAAAGGATCCTTTTTTAAAAAATATAGTTAAGGAGAGACCTAAATTTTTTTACAGATGGGCACCAACCCTTAGGAACAAACTAGCACCTAGCAAAAGGGTAAAACACAGCCAATCATCTATATGTAATTTGAAAAAAACACAGAGTTTTTTGAGATTATATGGTTCATATAAATGTGGCAAAAGAGGATGTAATATGTGTAAATTTATATGTTCTAAAAAAACATTTAAATCTAACACTAATGGTTTGTCTTATCAGATATCACATCTCCTCAATTGCGAATCTAAGTATATTATATATCTTTTAAATTGTGTTTGTGGGGTCCAATACATTGGGCGTACCATTAGGAACGTATGCACCCGTTGGGGTGAACACTATCGGAATTGTAAAAACTGTAAAAAAAGTAAGATTAATCACAGTGTTCCAAATCACTGTGAAACAATACATGATGGTAGAGCAGATATCTTTAAAATAATTCCGATAGACCATGTACCTCCATCCACTGATTATGATCGTCTAATTAAACTTAGACAATTAGAAACTTACTGGATACATAAACTCAAAACTTTGTATCCACTGGGTTTGAATGCCAATGTTGATTTGGCTGCTTTCATATAAGTCCGTCCTTTGCAGAGATCACATTACATACTACATTCAGTTTACAACAACAGATTTCCAACAATATTTTTCATACATTCATTATTACGACATTTTCTCAGATACTTACATCATATTTAGATCTCATATACATATCCAGTTTACATCAATAGATTCTCTACAACATTTTCTTATACATTTATTAATCAAGACATCACCATCAGAGATACACACAAACACTAAGAATTAATGAGTTGAATCACTCCTATTAGTGTACAGCATTTTTAATGTTATATCGATTAGTTTAGAGTCAACCACACTAAGATTCCTATATTCTTTGCTATTTCCAGATAGCTCATCGGACTAAACATAGGGTCCTTACATATATAGACACGGGTTCGTATCCCACCCAAAATATTTGAAACAATTTATTATCAATATGAGTTTAGAAAAAGAATATCATGAGCAGTATCACTAGAACCTTCACAGCTAGCATTTAGTAAAAATATATGCTTTAAAGAAGGTTCTTTTTATATATACACACTTTTTAGCAGTATATCATTAGTTTTTTTAATATATACAATTTTCTAATATTTCTCAATAGGTTTTTTCCATGAACCATTTTTTACCATTTTTACATCACTTTTTTACCAGTATTACAACAGCTAGCATATAGCGTATTTATATCTCTCCAAACAAGGATTGCTATATTCTTTCATTTAATCTTCATCCAACACCTTCAACATTTACATAGACATTTAATTTATATTTGGGACCGCTAGTTTGAGATAGTGTTCCTTAAATCATTATCTAGATACATAAAAGACCATTTTTCTTGTTCTATCTAGAATCTATCGACCATAACCATCTTATTTTTGTTTTCTAGAATATAAGATATGAGGGCTCTTTACAAGAACAATGTTTTCTGCAAACTCATATTTCTAATACATTTATATTATCTACTATTGTTTGGTATATTGCGAGTGATATCAATCTCATTTGTTGTCATATCTGAATATCTCTTTTAGATCAGTAAAAGCCTAGCATACACAAGGTCAAGGGTTCGAGCCCAACCCAGAGGAAAACATATATATATTTTTTCTAGTTTATATATATTCTTTATTGATTATATACAGATTTGTTTTGCACACTAAACAATAGTCACCATTGCAATCTTATTTTCATATAACCCAATAGTCTTTTGAGGTGACAACATGTTTATCTATAGGATAGGATACATACACAGGTTTAGCTTTTTTTTTTTTTTTTTTTTTTTTTCTTCCAGAAACACTATCACAGGTGTTACTCATCAATGCAAATACATGCTGTTTTTATGTTTGTTCTTTTTGTTTTTTGTTTTTTCATGATATGAATATATTATCTGATTGCTGCTCAAACACAATTTTGATACATGTTCCATTTTTTATTGTATTTTTGTTTTTTAACATTTTATTGTCAATTCTTTGGAGATGACCTCCACATTTTGATTCCGGGTCACTGTCAGGTATAAATGGTAGCCTGTTGAACACCTTTGTATATGCCTGAGGAAACGGTCCTTTACGGACTGAGAAACGCGTAGTAATGAAATACTTGTTTTTAGACAGACCCGGTTTTCTGTGCCTTTTTAATATTACCACAGTTTGCAATGGTTATACCCAGTTTGGTTTTTATCCCTTTGTTCCATACACTGACATTGGAAACTCGTTTGGAAACAAGGCTGATCGTGTGAGCAGATACCCTTTTGGGATAAACAACACAGCCCTTTGGACTTCCACAGTGGCGATCCGGCTCACCAGACGACACACAGCCGACTCCATCTACCTCATCTGACCCACCCACAGGTCTCCCGGGTGAGACCCCCAGCGTACTGACTGCTGGTCCTGAATGTCAGCCTGCCTGTATGCACCCAGTTGGTTCTAGGTGCCACTCCACTTGTGAGTAGATTTTATTATAACTACTGTTTTCCAGTTTTCCAAACTGATTCACACTATGTTGGCGCCCCTTGTTTTTCTATCCTCCATAATAAAAATTATTACATATACAAAATCAAATCCATAAAATAAGTAAAAAACAAATAAAAAACTAATATATCAGAGGGAGATATTAAGTGAATAAGAGATAGGCCTAAGCCCAATAATAAGTCTAAAATAAAGTATTCCAGTGCACATCAGATGTAGAGAAAACAATAAAAAAATGGTAGGCACTACTCGGGGGTTAAAAGACAAAAAAGATTTATTAGTACATATAAGCCAAACAAAAGAAAAAAGGCTTGGAAATACCAGCAGCAATACGGCAGATGAAATGACACAGAGGGACTGATGGCCTGACGCGTTTCGCGCCCCCTAGTGGCGCTTAATCATAGGCTGATTTGGGGAAGACATGGCTGCCCTTATATACACAAGGGAATTAACCCCATCTTCACCAACATATCAAAAAAAAAAGAATAAAACTTACATAAACTCTAATGCATTTAGAACTGTGGCATAGAATAAGCAGAGGATAACATATAATATAATACCATCTTATAGTATAGTCAAAAATTCTAAATATAAATGAAATAACTTTGGCCTTTTGAAAAAATGACCTAACTTTCTAATAACTAAAGAATTCTTGACAAATAATAATTTAGATTATGGGCAGAAAGGAAATTAAAGTTCTTATGTATATTAATGTCATTACAAGATAAAACAATGTAGTACTGAACCAGAATGAAAGATGTAACATATCTTCTAGTGTGCATCTACACTTTCAAGATGCATGCGCTGTTGCCACACTCGAGGATCTCTATAACCCTGATATGAATCACAACAATGATGCACCCTCTAATACATTGAAGCACCCAAAAAAGAGCAGTTCATCTTTTTATCCTGTTCATTTTAGGGGTCCTATAGTAAATGCATATCAAAAAGCTGTCCAAGAGGACATATTTAAACTTGAACAGGATGTGGAAACCAGGATTTTTGGTAATGCTGCCACCCTTAATCTGAATCAAGCGGAACGCTTAGCCCTTAAGCACCTAAGGGACAATAAAGATATTGTCATTAGGAATTCAGATAAGGGTGGCAGCATAGTAGTGATGGATAAGGTGTTTTATTTACAATAGGCCAACAGACAACTGTCAGACTCCACTGTGTACCGCAAACTTCCTGGTAACCCCACCTCTGTGTTCAAAAATGAACTATCTAGACTAATAGAAGATGGTGTAATCTTGGGTGTCTTCACTGCTAAAGATTTGGAAAGTTTGATACCAGACCACCCCATTACTCCTATATTCCATCATGTACCCAAGATCCACAAGAGTGCTACATGTCCACCTGGTAGGCCAATTGTGGCTGGAATTGGGTCTCTTTTAGAGCCTCTTGGAGAATGGATGGATAGTATCCTCCAGCCTATTGCTATGGCACAATTAAGCTATCTAAAAGATACTTCCCATCTCCTAGCCACTTTGGATACTATCAGTTGGAAGGAAGATTTCTGCTGGATAACTGCTGACATTATGTCCCTTTACACCAGCATACCTCAGCATCTTGGTATCCAAGCAGTAGATTTCTTCTTGGAAAGACAGGGTAAACTGGGTAATTCAGTTAGACAGTATGTGGGTGATGTTCTAAGATTTTTGTTGTCACATAATTTTTTCTCATTTGACGGAGATTTCTATCTGCAAACCAGGGGTACGGCTAAGGGGGCAAAATTTGCCCCTGCTTTTGCCAACATTTTTGTTGCTTGGTGGGAGGTAATGTATGTTTACTCTCCCATGAACCCCTGGTCTGAGCGGATAGAGCTCTTCGTCAGATATATAGATGACCTGCTTCTAGTGGTTCGCAGCGATGGGGATCCAAATCTTTTGAATGATATGTTAGTATACTTTAGTACTAATGAATTGGGCCTAAAATTTACAGGCGAAATGAATACACAGGAAATTAATTTTTTGGACCTTACGCTGTACACCACTGGAAATATGATCATGACAAAGACCTATAGAAAAAGTACTGCTGGAAACACAATCCTACATGCTTCTTCTCAGCATCCCAATCATTTAATTAAAGCAATCCCAAAGGGCCAATTTATCAGGCTTCGTAGGAATACTAAGTCAGACAATATTTATGATGAACAATCCCTAGAGTTAAAAAACAGACTCATTAATAGAGGATATAATCCAAATGATCTAGAAGTATGCAGACAGCATGTTAAAATCAACAATTATAGGCTTAAGAAATCTAATTCTGAAAGACATATATCAGGGGATTCTGTGGTACTCTCTACTGAATACTCACCACAATATAAAAGCATAGTTAACATCCTTAAGAAACATCTTCATTTATTAAAGGGTGATCCTATTTTAAAACCTCTGATTGATAACTGTAGATTTGTATCAAGAAAGCCAAAAACTTTAGCTAGGTCTTTGTCCCCTAGTATGGTCACAACAAGGAACCATCAGAATCCCACTTGCTGGCTCTCAAAGAAAGGCAACTTTAAATGCGGTGGTAGACAATGTAACACTTGCACAAACTTAACAGTTGGGAATAGCTTTGTTTCGTCCTATGATAATAAAACTTACCAAATAGATTTTTATGCCAATTGTAGAACCACCTATGTGGTCTACTTATTGACCTGCAACCTGTGTAAAAGCCAATACGTGGGAAAAACGTCACGTGAGGCAAAAACTAGATATAGTGAGCACATTAGGGATGTAAAAAATTATTGTGTAGATTCTGCTGTAGCAAATCATTTTAATTATCAACATTTCAGCCATATTGCAGATATGTCAATACAAGTTATTGATAGAGTCACACTCCCCCCTAGAGGTGGGAATAAAAACAAAATTCTAGATAGAAAAGAACTCTATTGGATTCTAAAATTACACACCAGAATACCGCATGACATGAATAAGGAATGTGACATCAACTTTTTTATTGATAATTAGACATCCCCTTTCCCCTACGTGCACACTAGAAGATATGTTACATCTTTCATTCTGGTTCAGTACCACATTGTTTTATCTTGTAATGACATTAATATACATAAGAACTTTAATTTCCTTTCTGCCCATAATCTAAATTATTATTTGTCAAGAATTCTTTAGTTATTAGAAAGTTAGGTCATTTTTTCAAAAGGCCAAAGTTATTTCATTTATATTTAGAATTTTTGACTATACTATGAGATGGTATTATATTATATGTTATCCTCTGCTTATTCTATGCCACAGTTCTAAATGCATTAGAGTTTATGTAAGTTTTATTCTTTTTTTTTTGATATGTTGGTGAAGATGGGGTTAATTCCCTTGTGTATATAAGGGCAGCCATGTCTTCCCCAAATCAGCCTATGATTAAGCGCCACTAGGGGGCGCGAAACGCGTCAGGCCATCAGTCCCTCTGTGTCATTTCATCTGCCGTATTGCTGCTGGTATTTCCAAGCCTTTTTTCTTTTGTTTGGCTTATATGTACTAATAAATCTTTTTTGTCTTTTAACCCCCGAGTAGTGCCTACCATTTTTTTCTTGTTTATGCACACTGTTGGGTTTGATCCCCCTGGTTACGGCACTCCGGAGTATCTGTTCTACCATTGGATAACCTTGAGGTGTGTCACACTGAAGATTATCTTTAAGAATTTAAACCTCTGTTTTCTAGGATTCACAAATATGACAATTTATAAATATATATATGTTACACAGAGGATAACACAGGAGGCCCAAAGGTGTGTAAGCTCTGTGTATTAATATGGCCCTTTAATAATCTGTACTCAAATCTCTCTGGAGTTCAGTGAATATTTAGGGCGTAACAGTGTAACAAAATATGTAACAGATTGAGATAGTGAATACAAATGACTAAGATACTGATATTAGGCAGGATCAATAAACAGTTGTTGTTGCGGTATGTAATTCTCAGTATAATGGCAGTCTGTTGTTATACAGTGTAATAATATACGACCTGATTCCACTAGCGTGGAAGGTAGAACTCCAGAGGTGTCAGAGTGGAGGGATCAGACCAGGCAAGTTTGTTCAGTCACCGGAGCCCCTTATCCTCTGCACGCGGTGAGTAGGGAGAGCTGTAGCTGCGGCTGCAGCTGATGACGTCACCCGCTCTGAAGCCGGAGGGCTGTGAGGATGCGGAGCTGCAGCGCGGCTCAGTCTGCTTAACTTGAGGCCAGTTAGTATGTCAGCGGTACTGGCAGGTAAGCTGAGGCAGGCAAAGTGGAGATAGGTAGTGCCCAGAGTGTAACTGGTTCTGGCTGCTGTAAACAGGGTAACGGAAACTTTGGAATCACAGCAGGTATAGTGGCTAGAAAGCCAGACTTGGGTGAGGAGGTAGAACATTCAGAATCTACCAAACAAAATAACCAAGCAATGAGTCTAGGAGGGGGAGGTGCCTTTATAGCACTAATGGTAATTAAGGATGATACCAGTTAAAGGTACAGAGCATGAAAGGAACCCTGACAAGGTGTATCAGCAGTTCCGGTTCCGGGTCAGTGCAGCCGCACGCCGTATCTCTTCTCCCGTAGAGAAAACAATCTTCATGTGATAATCCCCTAATGGATGTACACTTACTTCAAAAGACCTCAATCAAATGAGGTAAGAATGTAGCACTTTCATAGATGGGCAAAGCACCTCCTGTAGAATGGATGGAATACGATAACTGTGGGTCTCCTAGTATAAAAACTTCTGTGTCTTGGAATACTGATAGTAGAACCTTCCCAGACTCCTCGTGCTCTCTTTAGTGAGTAGTAACTTCCAAATCCAGTATAGGTGTAAGCTCTCAGCTAAGATTTAAAAGCAAAAATTGAAAGGTTAGTCACCGCATCTGGCCAAATGGGACAAGCTCAGGTACCACGTCAAGGTCCTTTCCAATACCTGAGACCCTAAAACAGCCACACAATGCAAGCTTTCAAATCCATTACGCCCCTGCCTCCTCCCACACACACAGTCAGCTCTTAGTGTGTGAGTATCACGTGACAGCTGGCTCTTACTCGCACACTAAGAGCTGTGCGATTAGGAAGGCTATGGGCTGGCCTGTAGGTGGCGCTGCACTTTTAAAGTGGAAAGTGCTTTTGCCTATACTTCTATCTATCGCACTGCACAGCATGTGCGATAGATAGAAGTATTAGGCAAAGCCCATTCCACTTCAGCCTAAAAAACTGCAATTTTAATGTTTTTTTAGTCAAAACTGCAGTGGAGCCTGGGGGATTTTTTTTATTTAGTTAGCAAATAAAGTTTAAAAATGTAATTAGTTTTTTTTATTTCTCACTCTATTTTTTTTTTTTTTTCATCAGGGGTCAGGGGTTTTTGTGGGGTCAGGGGGTTCACATGCTCAAGTGCTCCTATAGAGGAGCCTCCACTGTCATAAGGTAGTATCTACAGATACTAAAAGAGGAAATTGTGGTTCCTTTTTTTGTCCAGCTCTTTAGAATTCCAAGGACCGACTTCTTCACAAGTTGCATGTTGTAAGAGCTCTCAGAGGCTATGAGGAAGCCACAAAGGATTTCAGACTTACTTGTATCTCTTTCTTCTTTTTTTCTGGGCCTTACAAAGGTAAAAAAGATATGACTGTTACCTTAGCTGCTTGTCTTAAAGCCATAATTCATAAGACTCCCCCTGAGCCCATTACTGCTCAGTCTTCTAAAGCAGTTGACACTTCTTGGGCCGTTTGTAACAAGGCTTCCATGGATTTGTAAGGCAGATATGTGAAGAACATAGGAATGTAAACAATGCATAATGCGCATTGGGGTTCGCAATTTAGGTCTAATGCGGTGTTGTGTTAGCGCACATGAAGAGTTAGTAATCTTACATTGTGTATTGAAATATTACATATACAATATAAATAAAAAATATTATATATAATGTATTTCAATAACATGCATTGAAGTTAGCAATTATTTATGTGTGCTAACTCAACAGGGTGTTAGACATAAATCAAGTTTTTTTTATTCCTTAAGCTTTCAAAACCTCACAGGTCTTTTGACGTCTTAAAAGCTTATGGAATAAAAAATCTTAATTTTGTTGGTCCATGAAAAGATATCACAGTCTACTAAAGGAACTTTCATGATCCATAGAATTAAAAAAAAAATCTAATTTACTTCTATTATCAAATTTGCTTTGTTCTTTTTGTATTGTTTGTTGAAGGAGAAGCAATGCACTACTGATAGCTATCTAAACACATTAGGTAAGCCAATGACAAGAAGCATATATGTGCAGCCACCAATCAGCAGCCTGCTCCCAGTAATGCTTTGCTGCTCCTGAGCCTACCAAGACAACAAAGCAAATTAGAAAATAGAAGAAAATTGGTAAGTTTTATACATTATACATTTTATACATTAAATTTTAAGTTTAATGGCCCTTTGAAAAAATATATTCAGCATAAAACACAGAAAACTGTATGAAACTGTATGCAGTAAGAATAAAAACTGCAAACTGTGGCATCTATACTACATACCCTCATAAGTTATGACCCATTAAAGCAATCCACTGCTTTCCTTAAAAATGAAACCCTGATACAAGATATGATTAAGGTAAAGTGATTGCCATGGAAGATGACTCTCTGGGTCACATATCGGAGCACAAGTGCTTTTTAAAACAACCAGGTTGACAGAACTCCACATCTGATGCTCTAGCTTCAAGTAGAATAGGTTAGAGAACTGTTTGACAAAAATGGAAGGAATGGCTGTTGGCCTTAGACATGTGCATGGCGAAAAAATTCGGTTTGGTTCGGATCGATTCAGAATTTTTCGAAGTTCGGTTCAGATCGATTCGAATTCGGAAAATTCTGAATCGATTCGTTTCGGATTCGTTTCGGATTCATTCGGATTCGAAGAAATTCGGCTGGATTCGGTTCGATTCGGTTCGATTCGGTTCGTAAATTCGGCATTTCGGTAAGTGTTAGGTGGGATTAGACTAGTATTATACTGTATATTAGGTGTTAACCGAAACGAATCGCACATGTCTAGTTGGCCTATCCCTTACCTATCCCATGTTGCAGGGGGGGTGATCAGCACATTTCTGCCACACATTCATTTAATGTGCTTGGCCCTAGAAGTCCACTTCCTGGAGCATGTTTAGTTAGCATGCTTGGCCCTAGAAGCCCACTTCCAGGAGCATGTTTAGTTAGCATCCTTGGGACGCTGTGGTTAAATCTGAGAAAACTGATCTGACACAATCTTATGGTAGTAATTCTATGTTTCTATATTTTTAATCAGTTATGTATTCTTGGCTGTCTCCTCATTGATATCATACATGTTTAATTCAAGCAACATTTCCATACTTAACTATGTAATCACTGCATTGATTGGCAGGTGTCCTGAGTATGTGCAGAATCTTCTGTATGTATATGGGAGATGTGCCAGCAATGACTGATGTTTTCTGCCCTCAAAGACTATTCCAAATGGGAAGAACTTGCAACAGTCCAATGCAATGCTAATCTTTGCTACTTAAAGGGACATGAATTCGAGCATGTCATTTTAAACAATGTTCAAATTTACTTCTATTATCAAATTAGCTTATTTCTCGTGGTAACATTTATTTAAGAAGCAGCAATGCAAGCTAGCTGAACATATCAGTTTATCCAATAGCAATAGTCTTATGTTTGCAGTTACCAATCGGCAGCTAGGTCCCAGTAGTGCATTGCTGCTCCTGAGCCTACCTATGTATGCTTTTCAGCAAAGGATACCAAGAGAATGAAGCTAATTGGATAATAGAAATAAACTGGAAAGTTGTTTAGAATTGCACTCTCTTTCTGAATCATGTCTTTAATTTCCCTTTGAAAGGAATATTCTATTTCCATTAAAACTATTGTTGTAATGTATTTCATTTCGGTAAAAAAATTAAAACTTCTTGTTTTAGTATTAGGCAGCGGCTCAGTAAGGTTCACTGCTAGGTTTGACCCTCAGGTATGTAATTAGTAGATATATGCTAATTAGTGATGATGGTAATTTTTTTCCAAGGAAGGTGGCACCCCTAGTCACTGGTGGCATACTGAGAAGACACGAGATACGTGACTGCATATGACATATAGATGTTTAATCCGCAAGTGGTGTGCATAGTAATGCTATCACTATAAAATGTAAATTTGACTATAGAATGCCCCTAAAAATGATTTGTGGAACCCACTCATAGCCATGACCATGTTCAGTTCTTTCCACCCCTATCAAGTACTGGACTCAACATGACTCAAATTTGTACCTGCAAATGTTTGAAGGTATATTTGTTATCTGCAAACATTTGGCTAACGTTTTCTCCACCATGAGGAAAACCATAGAACCTACAATTTTGTTTATTAAGCTATAAACCAAACAATCTTTTAATTTAATTAGATAAATAAAAATATGGATTAATCATCTGTAATATGCAGACAATTCACTAGAAGGCAGTAAAGTATTTTTTTTATATACATATCATTTTTTATTGAGATGAAACAACATACAATCAATATATGACATTTCTCCAGCTTATCGTGAACAAAAATGCACAAATATTACAACATCCTATAAACACTATCATAGAATAATGTAAAATACTAGGCAGAAGGATTATCCCAAAATGTATTGGTCCGTAAGGAAAGAGAAGCCAGTTGTGTGGAACCTCAATTTTTAGTTTTTTACTTATAGGTATGATCATATATCCCATTTTATTATAATTAGGCAGCTTATAAAGTTTCATCCCCAAGTGGTAAGCTAGGGGAATTTTAAGGGTGATAAGGAAACAAGTAAAATTGAATTTTCAAAGGATGTATTTTCCTGCGCTTCAAATAAGCAAAGTATGGGGGGGGGGGGGGGCAGGAGAGTTGGTGAATATGTACTATAGGAGTTTACATGACTATATATATTGTAATTTAGGAGATAATGTATGAAATAGGGAGATATATATTATTGGGTTGCAACATAAATTAAATGTAGAAGAATAGTATCCACAGCACCAGTTTAGATAAAAGAAAAAACCTTTATTTTCACATTACATGCAACGTTTCGGCCTTAATTGCCTTAATCATGCATAAAACATTTCAGCCTCTATCCACACTATATAGGCTACTCAATTAAAACATTAATTACAAACAGATTTGACAAAATGTTTAACACAGTGCACTTACTCCCCCTAGTGTTTATCATATTTTACTACATTATGTAAAACTTAAAGGGACAGTCAAGTCCAAAAAAACCTTTAATTTTTCAAATAGGGCATGTAATTTTAAACAACTTTCCAATTTACTTTTATCAACAATTTTGCTTTGTTCTCTTGGTATTCTAGTTGAAAGCAAACCTAGGAAGGCACATATGATAATTTCTAAGCCCTTGAAGACTGCCTCTATTTTATTTACTTTCACAGCAGGGGAGAGCAAGCTCATGTAGGCCATATAGATAGCATTGTGATCACGCCCGTGGCTAGTGGCAGACACTTTGGCTAAAATGCAAGTCAATAAATAATAACTAAAAGTCATGTGATTAGGGGCGGTCAGAAGATACTTAGATACAAGTTAGTCACAGAAATAAAAAGTGTATTAATATAACAGTGTTGGTTTTGCAAAACTGGGGAATGGATAATAAAGGGATTATCTATCTTTTTAAACAACAAAAATTCTGGTGTTGACTGTCCCTTTAACTCTTTAGTTACCAAAATACAATTACTAGAGGAGTATCCACTGAATACACAAGTGCCATTAAAAACAAGAAAATATAGGAACAAGTCTTATTGCAATCTTATATTTCTATAGATAAACCACTAAAGTATATTACTGACACTTTTTATCCATCTTACTGTGTAGTTTTACCTATGTGTTTAAGCAAACAAGAACTGACATACTGATTAAGAATGATTTGGGACCCTCTAAAAGTCTTAAACAAAGCCATATGGGTCAGAAATCATTTGGTTCTTATCCTTGTTTAGGGTGCTCTAATTGCCATGCCATGATTAAAGGGAAAGAATTTACCCACCCTAGAACAGGGCATAAATATAAAATACACAGTAAGATGGATAAAATGTGTCAGTAATATACTTTAGTGGTTTATCTATAGACATATATTTTTCACCTATTATGTGTATGTGGTAAACACAAAGTTGAATTTTTGTTGTGAGCCTTATACTTAATTTGGAATTTTTTAGGAATATTTTTTAAGAGCATTGTTTGCACAATTTTAAATGCCATATCTGCTATTTAACTATTTGTTTTAACTATTCATTTAGCTATTATTGCTGTACAAATTTGTGTATGTGTATATGGTAAACACAAAGTTGAATTTCTGTTGTGAGCCTTATACTAAATTTGGAATTTTTTATGAATATTTTTAAGAGCAATGTTTGCACAATTTTAAATGCTATATCCGTTACATAACTATTTGTTTTAACTATTCATTTAGCTATTATTGTTGTATAAATTTGATTGTTTATACATGGATCCATGTTTTTAACTTATTTGTGTACTCAATAAATTGTTTATTGTAATCGTTTGACAATATTGCATTAGGTCCAGACCCAGCCTTCGTATAGTTGGCGCTTTGGTATACCTTATTAGTTTCATCTTTCCATTTTGACAACTAGGTGTCAAATTATCAAAGCCAGAGGTCTTATTTAGTAGGCGCTAGGTGTACTCCACTACCAATCCGTTTACAATACCTAGGTTTCAAAATGGCGCTTTAAACACAATTTCATTGGTTTAAGTATTTTGAACACGCAGTGCTGAAAATAGTGGGCAGGATAACGTGACATCATCGGTGAATAAAGATATAACTTTTAGAACGTTATGAAACTTCGTTTTGGAGAAAATATAGGTCAGTAGGTTTTAATTAATGTTTATTAACTTTAATATGTTAGTTGTTTAGCTTAAAAATTATAACAGAAAGTAATCCTTTAAGCTTTCATACCAACTGACATCTCTTTTTCACCATTAAATCATTAGCAAAATATGCATCTAATTTGCTCGGCATCCAGTATTTCATTATCTGTTTTAGAGTGAATATTAATGCAAGAAAAATAAGTAGTAGAAGGGAATTTTTTAGAATTAGTATGCACAAAGAGCATTCATTTTGAGACAGAATCCAATAAATATCTGACTTAGTGTAAAGCTTTAGAATCTGGGGCTCACAGGCATTTATGTTATATATATTTTATGATGTATTTCAGGGCTGTAACAGGAGCAATGTAAATTAGATTTGAACCTTTATGGGTCTCACTTGCTGGTGCAGCACTACTTTCTAATAATGTTAGTATTTAACCTGGTATGTTCAGGGCCGGATTTACATCTCAGGTGCCTGTAGGCACAAAAACCTGAAGCGCCCCCCCCACCCCCCCACCCCCCCTAGAAAAAAGTGGAAAAAATGAGGACTTTTTTTTATTATTATTTAGGACAACTAAAAATAAATATTAGATGTAAAATTACATTTTCCCTTTTATGGAGATACACAAATACACACACCAATTGCAATATTTGTTGTAATGGAAGCTACACCAAAAATCAATATTCACTTGACTCAAATGGCCATACAATTTCTATTATGTATAACAAAAACAAATCATGTTAAACTTTTAATGCAAAATATTCTAAAGAAAACCCTATTTAAAGGGACATCAAATGTGACAGTTTGCTGGGCATTTTATTATTGCACTAGTGCTTGCAGAGAAGTGTGTTAGCCTCTTGCAAAAGAGTTAAACACATAGTCAATGTCAGTTCTGAGACAGCAATACACATCTGTGCAGACCCAGATGGGCTCATAGGACATGTTTATTGACAAGCCATTAGTGTATTGCTTTTCTGGAGATGACTTTGACTATGTGCTTAACATTTTGTTGGAGTCAAACACAGTTTTGTGTAAACAATAGCAATATTAAAACTAGCAGCATGCAAGCTCATCACCATCAACAACCTGTGCAGCCAGTGGAAGAAAATATAAAATGTAGGGAAAAAAATCTTGTAAACTCTGATATTTTTGGTACAAACACACACAGATGTTACATTTATTTTGTTCTGAAATATAAATATCATATGATGTTGCTCTCAAAGGAAAACATGGAATGTTGTAGATTATATGTAATCCAGGGGTCAACAAATGTGTTTAAAATTAGAATTTAGAAATTCAATGGGAGGGGTTTAGTTTTAATCTTTGCCCCTCTCTCCTTCATGGCTCCCTCAACTGCTGTAACATATTCCCAATGAAACACTCGACTTTGTAGGCACCTGGCAGCACAATTCTTACTAAAATAAATGCCCTCATAAAAAAAAAAAAAAAAAAAAAAATTTTTTTTTTTTTTTTTTTTTTTTTTATTATTGACAGGCAGGCGCCCCTCACTGCAAGGCGCCTGTAGGCACATGCCTACTGTGCCTAATGGGAAATCCGGCCCTGGGTATGTTCATCTTTATATTTATTTTTAATACAAAATGATATTTTGCTCATGAAATTGTATTAAAAAGTGTTTTTAATTCTGAAAGCATAGTATAGAATATTAATCCCTTGGGTTCCAAAGAGGTCAGCAATAAATAACTATTGGCTAGATTACGAGTTATGCGTTACAGTTTTAACGCTGAAAAAATGGCAATTTCAGCGTAAAAACAGTAATGCAGCCATTACGAGTCGTGTTGGTATAGCTATACCGCAAGCATTTTAGCCTGTAACGCAACGTCAATCCCACACTCAAAAAAATGACGTTTTGGTGTGGGATTTCCATAGCGCCGGTATTACAGTTTGTGCGGTGAGGCTAAAATGCTTGCATTACAGTCTATACCGACACGATCCATACCACTATCTTAGAGCAGTAGTTATGGATTTTGTGTAACAAAAATGTTTCACAAAACTCATAACTAAACTGTTACAAAGTACACTAACAACCATTAACTACCTATTAACCCCTAAACCGAGGCCCTCCCGCATCGCAAACACTATTTAAAACTTATTAACCCCTAATCTGCCGCCCGTCTACATCCCGCCACTATAATAAAGTTATTAACCCCTATTCCGCTGCTCCCCGACACTGTCGCCATTAACTAAACCTATTAACTCCTAAAACGTCAGCACCCCACATCACCACTACTAAATAAACCTATTAACCCCTAAACCACCAGCCCCCCCACATCGCCACTAAATTTTTTTAACTATTAACCCCTAAACCTATCACCCCCTAGCTTTAAATTAAAATTACAATATCCCTATCTTAAAATAAATAAAAACTTACCTGTGAAATTAAAAAAAACTAAGTTTAAACTAACAATTAACCTAACATAACTATTATAACTAAACTATTATACTAAAATTAAAATAACTACCAATAAAAAAAACTAAATTACACATTAAAAAAAAAACTAACACTACTAAAAGTCGAAAATTACAAAACATAAAAAATAATAAATTACGAAAAAAAAACCCACTAAATTGCGAAAAATAACAAACGAAATTATCAATAATAAAAACAATTACAACTAATCTAATAGCCCTATAAAAATAAAAAAGCCCCCCAAAATAAAGAAAACCCCTAGCCTACAATAAACTACCAATAGCCCTTAAAAGGACCTTTTGTAGGGTATTGCCCTAAAGAAATCAGCTCTTTAACCTGGAAAAAAATACAAAGACCCCCCAACAGTAAAACCCACCACCTAACCAACCCCCCAAAATAAAAAACCTAACTCTAACAAAACCCTAAGCTACCCATTGCCCTGAAAAATCCAGGGTCGGCTCCAAGGTGGGGCATTGGTGGGCAATGCCCACCCAAATGGAATGCTTTGCAACCTTAAAAAAATATTGATATGATCATACGCTTTAAAAATAATAAATACAATAATGAATTGTGCTGCATGCTGGGGGCAGAGTTAGCTGCAGAACTGTGAGATCGCATCACGTATCTGTAAGGAGCGCCGTGTCTTAACCTCTTATTTGGAATTGGAAGTTAATTAGAGACTTTTTGGACTTGTCTTAAACCTTATTAATTTTACCTAACTATCGGGAGTTGCTCATTTTCTTAAACAATAGACCATGATAAGAATATGATTGTATCAAATAAATATAAGTGCTACCGGCTTCTATAGACGCCTCAAAAGTGCACTGTGATCTTAGGCTGAGCATCGATAGAAGCCGGTAGCCATTTATAGACTTATATTTATATGATACAATCATATTCTTATAGTTTCACAGTACATAGGTTGTATTAAGTAGACTGAAACAGGTATAGCTAAATCTAATCTAAAAAATGACCAGTATCTGAAAACCTAGTATCCTCACTGCTATTGCAAACAAAGGGGTTAATTGCTTTGGGGGGTTTGGGGAGCATGGCTGTTTAGGGGACATGATTGAGATTTGAGAATGAGTTTAAGGGTTTTGGATCATGGTGATTAAGGGGTGAATTGTTTTTAAGGAGCTATTGCACTGGGGGTCTCAAGTTTAATGGCTCTGTTTTTGTGCACTGCATAGGAATTAGACTTCATTCTTTTACCTAGTGATTTGGCACATATTCTCCAAATGTTAATAATAATGGATAAGCCAGCCAGAAGCTACACTTTCCTACAGAATATGTAGGTCTGCTCTTATTTTGACTCTCATATATGCTTTGTAAATGCGTGCCCCCTCGTGAAAAAAAATGCCCCCCCCCATTTAATTAGTTCTGGAGCCAATCCTGTATAAATCACCGGCAGTAGCATAGCTGTACTTTTGTCTGTGCATTTTTTTAGGGGTTAATTATTTTTTTTAGTTTTTTTTTTTGTGAAACCTAAAGGCTCTTTTCGGAGCCATTTAGTTAATTTAGTTAATTTAAATTTAAATTTTGTGTGGATTTTTTTTTTTTTGTGACGGATAAAATAATGTCACAGAGAGTATATAGTGCTGAGGAGGTGTATGCCATCCTTGCATCAGAGTCAGATGCCTCTATGTCTGACTCAGACCCCAATTTCGAACCTGCCATATGCTTAGATACATCATTAGATACAGTCTCAACTGATAGTGATGTATCTGTGGCTGCTAGCCCCCCTGCCAGAAGGAGGCGTGTTGCTGCCATTGCCGCTGAAGAGTGGGTAACGCTTGATCACCAGAGGCCAGATATCCCACTCTTCACAGCAAATCATGGCATCAATATGGATGTTGCAGGATTTAGCCCCCAAAGGTTTCTGGAGGTGTTTCTGGGCAATGATGTATTGGGGAACATTGTTGCCCAAACTAATTTATATGCCCATCAGTTCAGTGCTGCAAAGCCTGAAACATATTTGGCAAAGCAGCAATGAGCCCCCATCAATGTCAAAATTCAAAAGATTTCCTGCCTCCAAATAGTAAGTTTAAAAACCTTTATTCACTTATACAGGGTCCATAATACAGCAACAGCAACAACGTTTTAAACCAGCAATTGGTTCTTAGTCATGTCCAATTTAAAAAATTATGGGCATTGACTATGATGATTCTGCGTTTCATGCACTTCAGCGACAACAGCCTGTGACCCCATAGGGAGCATCCCCAATTTGTCAGGCTGTATAAAATCCGCCCTGATTATCCACTTTGCTGCCAGGTTTGCAGAGGCTTATACACCTGGAAAGAATATATGTGTGGATAAATCCCTGATGAAATATAAGGGAAGGCTGGGATTCAAGCAGTATATTCCTTCCAAGTGCTCCAGGTATGGGTAGAGTTGCCACCTCTTGCCCAGAAGATTCCTGGACACTTTCTAAATGGGGGTGGAGGGGGCGTGGTTTTGGTCATGGCTTGGGGCGTGGCTTCTCGCGGATTCAAATTCAATATGAAATAATATTTTTTATATATAAATATATATATAATATTATATATATTATGTATATATATATATATATATATCATGTATATATATATATATATACAGGGAGTGCAGAATTATTAGGCAAATGAGTATTTTGACCACATCATCCTCTTTATGCATGTTGTCTTACTCCAAGCTGTATAGGCTCGAAAGCCTACTACCAATTAAGCATATTAGGTGATGTGCATTTCTGTAATGAGAAGGGGTGTGGTCTAATGACATCAACACCCTATATCAGGTGTGCATAATTATTAGGCAACTTCCTTTCCTTTGGCAAAATGGGTCAAAAGAAGGACTTGACAGGCTCAGAAAAGTCAAAAATAGTGAGATATCTTGCAGAGGGATGCAGCACTCTTAAAATTGCAAAGCTTCTGAAGCGTGATCAACGAACAATCAAGCGTTTCATTCAAAATAGTCAACAGGGTGGCAAGAAGCGTGTGGAAAAACCAAGGCGCAAAATATATGCCCATGAACTGAGAAAAGTCAAGCGTGCAGCTGCCAAGATGCCACTTGCCACCAGTTTGGCCATATTTCAGAGCTGCAACATCACTGGAGTGCCCAAAAGCACAAGGTGTGCAATACTCAGAGACATGGCCAAGGTAAGAAAGGCTGAAAGACGACCACCACTGAACAAGACACACAAGCTGAAACGTCAAGACTGGGCCAAGAAATATCTCAAGACTGATTTTTCTAAGGTTTTATGGACTGATGAAATGAGAGTGAGTCTTGATGGGCCAGATGGATGGGCCCGTGGCTGGATTGGTAAAGGGCAGAGAGCTCCAGTCCGACTCAGACGCCAGCAAGGTGGAGGTGGAGTACTGGTTTGGGCTGGTATCATCAAAGATGAGCTTGTGGGGCCTTTTCGGGTTGAGGATGGAGTCAAGCTCAACTCCCAGTCCTACTGCCAGTTTCTGTAAGACACCTTCTTCAAGCAGTGGTACAGGAAGAAGTCTGCATCCTTCAAGAAAAACATGATTTTCATGCAGGACAATGCTCCATCACACGCGTCCAAGTACTCCACAGCGTGGCTGGCAAGAAGAAAGAAGAAAATCTAATGACATGGCCTCCTTGTTCACCTGATCTGTACCCCATTGAGAACCTGTGGTCCATCATCAAATGTGAGATTTACAAGGAGGGAAAACAGTACACCTCTCTGAACAGTGTCTGGGAGGCTGTGGTTGCTGCTGCACGCAATGTTGATGGTGAACAGATCAAAACACTGACAGAATCCATGGATGGCAGGCTTTTGAGTGTCCTTGCAAAGAAAGGTGGCTATATTGGTCACTGATTTGTTTTTGTTTTGTTTTTGAATGTCAGAAATGTATATTTGTGAATGTTGAGATGTTATATTGGTTTCACTGGTAAAAATAAATAATTGAAATGGGTATATATTTGTTTTTTGTTAAGTTGCCTAATAATTATGCACAGTAATAGTCACCTGCACACACAGATATCCCCCTAAAATAGCTATAACTAAAAACAAACTAAAAACTACTTCCAAAACTATTCAGCTTTGATATTAATTAGTTTTTTGGGTTCATTGAGAACATGGTTGTTGTTCAATAATAAAATTAATCCTCAAAAATACAACTTGCCTAATAATTCTGCACTCCCTGTATATAAGCCACAGCCAGTTCATTACATGAAAACACCCTGACTTAGAGCACAATGTGACCCTGTGGTATAAGAAGCTAGTCTCCTGGTAACGGGTTTGTAAATTGTACCTTTGTGCTGTTAGTTACGGGACCGGCACGGCTTCACGCACCTCTGCTGTTTGACTGTTTGTCTCCTTAGATGGCGCTAATAAATCTGTGCATCACAGCTGCGCAGCGCAGCGCAGCGATGGATGGACGTGAACCTCCTCTTCACCCCTCCTACATACTCCCGGCTCCATTTCTCCTCCCGGCCTAAGAGCTCCCCTGGCCAGCTAATTTTTTTTTTAATCTGTGCTCACTGCTGTGCCAGGGGAGCTCTCTTAGCCTGGGGCATTTGACGGCAGTTCCGGGACACGGGACATACATTCCTAGACCAGGATTGTCCCGGTGAACCCGGGGCAGGTGGCAACCCTAGGTATGGGGTAAAGGTGTATAAGCTCTGTGAGAGTGAGACTGGGTATACTCAGGCCTTCCGGGTGTATGAGGGAAAGGATAGCCACCTTGACCCTCCAGGTTGCCCAGAACATATAGGGAACCACTGGCAAGATTGTCTGGGACCTGATATTACCCCTAATGAACAAAGGGTATCATTTGTACTTAGATCATTATTATACAAGCGTCCTTTTGTTCAAGCTACTGTATCTCTTTGATACAGTAGTTTGCGGTTCAATTAAAAAGAACCGCGCAGGTTTCCCAGGACAACTTGCACGCACCCGGCTACGAAGTGGGGAGACCTCAGCTCTGCGCCAAGAGGAGCTGTTGGCACTTAAGTACAGAGACAGGAAGGATGTATACCTTCTTACCACCATCCACACAGAGAGGACGGTGGAGGTCTCTGTACGTTGTAGAGCTGAGATCATAAGGAAGCCAGTGTGCAAAGCGCCCTTTGAGTGCTAAGCACTTTCCCACCTGGGTGCTAAGCACATTTTAAGGGTTTCTAATTTTACATTTATTTATTTATACAATATTTTTTTTTAAAACTTTTTTCTTTTCTTTTCAGATCCCCAAGACTTATACCATTGGAAAGGTTAGGCGATTACCTTTCCAACGGTGGGTCTTGGGGGTCTGTAGCTGCTTAGATGACTGAGATACAGGCTTCTAAGCAGCATGCCCCTTTCCCTATATTGTCAATTGTCATTTTTAAATAAAGTTGCACGGTGACGCCATCAATCAAAACTGAAAGCCCCGGCGATGCCTGTCACTCTACAGGCACGATCGCCGGGGTAGGAGCGGGTGGGAGCCCCCAGATCTCCCTCAAGGTGGGAGAGTGCTAGTAACAGCTCTGAGCCGTCGTTAGCACCTGAGTGAGAAACTCTGCGACGGCTCAGAGCCGTCGTTAGCACTCAAGGGGTTAAAGGGACATTATACGCTCATTTTTTCTTTGCATAAATGTTTTGTAGATGATCTATTTATATAGCCCATAAAGTTTTTTTTTTTTTTATAATGTATAATTCTGCTTATGTTTAAATAACATTGCTCTGATTTTCAGACTCCTAACCAAGCCCCAAAGTTTTATGAGAATACCGTCAGCTACCTACTCCAGCTTGCTCCTGTTTGTGTAAAGGGTCTTTTCATATGCAAAAGAAGGGGGAGGGGGGAGTGTCTTATTTACCACTTGCAGTGGGCTTTCCAGCTACCTTTTCAACAGAGCTAAACTGAGAGCTTCTAAGTAAGTTTTTAAACAGTTTTATAATGGATTTTTATATCAGTATCTGTGCATCTTATTCTTTATAGTAGTGTCTATTACATGCAGTTATATGAAAAGGAGTGTATACTGTCCCTTTAAGAGAAATCCGGCTAAACCTCAGTTCAACCCCTCCAACTAAAACAAAACATACAATTTATAACTCAGAGGTAGCGCTCAAAGCAGGGATTAAATATGTGACTTGACTAAACAATTATAAACTATAAGTTAAATTGTATAATAATAAATGTGTTTATTTTGTAGCAAAGTTAAAAATATATAATCGGGACGCCTCCCTTAAGCAATTTAAAAGGCCATTTGGCCAGTATACAATATAAAACAATGCAGGAAATGTCATAAATGATAAAAAATAAAAGATGTTAAACAGCAAATACTCTCACATAAGTATAATAACATAAAAGATACATCCGATAAGCCTAGCTTGTAGGCAAAATGAAATATATGACCACCAAATACCACCAATGAGCAAGGATATAAATAATCATACAGTGCGTCTTGGCAATTCACGGTTAATTAACCGCCGATACAAAGTACCTTACACCTCAGATAGAGGCGTGTGAATGAAGTTTGTGGTGTAGCTCCTCTCTGCGGTCCTGTCCGCATCTTTATTAGCAGGTATTACCCCAGATATTTCAACGGGTCTTTGTTAAAGTGATGCTGTGGCAAGAGGATTCCTGGTCAGTGTAAGTCTAGGCGTTTCACCCCAGACTGGGCTTTATCAAGACTGCATCAAAGCTTATAACTGGCATATGGGTGGGGTTGATATGGCAGATCAGCTGCTGCAGCCCTACCTAAATATGCGGAAGACAAGGGCCTGGTACAAAAAGGTTGCAATTTACTTAATGCAGATTGCAACCCACAACGCTTTTTTGTTGTTCAAAAATGCAAACCCCAGAATGAAACAGACTTTTTTACAGTTTCAGCTCCAGATCATTTCAGGGATTTGTACCAAGATGCACCTGCTCCCCGGGCGGTAATGGGAGAGAGCAGAGTTGGGGCTACCCATTTTATTTTTAAAATCATCCCTACTCCCGCAAAGCAGAAACCACAAAAAGATGCAGAGTCTGTACCAAGAGGGGGCAGAGAAAGGACACCATATATTACTGTCCTGATTGCCCTGGACAGCCTGGACTCTGCATTGGGGACTGCTTCAAGCGTTATCATACAATGGTCCATTTAAAAAAAAAAAAAATTTGCTGTTATTCTTTTTTTGGCTATGTTCACTGTTAGAGTTTTTTTTTACTTTTACTGTACAAGATTTTTACATTTCACTACTCTATTTTTCAAAAGTTCTAATTTTTTTTTTTTTTTTTTATCAAAACCCCTGTCAAACCTATGCATGGGGGGCTTATGTGTACTCAGGGTGCCTTGCAGAAAACATTCTGGAGTGTTTTTTTGCAAAACCTTACAGCAGGCTCTCCTAAATCATAGTCAAAAAGCAATGTGTGTGTAAAAATGAAAATTGAAAAATTACCACCATAAACTTTCTCCAATTTTTTTTGGCTAAAACAGTTGCATCAAAGGCATCAAAGCACATCATATACAATACCTTGGGGTGTCAACATTTAAAAAATATACACTTTCATGGCAATAAATAAAACTGGGGTATGCGATAGGCCCCAAACTAAAGATAGGCCTATCAGAAGAAATACTCTCACTTTTAATAAATAAAATTACAAGTCATAAAATTGTAACTGAACCTTTCCAAAATCCAGGCAAACCTATATATGGGGGGCACACACACTTTCTCCATTTTTTTTTGGCTAAAACAGTTGCATCAAAGGCATCAAAACACCGCATATACAATACCATGGGGTCTCAACTTCTGAAATATATGCACGTTTACGGTGAGCAAATAAATTGGGGTATGTAAAAAACAAAAAACAAAAGAAGATAGTCAAAGAAGATATGCTAAATTTGAAAAAATCACAAACACATGTCAGAAGTTTGGCATTGCAAACCCCAAACAACCCAACAAACTGGTATCACTGTACTCAGGAGATCTTGATGAACAAATATTGGGGTGTTCTTTGGCAGTAACACATAACAGGAACTAAGAATTCATGCCTAAAGTATGTGTGTGAAAAAATAACACAAAAAAATGGCTACCCAAAAGTTTTATAAAGACTGGTGGTTAAATTAGTGCATGAAAAGTGTTAAAATACCAGCATTTCAAATACCCTAGAGTGTCTATTTTTTAAAATATATGGTTTTATGGGGGTAAATTATATTGGCCAGCTTCAGAAAATGTCCCAAATAGGACATGGGTGCATGATGACAGATTTGAAAATCCCAAGTTGGAAAACTGGAATGCGCCCCCTATAAGTAAGGCCTTTTAGCCCCCTGAAAACCAAACAAATCTATTCATGGGGGGTATCACTGTACTCAGGAGATATTGTTGAACACATATTGAGGTGTTTTTTAGCATGAACAATTAACAGGAACTAAGAATCCATGCCTAAAGTACATACCTCAGGAGATCTTGCTGAACTATTATTGGGGTGTTATTTGGCAAATTGGCAGTAACACATAACAGGAACTAAGAATTCATACCTAAAGTACAATGTGTGTGAAAAATAACACAAACAAATGACTACCCAAAAGTTTGATAAAGACTGGTGGTTGAATTAGTGCATAAAAAGTGTTAAATACCAGCATTTCAAATACCCTAGGGTGTCTACTTTTCAAAAATATATGGTTTGTTGGATGTAAATTACATTAGCCGGCTTTAGAAATGACCCAAATAGGACATGGGTGCATGATGACAGATGTGAAAATTCCAAGTTGGAAAACTGGAATGCGCCCCCTAAAAATAAGGCCTTTTAACCCCCTGAGAACCCAACAAACCTATTCATGGGTGGTATCACTGTACTCATGAGATGTTGTTGAACACATATTGAGGTGTTTTTTTTGCAGTAACACATAACAAGAACTAAGAATCCATGCCTAAAGTACAACGTGCGTGAAGAATAACACAAAATAATGACTACCCAAAAGTCTGACAAAGACTAGTGGTTGAATTAGTGCATGGAAAGTGTTAAAATACCAGCATTTCAAATACCCTAGGGTGTCTACTTTTCAAAAATATATGGTTTTATGGGGGTAAATTACATTGGCCGGCTTCAGAAATTACCCAAATAGGACATGTGTGCATGATAACAGATGGCAAAATTCCAAGTTGGAAAACGGGAATGCACCCCTAAAAATAAAGCCTTTTATCCCCCAGAGAACCAAACACACCTATACATGGGTGGTATCACTGTACTCAGGAGATGTTGCTGGACACATATTGGGGTGTTATTTGGCAGTTACCCTTAACATTCTCAGTAAATGTATTCTTAAATTGCTATTTTGTCAAAAAATCAACACTTTTTTTTCTTCAAATTTTGGCATAGATTGGTGGAAAAATGGTTGAATGAAAAGAGTCAAAATACCACAAATTTAATACCGTAGGTTGTCTTCTTTTTAAAAATATATACATGTGAAGGGTTATTCAGGGATTCCTGACAGATATCAGTGTTCCAATGTAACTATCGCTAATTTTGACAAAAAAAAGGTTTTGAAATAGCAAAGTGCTACTTGTACTTATTGCCCTATAACTTGCAAAAAAAGTACATGTAAACATTAGGTATTTCTAAACTCAAGACAAAATTTAGAAACTATTTAGCATGGGTGTTTTATGGTAGTTGTAGATGTGTAACAGATTTTGGGGGGCAAAGTTAGAAACAGTGTGTTTTTTTCCATTTTTTCATCATATTTTATAAAAAACTATAGTAAATTATAAGATATGATGAAAATAATGGTATCTTTAGAAAGTTAATTTATTGGTGACAAAAACAATATATAATATGTGTGGGTACACTAAATGAGTAAGAGGAAAAACATAATTTATGTAAGAACTTACCTGATAAATTAATGTCTTTCATATTGGCAAGAGTTCATGAGCTAGTGACGTATGGGATATACAATCCTACCAGGAAGGGCAAAGTTTCCCAAACCTCAAAATGTCTATAAATACACCCCTCACCACACCCACAATTCAGTTTAACAAATAGCCAAGAAGTGGGGTGATAAAGAAAGGAGTAAAAAGCATCAATAAAGGAATTTGGAAATAATTGTGCTTTATACAAAAAAGCATAACCACCACAAAATGGGTGGGCCTCATGGACTCTTGCCAATATGAAAGAAATTAAGTTTAGGTAAGTTCTTACATAAATTATGTTTTCTTTCATGTAATTGGCAAGAGTCCATGAGCTAGTGACATATGTGATAGCAATACCCAAGATGTGGAACTCCACGCAAGAGTCACTAGAGAGGGAGGGACAAAATAAAAAACAGCCATTTCGCTGAAAACAATTAATCCACATCCGAAATATAAGTTTTTTCTCAAAAAATAAAAATAAAAACTTAAATCATAAGCAGAAGAATCAAACTGAAACTGCTGCCTGAAGAACTTTTCTACCAAAAACTTCTTCCGAAGAAGCAAATACATCAAAATGGTAGAATTTAGTAAAAGTATGCAAAGAAGACCAAGTTGCTGCTTTGCAAATCTGATTAACTGAAGCTTCATTCTTAAAAGCCCAAGAAGTGTAAACTGATCTAGTAGAATGAGCTGTAATTCTCTGAGGCGGGGTTTTACCCGACTCCAAATAAGCTTGATGAATCAAAAGCTTTAACCATGATGCCAAAGAAACGGCAGAAGCCTTCTGACCTTTCCTGGAACCAGAAAAGACTAGACAGACTAGAAGTCTTCCTGAAATCTTTAGTAGCTTCAACATAATATTTCAGAGCTCTCACCACATCCAAAGAATGTAAAGATCTCTCCAAAGAATTCTTAGGATTATTACACAAATAAGGGACAACAATTTCTCTATTAATGTTGTTAGAATTCACAACCTTAGGTAAGAATTTAAATGAAGTCCGCAAAACTGCCTTATCCTGATGAAAAATTAGAAAAGGAGATTCACAAGAGAGAGCAGATAATTCAGAAACTCTTCTAGCAGAAGAGATGGCCAAAAGGAATAACACTTTCCAAGAAAGTAGTTTAATGTCCAAAGAATGCATAGGCTCAAATGGAGGAGCCTCTAAAGCCTTCAAAACCAAATTAAGACTCCAAGGAGGAGAGATTGATTTAATGACAGTCTTGATATGAACCAAATCCTGTACAACACAGTGAATATCAGGAAGATTAGCAATTTTTCTGTGGAATAAAACAGAAAGAGCAGAGATTTGTCCTTTCAAGGAACTTGCAGACAAACCTTTATCCAAACCATCCTGAAGAAACTGTAAAATTCTAGGAATTCTAAAAGAATGCCAAGAAAATTTATGAGAAGAACACCATGAAATGTAAGTCTTCCAAACTCGATAATACATTTTCTAGAAACATATTTACGAGCCTGCAACATAGTATTAATCACTGAGTCAGAGAAACCTCTATGGCTAAGCACTAAGCGTTTAATTTCCATACCTTCAAATTTAATGATTTGAGATCCTGATGGAAAAATGGGCCTTGAGATAGAAGGTCTGGCCTTAAGGGAAGTTGCCAAGGTTGGCAACTGGACATCCGAACAAGATCTGCATACCAAAACCTGTGAGGCCATGCTGGAGCCACCAGCAGCACAAACGATTGCTCCATAATGATTTTCGATATCACTCTTGGAAGAACTAGAGGCGGGAACATATAAGCAGGTTGATAACATCAAGGAAGTGTCAATGCATCCACTGCTTCCGCCTGAGGATCCCTGGACCTGGGCAGGTACCTGGGAAGTTTCTTGTTTAGATGAGATGCCATCAGATCTATTTCTGGAAGCCCCAACATCTGAACAATTTGAGAAAACACATCTGGGTGAAGAGACCATTCTCCCGGATGTAAAGTCTGACGACTGAGATAATCCGCTTGTCTATACCTGGGATATGAACCGCAGAAATTAGACAAGTGCTGGATTCCGCCCAAACAAGCATCCGGGATACTTCTTTCATAGCTTGATGACTGTGAGTCCCACCCGGATGATTGACATATGCCACAGTTGTGATATTGTCTGTCTGAAAACAAATGAACGGTTCTCTCTTCAACAGAGGCCAAAACTGAAGAGCCCTGAGAATTGCACGGAGTTCCAAAATATTTATTGGTAATCTCGCCTCTTGAGATTTCCAAACCCCTTGTGCTGTCAGAGATCCCCAAACAGCTCCCCAACCTGAAAGACTCGCATCTGTTGTGATCACAGTCCAGGTTGGATGAACGAAAGAGGCCCCTAGAATTATACGATGGTGATCTAACCACCAAGTCAGAGAAAGTCAAACTTTGGGATTTAAGGATATTAATTGTGATATCCTTGTATAATCCCTTGTATAATCCCTGCACCATTGGTTCTGCATACAAAGCTGCAGAGGTCTCATATGAAAACGAGCAAAGGGGATCACGTCCGATGCTGCAGTCATAAGACCTAAAACTTCCATGCACATAGCTACTGAAGGGAATGACTGAGACTGAAGGTTCCGACAGGCTGCAACCAATTTCAAACAGCTCTTGTCTGTTAGAGACAAAGTCATGGACACTGAATCTATCTGGAAACCTAAAAAGGCTACCCTTGTCTGAGGAATCAAATAACTTTTTGGTAAATTGATCCACCAACCATGTCTTCGAAGAAACAACACTAGTTGATTTGTGTGAGATTCTGCAGAACCTAAAGACTGAGCAAGTACCAAGATATCATCCAAATAAGGAAACACCGCAATACCCCACTCTTTGATTACAGAGAGTAGGGCACCAAGAACCTTTGAAAAGATTTTTGGAGCTGTCGCTAGGCCAAAAGGAAGAGCAACAAATTGGTAATGCTTGTCTAGAAAATAGAATCTCAGGAACTGATAGTGATCCGGATGAATCGGAATATGAAGATATGCATCCTGAAAGTTTATTGTGGACATATAATGCCCTTGCTGAACAAAAGGCAGAATAGTACAAAAAAGTTGGTACTCTTACATATCAATTCAAAATCTTTAGATCCAGAACTGGTCTGAATGAATTTTCTTTCTTTGGGACAATGAATAGATTTGAATAAAACCCCAGACCCTTTTCCTGAAACGGAACTGGCAGGATTACCCTTGATAACTCCAGGTCTGAAACACACTTCAGGAAAGCCTGAGCCTTTACTGGGTTCGCTGGAATGCGTGAGAGAAAAAATCTTCTTACAGGCGGTCTTACTCTGAATCCTATTCTGTACCCCTGAGAGACAATACTCTGAATCCAATGATTTTGGACTGAATTGATCCAAACATCCTTGAAAAATTTTAATCTGCCCCATACCAGCTGAGATGGAATGAGGGCCGCACATTCATGCAGACTTGGGGGCTGGCTTTGATCTTTTAAATGGCTTGGATTTATTACAATTTGAGGAAGGCTTCCAGTTGGAAACAGATTCCTTTGGGGAAGGATTAGATTTCTGTTCCTTATTATGTCGAAAGGAACGAAAACGGTTAGAAGCTTTAGATTTGCCCTTAGGTTTTTTATCCTGAGGCAAAAAGACTCCCTTCCCCCCAGTGACAGTTGAAATTATTGAATCCAACTGAGAACCAAATAATTTATTACCTTGGAAAGAAAGAGATAGCAATCTGGACTTAGAAGTCATATCAGCATTCCAAGATTTAAGCAACAAAGCTCTTCTAGCTAAAATAGCTAAAGACATATATCTAACATCAATTTTGATGATATCAAAAATGGCATCACAAATTAAATTATTAGCATGTTGAAATAATTTAACAATGCTAGACAAATCATGATCCGATATTTGTTGCGCTAAAGTTTCCAACCAAAAAGTTGAAGCAGCTGCAACATCAGCCAAAGAAATTGCAGGCCTAAGAAGATGACCTCAATATAAATAAGCCTTCCTTAGATAAGATTCAAGTTTCCTATCTAAAGGATCTTTAAAGGAAGTACTATCTTCCGTAGGAATAGTAGTACGTTTAGCAAGAGTAGAGATAGCCCCATCAACTTTGGGAATCTTTTCCCAAAACTCCAATCTAACAGTTGGCAAAGGATACCATTTTTTAAACCTTGAAGAAGGAATAAAAGAAGTACTAGGCATATTCCATTCCTTAGAAATCATATCAGAAATAGCATCAGGAACTGGAAAAACCTCTGGAATAACCACAGGAGGTTTATAAACAGAATTTAAATGTTTACTAGTTTTAATATCAAGAGGATTAGTTTCCTCCATATCTAAAGTAATCAACACTTCCTTTAATAAAGAACGAATATACTCCATTTTAAATAAATAAGAGGATTTGTCAGTGTCAATATCTGAGGCAGGATCTTCTGAATCAGATAGATCCTCATCAGAGAAAGATAAATCAGTATGTTGCCGGTCATTTGAAATTTCATCAACTCTATGAGAAGTTTTAAAAGACCTTTTACGTTTATTAGAAGGCGGAATGGCAGACAAAGCCTTCTGAATAGAATCAGAAATAAATTCTTTTAAATTTACAGGTATATCTTGTGCATTAGATGTTGAGGGAACAGCAACAGGTAATGAACTACTACTGATGGATACATTTTCTGCATGTAAAAGTTTATCATGACAACTATTACAAATCACAACTGGAGGTATAATCTCCACAAGTTTACAACAAATGCACTTAGCTTTGGTAGAACTGTTACCAGGCAGCAGGGATCCAACAGTGAATTCTGAGACAGGATCATATTTAGACATCTTGCAAATGTAAGAGAAAAAAACAACATATAAAGCAAAATTATCAATTTCCTTATATGGCAGTTTCAGGAATGGGAAAAATGCAAACAGCATAGCCCTCTGACATAGAAAAAGGCCAGAGGCAAAAAGCAATGGGGTCTTAAATAGAGAAAATATTTGGCGCCAAGTATGACGCACAACAAACAGAAAAAAAAATATATTTTTGGCGCCAAAAACGTTTGGAAACGAAACACTTGCGTCATAGATGACACAATCTTGTGAAAGGACCCGGCGTCAACTAAGATGCCGTAAATTATGAATTTGCGTCAACGAACGTAACTTCGCACCAAAAAATCTCGCGCCAAGAATGACTCAATCAATTCTGGCATTTTGCGCCCTTGCGAACCTAATTCTGCCCGCAAATTTAATAAAACAGTCAATTTGAAAAAAAGACTATACCCCAGGTAAGAAATAATTTTTCATAAAAAAAGCATTTCCCAGATATGAAACTGACAGTCTGCAAAAAAAGGAAATATACTGAACCTGAATCATGGCAAATATAAGTACAATACATATATTTAGAACTTTATATAAATACATAAAGTGCCAAACCATAGCTGAGAGTGTCTTAAGTAATGAAAACATACTTACCAAAAGACACCCATCCACATATAGCAGATAGCCAAACCAGTACTGAAACGGTTATCAGTAGAGATAATGGAATATGAGAGCATGGGTGTGGTGAGGGGTGTATTTATAGGCATTTTGAGGTTTGGGAAACTTTGCCCCTCCTGGTAGGATTGTATATCCCATACGTCACTAGCTCATGGACTCTTGCCAATGACATGAAAGAAATTACAGCTAAACACAAACACTGCAGAAATGTAAAAATAGCCTTTTTTCTCAAACGGTCAACAAATGGAAAAATGGTCTGGTCACTAAGGGGTTAAGCAATCAGTATGGCTAAATTATACTGCCAGTATTTTATGTGGTTGTTTTGGGGTGGATATCACTGGGTGGAGCTATGGAAATAGGAGGGGCTCTGCTGTAAAGTGTCCCTGTATTTTTTTTCAAATGTTGGCAAGTATGCTCTGTGCATGGGATTAATGTGATTTTCAAAATGGATATTTTTTTTTCTTACTTGCAAGAATTATTATAGTACATTTCTTTATGTCATATAAAATAAACTCCTTTGCCATATTTCAGCTTGAAAAAATGCAAATGTACTTTTTATTCTTATTTAATAATTAGAATAACTTATATAAACAAAAATAATGATGCTCGATTAAATTCTAAAATAATATAATATATCATAATCTAAGAGCAAGTTTTCTCTGTGAAAAAAATCACAAAAAGACAAAGGCGCCTCCTAGTGTAATACAGTTGGTGAAAGAGATTTGATAGGTAATCAAAAAGTTACTCACAAGTGGAGCAGCACCCAATTGTGCTAAATCAAACAGACTGGGATCTCACAGTGTCCCAGCTCACTGACACTGCAAGGAAACTGGTTTCTCCAATGTCTTGCCGGACTGACAGAGCTCAGACTCTCACAAAGAGGTTTACATAAAACCAAATTTTATTAATAAAATAAAAATCTCAGTGTCTCATGACACTAGATATTAAAAGAACAAGCAACGCGTTTCTCAGACTGCTGTCTGTTTCAAGAAGCCTGATGAAACAGACAGCAGTCTGAGAAACGCGTTGCTTGTTCTTTTAATATCTAGTGTCATGAGACACTGAGATTTTTATTTTATTAATAAAATTTGGTTTTATGTAAACCTCTTTGTGAGAGTCTGAGCTCTGTCAGTCCGGCAAGACATTGGAGAAACCAGTTTCCTTGCAGTGTCAGTGAGCTGGGACACTGTGAGATCCCAGTCTGTTTGATTTAGCACAATTGGGTGCTGCTCCACTTGTGAGTAACTTTTTGATTACCTATCAAATCTCTTTCACCAACTGTATTACACTAGGAGGCGCCTTTGTCTTTTTGTGATTTTTTTCACAGAGAAAACTTGCTCTTAGATCCTGATTTCCCTGACAAAGCAGCTGACTCCAGTCATCATCTGTGTTCCTGATCATTGATCATCCTGGTATTTGATCACATTCATCATTTGGGACTATTCCCACCCCAATTGGGACATTTACCATCTATATAACATTGCAGAAGAAGACAGCATTTCCAGATAAGAACCTTTCAGGAATTTCTTATTACTGTATTTGTTATTATTTGTGTTGTATCCTATGTTTCTCATAGTCCCATATTTATAAGAATTGTTTCACTTTTGTTTACATTATTCCGTATAGTATATTTTATTATAGTTATTATATGTAATATCTTGTTCTCTTCTCTCTTAGCCTATTTACATAATAATCATATAAGGTCCTGTGCGCCCCCTAGTAGTAACACACCCTTAGTGTTACTGATTGTTTCTTTTAATATATCATAATGCATAAAAGGTTATGGAATTAAAAATGTAGATTTACATAATGTTCAAATCCTTCTTTAATTCAGGCCAAGCTTGTGCTGGACATGAATAGCAGTTTTCAGAACAGCTGTAATTGCTATATCAAAAGCTTTTATCAGCACAAGTACAGTTACGTTCCATGAGATATATTGTTTGACTGATTAACCCCCTGGATCTAGTATAAGTGCCTCACCATGAATACATTCTAACCCATTTTACCCATTCAGCACTCACCAACCCAGTAGAGGATACTCTGGGTATTGCAGCCATCTTCTTTGAACCATAACTGCAATAGATTCAACCTAAGAGAACCTACCTACCATCTACCATGAAACAACACAACAAGGGATCCTCACAATAAGAAGCTCCTGCATATATATTTATCATTTTACCCTTATTCTAGCATTTAAAGTGGTTTCTTCAGTCTGTGACCCTGTCTGCACCAGACATCGATGGCCGAAAATCGTTGGTGGGTGGGAGCCGAAGTGGGAGGCGGGTGGGCGGCCATCGATGGCTTTTTGGATTGAGAGGCGGGGCGTGGTCGTCTGGGGTACACACGGACGCGCACGCGTGTGCACGGGGGGTGGCAGGCGGGCGTGTGCACGGGGAGGGAGCGGGTGGGAACCGCTGCACTACAGAAAAAAATAATACTTTTAAGTGGGAGAAAGGGGGGAGGGAATGGGTTAATAAATAGCTAAAGGATCTGGGAGGGGTGGGGGATGGTCTTTGTGGGGGAAGCTACACTACAGAAAAAAATAGATAAATGAAAAAAAATATATGTTTTTGAAAAAAGTGGGTACTGGCAGACAGCTGCCAGTACCCAATATGGCTCCAAATAAGGTAGAGGAGGAGGGTTAGAGAGCTGTTTGGGGGGGATCAGGGAGGTTGGGGGCTAAGGGGGGGACCCTACACAGTAGCATATGTAAATATGCTATTTAAAAAAAAAAAAAGATACCTTTTTATTTTAGTACTGGCAGACTTTCTGCCAGTACTTAAAGTGAAGGTAAAGTTTAAAAGTTTGATCTACAGAATTAAGTTAAATATTTAAATTCATTAGGACTTTCATTCATCAAATTTATTACATTTGTTTTAAAACGAACTTTTACCAATTTATAAATCCCAATATCGTCTCCGGTAATAACAACCCGTTTTTCTCTGATATTTCTACTTCCTCATGACGTATCTCTAAGTGCCAATTGAAATCCTGGCCGTTAGGCGGCCGTGACACTACGTCATCTTGATATTGGTCCGTCTGCGCATGCGTCACATCTAATCTGCATATTCAACATACCAAAGCTCGTGGCCGTTTAGCGCATGCGCACAGCATCCACACCTTAATGCGCATAATCTGAGGATTCACACACTGTTTGCAACATTGAAGCGGATCGCTCTAACACTGGAATACAAAGTAAGTGACTAACTCCGTTTCTAAACAGAAAAGCATCAATAGATTGAATATAATATAAGCTTGATGACAATCCTATCTCTCATACTTCGACTTTTTTATCGATTGTTTTGTCAATCGCATGCGCAAATGCTCTTCATCGTTGTGAACGCGCATAGATGATACCTATAGAGCGGGTAGGACCTCTCTATACGTAATGACTAAGAAAGCAGGAAGAATAAGATGGGAGGAGTCAGGATGAAAATGGCTGGAAAGAAACGTTAGTAATAAAATGAAAATAAGAATATTTTTTATTATAAATAAACGGCGATTATGTTTATATACATGGGGATAATGAGGTGCTGTGTTTTGAGTGTTCAAAATTAACTTTCACTTTAAGATGGCGGGGATAATTGTGGGGTGGGGGAGGGAAGAGAGCTGTTTGGGAGGGATCAGGGAGTGTGATGTGTCAGATGGGAGGCTGATCTCTACACTAAAGCAAGCTACCTAATTAAACCCGGCACTGCTGGGCATAATGCACGTGTGATACGCAGCAGCATTTAGCGGCCTTCTAATTACCAAAAAGCAATGTCAAAGTCATATATGTCTGCTATTTCTAAACAAAGGGGTTTCCCAGAGAAGCATTTACAACCATTTGTGCCTTAATTGCACAAGTTGTTTGTAAACAATTTCAGTGAGAAACCTAAAATTGTGAAAAATGTAACTAGCGCTAATTTTGAAATAAAAGTGGTTTGGAAATAGCAAAGTGCTACTTTTATTGCCCTATAACCTGCAAAAAAGCAAAGAACATGTAAACATTGGGTATTTCTAAACTCAGGACAAAATCTAGAAACAAGTTAGCATTAGTGTCTTTTGGTGGTTGTAGATGTGTAACAGATTTTGGGGGTCAAAGTTAGAAAAAGTGTGTTTTTTCCATTTTTTCCTCATATTTTATATTTTTTTTATAGTAAATTATAAGATACTAGTCCTAAAGCCTGTTCACACGGGCCATTTTTTGCATTACAGCGGTCCCACCCCTTGCTCTCTCTCTCCCCCTCTCTTTTGTGCTCTCTCCCCCCTCTCTTTTGTGCTCTCTCCCCCTCTCTTTTGTGCTCTCTCCCCCTATCTTTTGCGCTCTCTCTCGCTCCACCTCTCTTTTGCTCTCTCTCTTCCCCCTCTCTTTTGCTCTCTCTCTCACCCCCTCTCTTTTGCTCTCTCTCCCCCTCTCTTTTGTGCTCTCTCCCCCTCTCTTTTGCACTCTCTCCCCCTCTCTTTTGCACTCTCTCTCTCTCGCTCCACCTCTCTTTTGCTCTCTCTCTCCCCCTCTCTTTTGCTCCCTCTCTCCCCCTCTCTTTTGCTTTCTCTCCCCCTCTCTTTTGCTCTCTGTCCCCCTCTCTTTTGCGCTCTCTCCCCTCTCTTTTAGGCTCTCTCTCTCCCCTCTCTTTTAGGCTCTCTCTCTCCCCCCTCTCTTTTGCATTCTCTCTTTTGCGCTCTCCCCCCCTCTTTTGCGCGCTCTCTCTCCCCCTCTCTTTTGCACTCTCTCTCTCCCCTCTCTTCTGCGCTCTCTCTCTCCCCTCTCTTCTGCACTCTCTCTCTCCCCTCTCTTCTGCGCTCTCTCTCTCTCCCCCTCTCTTTTGCGCTCTCTCTCTACCCCCTCTCTTTTGCGCTGTCTCTCCCCCTCTCTTTTGCGCTCTCTCTCTCCCCCTCTCTTTTGCTCCCTCTCTCCTCCTCTCTTTTGCACTCTCTCCCCCTCTCTTTTACGCTCTCTCTCTCCCCCTCTCTTTTGCGTTTCCTCTCTTTTGCGCTCTCTCTCTCCCCCTCTTTTTCGCTCTCTGTCTCCCCCTCTCTTTTGCACTCTCTCTCTCCTCCTCTCTTTTGCGCTCTCCCCCTCTCTTTTGCGCTCTCTCTCTCCCCCCTCTCTTTTGCGCTCTCTCTCCCCTCTCTTTTGCGCTCTCTCACTTTTGCCACGCTCACTTTTGCCACAACAGCATGACAGGTAAGGCCAGGTGTGTTTGTCCTCGTGCTGTCTCTACTGCGCATGACAGCTTCGGACAAACACACTTGGCTTTTTATATAATAGGATGATGAAAATAATGGTATCTCTAGAAAGTCCATTTAATGGCGAGAAAAACGGTATATAATATGTGTGGGTACAGTAAATGAGTAAGAGGAAAATTACAGCTAAACACAAACACCGCAGAAATGTAAAAATAGCCCTGGTCCTTAAAGGTACAGTAAAGTCAAAATTAAACTTACATGATTCAGATAGAGTATGCAATTTAAAACAACTTTCCAATTTACTTCTATTATCAAATTTGCTTCATTCTCATGCTATCGTTTATTGAAAAGTAAAACTAGGTAGGCAGCAGTGTTTTGCAACATTGTATAACAAAGCTACAAATAATGTTGCAAAACACTTCTGCCATAGACTACTAAAGACACGTGCACACTCCTAAGCTCTTAGGAGCCTACCTAGTTTTACTTTTCAATAAAAGATAGCATGAGAATGAAGCAAATTTGATAATAGAAGTAAATTGAAAAGTTGTTTAAAATTGCATTCTCTATCTGAATCATGAACGTTTAATTTTGACTTTACTGTCCCTATAAGGGAAAGAAATTGAAAAATGGCCTTGTCCTTAAGGGGTTCAAATAGTGATACTCTGAATCACAAACTTTATTTTTAGATTTTCATATCTCTTTAAGATTACACAAGCTCTCTTGTGCAATCCCGCCCCCTGATCTCTAGCAACTGGTACAGAGCAAGTGAGTTCAGGGTAATTCATCTCTCCAGAGAGGGATTGTTTCTTAAATTTGAGGTCGCAGGCTCACTGTTGTGTCTTCCAGTACCTTGGCCAAATACAAATTGATTTAAATAAATTGGAGGTTTTGACAAATGACTGGCATTTAAAACATCACAAAGTACAAAATTATGTATTTAGGAAAGAAAAATTCAGACGTTAGTTACAGACTCAATGACACATTACTAACTATTGCAAAAAAAGGAAATTATTGTTTTAACTGATATGAAATTTGGTAAACAACATAATATTGTAGCAAGTAAGGTCAGTAGAATGCTTGGTCATATTGGTACCATTTTAAAATCAGTAGTCAGACATCAGCATGAGTAACGTCTACAGTTCTGGAGGCCATATCTAAAGAAGAATATAAATAAACTAGAATCTGTTCAAACAAGGGCTACTAAATGGTACATTGTCAGAGACAAAAAATTACAAAGAAAGACTTAATGACCTAATTGTTTAGAGTAGGGACAGAAGGGAGAGAATCTAGGGACTTAATATAACTCAAAAGCATTTCTTTACAGAGAGGGAGGTTAATTCAGTAAATAAACTTACATTAGAGGGTAAAAACTAACTGGGGGCTTTACGAATACCGGGGGTAAGCATAAGGTTATCCTATGAATTAATGAAGCTAAAACTAGATAGCAAATACTGGCAGAGTTGATGGGCCTATTTATTTTTGTCTGTTGTCAAAATCAATTTTCTTTCATGTAATTAGCAAGAGTCCATGAGCTAGTGACGTATGGGATATACATTCCTACCAGGAGGGGCAAAGTTTCCCAAACCTTAAAATGCCTATAAATACACCCCTCACCACACCCACAATTCAGTTTTACAAACTTTGCCTCCTATGGAGGTGGTGAAGTAAGTTTGTGCTAGATTCTACGTTGATATGCGCTCCGCAGCAGGTTGGAGCCCGGTTTTCCTCTCAGCGTGCAGTGAATGTCAGAGGGATGTGAGGAGAGTATTGCCTGTTTGAATTCAATGATCTCCTTCTACGGGGTCTATTTCATAGGTTCTCTGTTATCGGTCGTAGAGATTCATCTCTTACCTCCCTTTTCAGATTGACAATATACTCTTATATATATACCATTACCTCTGCTGATTTTCGTTTCAGTACTGGTTTGGCTTTCTACAAACATGTAGATGAGTGTCCTGGGGTAAGTAAGTCTTATTTTCTGTGACACTCTAAGCTATGGTTGGGCACTTTTTTAATAAAGTTCTAAATATATGTATTCAAACATTTATTTGCCTTGACTCAGAATGTTCAACATTCCTTATTTTCAGACAGTCAGTTTCATTTTTGGGATAATGCATTTGAATCAAATATTTTTCTTACCTTAAAGATTTGACTTTTTTCCCTGTGGGCTGTTAGGCTCGCGGGGGCTGAAAATGCTTCATTTTATTGCGTCATTCTTGGCGCAGACTTTTTTGGCGCAAAAAATCTTTTCTGTTTCCGGCGTCATACGTGTCGCCGGAAGTTGCGTCATTTTTGACGTTCTTTTGCGCTAAAAAATGTTGGCGTTCTGGACGTGGCATCATTTTTGGCGCCAAAAGCATTTAGGCGCCAAATAATGTGGGCGTCTTATTTGGCGCTAAAAAATATGGGTGTCGCTTTTGTCTCCTCATTATTTAAGTCTCATTATTTATTGCTTCTGGTTGCTAGAAGCTTGTTCACTGGCATTTTTTCCCATTCCTGAAACTGTCATTTAAGGAATTTGATCAATTTTGCTTTATATGTTGTTTTTTCTCTTACATATTGCAAGATGTCTCACGTTGCATCTGAGTCAGAAGATACTTCAGGAAAATCGCTGTCTGGTGCTGGAACTACCAAAGCTAAGTGTATCTGCTGTAAACTTTTGGTAGCTATTCCTCCAGCTGTTGTTTGTATTAATTGTCATGACAAACTTGTTAATGCAGATAATATTTCCTTTAGTAATGTACCATTACCTGTTGCAGTTCCATCAACATCTAGTGTTCAGAATGTTCCTGATAACATAAGAGATTTGTTTCTGAATCCATCAAGAAGGCTATGTCTGTTATTCCTCCTTCTAGTAAACATAAAAAATCTTTTAAAACTTCTTTTTATACAGATGAATTTTTAAATGAACATCATCATTCTGATTCTAATGACTCTTCTGGTTCAGAGGATTCTGTCTCAGAGGTTGATGCTGATAAATCTTCATATTTATTTAAAATGGAATTTATTCGTTCTTTACTTAAAGAAGTACTAATTGCTTTAGAAATTGAGGATTCTGGTCCTCTTGATACTAAATCTAAACGTTTAGATAAGGTCTTTAAATCTCCTGTGGTTATTCCAGAAGTTTTTCCTGTTCCTGGTGCTATTTCTGAAGTAATTTCCAGAGAATGGAATAATTTGGGTAATTCATTTACTCCTTCTAAACGTTTTAAGCAATTATATCCTGTGCCGTCTGACAAAATCCCTAAAGTTGATGGGGCTATTTCTACCCTTGCTAAACGTACTACTATTCCTACGTCAGATGGTACTTCGTTTAAGGATCCTTTAGATAGGAAAATTGAATCCTTTCTAAGAAAAGCTTATCTGTGTTCAGGTAATCTTTTTAGACCTGCTATATCATTGGCTGATGTTGCTGCAGCTTCAACTTTTTGGTTGGAAACTTTAGCGCAACAAGTAACAGATCATGATTCTCATAATATTCTTCTTCTTCTTCAACATGCTAATAATTTTATCTGTGATGCCATTTTTGATATTATCAGAGTTGATGTCAGGTTTATGTCTCTAGCTATTTTAGCTAGAAGAGCTTTATGGCTTAAAACTTGGAATGCTGATATGGCTTCTAAATCAACTCTACTTTCCATTTCTTTCCAGGGTAACAAATTATTTGGTTCTCAGTTGGATTCTATTATCTCAACTGTTACTGGTGGGAAAGGAACTTTTTTACCACAGGATAAAAAATCTAAGGGTAAAAACAGGGCTAATAATCGTTTTCGTTCCTTTCGTTTCAACAAAGAACAAAAGCCTGATCCTTGATCCTCAGGAGCAGTTTCAGTTTGGAAACCATCTCCAGTCTGGAATAAATCCAAGCCTTCTAGAAAAGCAAAGCCAGCTTCTAAGTCCACATGAAGGTGCGGCCCTCATTCCAGCTCTGCTGGTAGGGGGCAGGTTACGTTTTTTCAAAGAAATTTGGATCAATTCTGTTCACAATCTTTGGATTCAGAACATTGTTTCAGAAGGGTACAGAATTGGTTTCAAGATAAGACCTCCTGCAAAGAGATTTTTTCTTTCCCGTGTCCCAGTAAATCCAGTGAAAGCTCAAGCATTTCTGAATTGTGTTTCAGATCTAGAGTTGGCTGGAGTAATTATGCCAGTTCCAGTTCTGGAACAGGGGATGGGGTTTTATTCAAATCTCTTCATTGTACCAAAGAAGGAGAATTCCTTCAGACCAGTTCTAGATCTAAAAATATTGAATCGTTATGTAAGGATACCAACGTTCAAAATGGTAACTGTAAGGACTATCTTGCCTTTTGTTCAGCAATGGCATTATATGTCCACAATAGATTTACAGGATGCATATCTGCATATTCCGATTCATCCAGATCATTATCAGTTCCTGAGATTCTCTTTTCTGGACAAGCATTACCAGTTTGTGGCTCTGCCGTTTGGCCTAGCTACAGCTCCAAGAATTTTTACAAAGGTTCTCGGTTCCCTTCTGTCTGTAATCAGAGAACAGGGTATTGTGGTATTTCCTTATTTGGACGATATCTTGGTACTTGCTCAGTCTTTACATTTAGCAGAATCTCATACGAATCGACTTGTGTTGTTTCTTCAAGATCATGGTTGGAGGATCAATTTACTAAAAAGTTAATTGATTCCTCAGACAAGGGTAACCTTTCTGGGTTTCCAGATAGATTCAGTGTCCATGACTCTGTCTTTGACAGACAAGAGACGTCTAAAATTGATTTCAGCTTGTCGAAACCTTCAGTCACAATCATTCCCTTCGGTAGCCTTATGCATGGAAATTCTAGGTCTTATGACTGCTGCATCGGACGCGATCCCCTTTGCTCGTTTTCACATGCGACCTCTTCAGCTCTGTATGCTGAATCAATGGTGCAGGGATTACACAAAGATATCTCAATTAATATCTTTAAAACCGATTGTACGACACTCTCTAACGTGGTGGACAGATCACCATCGTTTAATTCAGGGGGCTTCTTTTGTTCTTCCGACCTGGACTGTAATTTCAACAGATGCAAGTCTCACAGGTTGGGGAGCTGTGTGGGGATCTCTGACGGCACAAGGAGTTTGGGAATCTCAGGAGGTGAGATTACCGATCAATATTTTGGAACTCCGTGCAATTTTCAGAGCTCTTCAGTCTTGGCCTCTTCTGAAGAGAGAATCGTTAATTTGTTTTCAGACAGACAATGTCACAACTGTGGCATACATCAATCATCAAGGAGGGACTCACAGTCCTCTGGCTATGAAAGAAGTATCTCGAATTCTGGTTTGGGCGGAATCCAGCTCCTGTCTAATCTCTGCGGTTCATATCCCAGGTATAGACAATTGGGAAGCGGATTATCTCAGTCGCCAAACGTTGCATCCGGGCGAATGGTCTCTTCACCCAGAGGTATTTCTTCAGATTGTTCAAATGTGGGAGCTTCCAGAAATAGATCTGATGGCGTCTCATCTAAACAAGAAACTTCCCAGGTATCTGTCCAGATCCCGGGATCCTCAGGCGGAAGCAGTGGATGCATTATCACTTCCTTGGAAGTATCATCCTGCCTATATCTTTCCGCCTCTAGTTCTTCTTCCAAGAGTAATCTCCAAGATTCTGAAGGAATGCTCGTTTGTTCTACTGGTAGCTCCGGCATGGCCTCACAGGTTTTGGTATGCGGATCTTGTCCGGATGGCCTCTTGCCATCCGTGGACTCTTCCGCTAAGACCAGACCTTCTGTTGCAAGGTCCTTTTTTCCATCAGGATCTCAAATCCTTAAATTTAAAGGTATGGAGATTGAACGCTTGATTCTTGGTCAAAGAGGTTTCTCTGACTCTGTGATTAATACTATGTTACAGGCTTGTAAATCTGTATCCAGAGAGATATATTATAGAGTCTGGAAGACTTATATTTCTTGGTGTCTTTCTCATCATTTTTCTTGGCATTCTTTTAGAATTCCGAGAATTTTACAGTTTCTTCAGGATGGTTTAGATAAAGGTTTATCCGCAAGTTCTTTGAAAGGACAAATCTCTGCTCTTTCTGTTCTTTTTCACAGAAAGATTGCTAATCTTCCTGATATTCATTGTTTTGTACAAGCTTTGGTTCGTATAAAACCTGTCATTAAGTCAATTTCTCCTCCTTGGAGTTTGAATTTGGTTCTGGGGGCTCTTCAAACTCCTCCGTTTGAACCTATGCATTCATTGGACATTAAATTACTTTCTTGGAAAGTTTTGCTCCTTTTGGCGATCTCTTCTGCCAGAAGAGTCTCTGAATTATCTGCTCTTTCTTGTGAGTCTCCTTTTCTGATTTTTCATCAGGATAAGGCGGTGTTGCGAACTTCTTTTGAATTTTTACCTAAGGTTGTGAATTCCAACAACATTAGTAGAGAAATTGTGGTTCCTTCATTATGTCCTAATCCTAAGAATTCTAAGGAGAAATCGTTGCATTCTTTGGATGTTGTTAGAGCTTTGAAATATTATGTTGAAGCTACTAAGTCTTTCCGAAAGACTTCTAGTCTATTTGTTATCTTTTCCGGTTCTAGAAAAGGCCAGAAAGCTTCTGCCATTTCTTTGGCATCTTGGTTGAAATCTTTAATTCATCATGCCTATGTCGAGTCGGGTAAAACTCTGCCTCAAAGGATTACAGCTCATTCTACTAGGTCAGTTTCTACTTCCTGGGCGTTTAGGAATGAAGCTTCGGTTGATCAGATTTGCAAAGCAGCAACTTGGTCCTCTTTGCATACTTTTACTAAATTCTACCATTTTGATGTATTTTCTTCTTCTGAAGCAGTTTTTGGTAGAAAAGTACTTCAGGCAGCGGTTTCAGTTTGAATCTTCTGTTTATGTTTTTCATTAAACTTTATTTTGGGTGTGGATTATTTTCAAAATAATAAGGGCGTCGCTTTTGTCTCCACATTATTTAAGTCTTATTTTTTCATTGCTTCTGGTTACTAGAAGCTTATTCACTGGCATTTTTTCCCATTCCTGAAACTGTCATTTAAGGAATTTGATCAATTTTGCTTTATATGTTGTTTTTTCTCTTACATATTGCAAGATGTCTCACGTTGCATCTGAGTCAGAAGATACTACAGGAAAATCGCTGTCTAGTGCTGGAGCTACCAAGCTAAGTGTATCTGCTATAATTTTTGGTATCTGTTTCTCCAGCTGTTGTTTGTATTGCTTGTCATGACAAACTTATTAATGCAGATAAAATTTCCTTTAGTACTGTTACATTACCTGTTGCTGTTCCGTCAACATCTAATTTTCAGAGTGTTCCTGATAAACATAAGAGATTTTATTTTTTAAATCCATTAAGAAGGCTATGTCTGTTATTTCTCCTTCTAGTTTACATAAAAGTCTTTTAAAACTTCTCTTTTTTCAGATGAATTTTTAAATGAACATCATCATTCTGATACTGATAATGGTTCTTCTGGTTCAGAGGTTTCTGTCTCAGAGGTTGATGCTGATAAATCTTTGTATTTGTTCAAGATGGAATTTATTTGTTCTTTATTTAAAGAAGTATTAATTGCATTAGAAATAGAGGATTCTGGTCCTCTTGATACTAAATCTAAACGTTTAAATAAGGTTTTTAAATCTCCTGTAGTTATTCCAGAAGTGTTTAATCTCCCTGATGCTATTTCTGAAGTAATTTCCAGGGAATGGAATAATTTGGGTAATTCTTTTACTCCTTCTAAACGTTTAAGCAATTATATCCTGTGCCATCTGACAGATTAGATTTTTTTTGGGACAAAATCCCTAAGGTTATGGGGCTGTCTCTACTCCTGCTAAATGTGCTACTATTCCTACGGTAGATAGTAATTCATTTTAAGGATCCTTTAGATAGGAAAATTGAATCCTTTCTAAGAAAAGCTTACTTATGTTCAGGTAATCTTCTTAGACCTGCTATATTTTTAGCGGATGTTGCTGCAGCTTCAACTTTTTGGTTAGAAGCTTTAGCGCAACAAGTAACAGATCATAATTTTATAGCATTATTATTATTCTATAACATGCTAATAATTTTATTGGTGATACCATCTTTTGATATCATTAGAGTTGATGTCAGGTATATGTCTCTAGCTATTTTAGCTAGAAAAGCTTTATGGATTAAACTTGGAATGCTGTTATGTCTTCTAAGTCAACTTTGCTTTCCTTTTCTTTCCAGGGTAATAAATTATTATTTCAACTGTTTCTGGAAGGAAGGGAACCTTTTTACCAAAGGATAAAAAATCTAAGGTAAATTTAGGTCTAATAATCATTTTTCGTTCCTTTCCTCACAATAAGGAACAAAAGCCTGATCCTTCATCCTCAGGAGCGGTATCAGTTTGGAAACTATTTCCAGTTTGGAATATATCCAAGCCTTATAGAAAACCTATAGCCAGCTCCTAAGTACCCATGAAGGTGCGGACCTTATTCCAGCTCAGCTGGTATGGGGCAGATTACGTTTTCTTCAAAGAAATTTTGATCAATTCCGTTCTCAATTTCTGGTTTTAGAACATTGTTTCAGAAAGGTACAGCATTGGCTTCAGTTAAGGCCTCCTGCTAAGAGATTTTTTCTTTCCCATGTCCCAGTTAACACAGCAAAGGCTCAGCATTTCTGAAATGTGTTTCAGATCTAGAGTTGGCTGGAGTAATTATGCCAGTTCCAGTTCTGGAACAGGGGCTGGGGTTTTATTTTATCTCTTCATTGTACCAAAGAAGGTCAATTCCTTCAGACCAGTTCCGGATCTATCAATATTGAATCGTTATGTAAGGATTCCAACATTCAGTTTCTGTAGGACTGTCCTGCCTTTTGTTTAGCAAGGGCATTATATGTCTACAATAGATTTACAGGATGTGTATCTGCATATTCCGATTCATCCAGATCACCTTTAGTGTCTGAGATTCTCTTTTTAAGACAAGCATTACCAGTTTTGTGGCTCTAGCCTCAGTTCCAAGAATTTTTTTCAAAGGTTCTCTGTGCCCTTCTTTCTGTAATCAGAGAACAGGGTTTTGGTATTTCCTTATTGGACGATATCTGGGTACTTGCTCAGTCTTCTCATTTTCGAAGAATCTCATACGAATCGACTTGTGTTGTTTCTTCAAGTTCATGGTTGGAGGATCAATTTACCAATCAGTTCATTGATTCCTCAGACAAGGGTAACCTTTTTAGGTTTCTAGAATAGATTCAGTGTCTATGACTCTGTCCTTGTCAGACAAGAGAAGTTTAACATTGATTTCAGCTTGTCAAAACCTTCAGTCACAATCATTCCCTTTGGTAGCCTTATGCATGGAAATTTTAGGTCTTAGGACTGCCGCATCAGATGCGATCTCCTTTGCTCGTTTTCACATGCGACCTCTTCAGCTCTGTATGCTGAACCAATGGTGCAGGGATTACTCAAAGATATCTCACTTAATATCTTTAAACCGATTATACGACACTCTCTGACATGGTGGACAGATCACCATCATTTAGTTCAGGGGGCTTCTTTGTTCCTCCGACCTGCGCTATAATCTCAACAGATGCAAGTCTTACAGGTTGGGGAGCTGTGTGGGGGTATCTGACGGCACAAGGGGTTTGGGAATCTCAGGAGGTGAGATTTCCGATCAATATTTTGGAACTCCGTGCAATTTCAGAGCTCTTCAGTCTTGGCCTCTTCTGAAGAGAGAGTTGTTCATTTGTTTTCAGATAGACAATGTCACAACTGTGGCATACATCAATCATCAAGGAGGGACTCACAGTCCTCTGGCTATGAAAGAAGTATCTCGAATTTTGGTTTGGGCGGAATCCAGCTCCTGTCTAATCTCTGCGGTTCATATCCCAGGTATGGACAATTGGAAAGCGGATTATCTCAGTCGCCAAACGTTGCACCTGGGCGAATGGTCTTCACCCAGAGGTATTTCCTCAGATTGTTCAAATGTGGGAACTCCCAGAAATAGATCTGATGGCTTCTCATCTAAACAAGAAACTTCCCTGGTATCTGTCCGGATCCAGGGATCCTCGGGCGGAGGCAGTGGATGCATTATCTCTTCCTTACAAGTATCATCCTGCCTATATCTTTCCGCCTCTAGTTCTTCTTCCAAGGGTATTCTCCAATATTCTAAGGAATGCTCGTTTGTCCTGCTGGTAGCTCCAGCATGGCCTCACAGGTTTTGGTATGCGGATCTTGTCCGGATGGCCTCTTGCCAGCTGTGGACTCTTCCGTTAAGACCAGTCTTTCTGTCTCAAGGTTCTTTTTTCCATCAGGATCTCAAAACCTTAATTTTAAGGTGTGGAGTTTGAACGCTTGATTCTTGGTCAAAGAGGTTTCTCTGACTCTGTGATTGATACTATGTGACAGGCTCGTAAATCTGTATCTAGAGAGATATATTATAGAGTCTGGAAGACTTATATTTCTTCAGGATGGTTTAGATAAAGGTTTGTCCGCAAGTTTCTTGAAAGACAAATCTCTGCTCTTTCTGTTCTTTTTTACAGAAGGATTGCTAATCTTCCTGATATTCAATGTTTTGTACAAGCTTTGGTTCGTATAAAACCTGTCATTCAGTCAATTTCTCCTCCTTGGAGTTTGAATTTGGTTCTGGGGGCTCTTCAAGCTCCTCCTTTTGAACCCATGCATTCTTTGGTCATTATATTACTTTCTTGGAAAGTTTTGTTTCTTTTGGCCATCTCTTCTGCCAGAAGAGTCTCTGAATTATCTACTCTTTTTTGTGAGTCTCCTTTTCTGATTTTGCATCAGGATAAGTCGGTGCTGCGAACTTCTTTTGAATTTTTTACCTAAGGTTGTGAATTCTAACAACATTAGTAGAGAAATTGTGGTTCCTTCATTATGTCCTAATCCTATGAATTCTAAGGAGAAATTATTGCATTCTTTGGATGCTGTTAGAGCTTTGTAATATTATGTTGAAGCTATTAAGTCTTTCCGAAAGACTTCTAGTCTATTTGTCATCTTTTCCGGTTCTAGAAAAGACCAGAAAGCTTCTGCCATTTCTTTGGCATCTTGGTTGAAATCTTTATTTCATCATGCCTATGTTGAGTCGGGTAACACTCCGCCTCAAAGGATTACAGCTCATTCTACTAGGTTAGTTTCTACTTCCTGGGCGTTTAAGAATGAAGCTTCGGTTGATCAGATTTGCAAAACAGCAACTTGGTTCTCTTTGCATACTTTTACTAAATTCTACCATTTTGATGTGTTTTCTTCTTCTGAAGCAGTTTTTGGTAGAAACATACTTCAGGCAGTGGTTTCAGTTTTAATCTTCTGCTTATGTTTTTTCATTAAAAATTTTATTCTGGGTGTGGATTATTTTCAGCAGGAATTGGCTGTCTTTATTTTATCCCTCCCTCTCTAGTGACTCTTGTGTGGAAAGATCCACATCTTGGGTAATCATTATCCCATACGTCACTAGCTCATGGACTCTTGCTAATTACATGAAAGAAAACATAATTTATGTAAGAACTTACCTGATAAATTCATTTCTTTCATATTAGCAAGAGTCCATGAGGCCCGCCCTTTTTTGTGGTGGTTTTGATTTTTTTGTATAAAGCACAATTATTCCAATTCCTTATTTTATATGCTTTCGCACTTTTTTCTTATCACCCCACTTCTTGGCTATTCGTTAAACTGAATTGTGGGTGTGGTGAGGGGTGTATTTATAGGCATTTTAAGGTTTGGGAAACTTTGCCCCTCCTGGTAGGAATGTATATCCCATACGTCACTAGCTCATGGACTCTTGCTAATATGAAAGAAATTAATTTATCAGGTAAGTTCTTACATAAATTATGTTTTTATCCCTCCCTCTCTAGTGACTCTTGCGTGGAAAGATCCACATCTTGGGTAGTCATTATCCCATACGTCACTAGCTCATGGACTCTTGCTAATTACATGAAAGAAAACATAATTTATGTAAGAACTTACCTGATAAATTCATTTCTTTCATATTAGCAAGAGTCCATGAGGCCCGCCCTTTTTTGTGGTGGTTATGATTTTTTTGTATAAAGCACAATTATTCCAATTCCTTATTTTATATGCTTTCGCACTTTTTTCTTATCACCCCACTTCTTGGCTATTCGTTAAACTGAATTGTGGGTGTGGTGAGGGGTGTATTTATAGGCATTTTAAGGTTTGGGAAACTTTGCCCCTCCTGGTAGGAATGTATATCCCATACGTCACTAGCTCATGGACTCTTGCTAATATGAAAGAAATGAATTTATCAGGTAAGTTCTTACATAAATTATGTTTTTCTGTGTTTACTCCTGTTTGTTTTCTCACATTGGCTATTTTACAATAGTTACCACCTCCACTACATGTACTCACATCATTACATTCTTTTCTGTCTTATTAGCCCCTTTATTATGCTTTAAGATGTAACTTGTAATTCCACTCCACCCATATTGATCAGTGTGGCTACAGACCTGCAGAAAATAAACTCTGAAACTCTTGCCCTTTAATTTGAAAAATTACTATAATATTGCAATGCTGTTTTTGCAGCTGTGAACAGGAGTCCAATGTATGACATGTATATACCTACATAAGACTCCAAGCAAAATGCAAGCCCCTTACACCCAGTTTATAATGGCTGTGGCTGATATCATACACTGGCTACAATCAAACCACAAACAAAACCATACCCCCTCTGCTCCTTTATACCAGCAGTATACATATCAAACTCCAGATCAGGTTTATGTCACAACCTCATTGTGCTAGATGGTCTCAGGAGTGAGGTATGGACAGAACTGGATTGGATTTTATGGTTTCTCTTTTATTATTTTGGAAAAAGAACAAAAAAGTGGGAATAGACAATCTCACAAATTACATGGTGATTTGGAGCTCTGAAAAAGGTTCAGCATTTACATGATCTTGAAAATAGGGTAGTTATTTGATCCAGTCCCCTTTATTCATACCTGGTACCTAGTTTATTTCAAGAAGGATTTAAAATAGTCTAGTGGTTTGGCAACAATGCTGCTTTAACTTTGTTTTGTCTCTTCAACTGTGACATTCATTATTATTAATGCGAAACTATTTCTCTTACATGAAGAGCAGTTTCTTCACAGATGCCAAGTTTTTAGTTTTGTATAAAACTGAAGCATGGCATGGCCCATAAACCATTGCTCATTCCTTCTTTTTAGTGAAGCATATAACTCTGAGAAATTGCAAGAATGCCTAAGATTCAAAGTCTCCTAAAAATGTGCAACTTGACTTGCATAAACTCATACATATACTGTATTTTCATTCTGCTTCATCAGACAAGGTATTTTATTACTTCATTAGATGTATTTTAAAATATGTTTTGGTTTATACAGTTACGTTTATACTGTAGTATACATTTGCTTTTAGATGGTGTTCAAGATTTTTTTTGGGAACCTCAAGTGACAAACCAAGATGTTGTCTACCACAAATGTAATGGGAAAAAAAACAAAACTAAAAGGACATTAACCACCTCTTGCTTCTGTGTAAGAACTGTACTTGTATAACTCTTCCTAGACAGACCGAAAAGCAAATTCTGTCGACTGCAAATTCTGCAAATCCAGTGGCTAGTTTAGATAATTTGCTGCATTATGAATACCTAGTTTATTTAAAAAAAAATGCTATATGGCCATTCTAGGGAACATTAAAGTTAAAATTCCCCATTGAGAGAACGCACCTCCCTATTCATTCCTACAATTCATACACCAATCATAATAGGTGTATGAATTGTAGGAATTCAGTGTACTTAGCAGGTTGTTCCAGTTGCCATTTGCAATATGTGGGTATGACGACTAGGGAGGTGCGTTCACGCATTAGGGAACACCTCTCTAATATCAAGGCAGGTACCCTGACCACTCCCTAGTCCAACATTTTAATAGGGTCCACAACAAAGATGATACAAGTTTCAAATGGACCATCATTGAAATAGTAAATGTGGGGAGGAGAGGAGGGGACAGGTACCAAGCCTTGGCAAACAGAGAGGTCTTTTGGATTTTTCAGCTACAGACAAGGTTTCCTAATGGCCTCAATTCTGCATATGACCTAATTAATTTTTTGTAATTAATATGAGGCAGGAGCCATATACACATAATGTAAGGATGAGATAAGTTTAATCATAATACCCGTAGGTTCTATTGTTATTGTTTAAAGGGCATTGATCTTGTAAGAGAATTGTTATAAGTTATATTTTTTTAGTTAAACGCTATTAGGGGTATTGTACATTGATTAGATGCAAAATATTAATGTCCCATGGAAAGTGGGAATTAAGTGTGCAGAAGGTGTTGTAACACTATAGAATTTATGGGAATTGTATAACAGGGGAATAGAATGTGTCACAACATGATTCATCTTTGTCCATAACAGTATGTTATTTGAGGAATTGTATATAGATCAAATATAGATCATTAATGTATTATGGAAATTGTCAATTAAGTGTGTATAAGGTGTTGCATTTTAATGGAAAATACAGAAACTGTATGTACATACAAGAAAATATGCAAATTGCATGTGTTATAGAAGAATTTACTCTTACTTTTTGTCCATTATATTTGGTAGCTTATTGTAAAATGTATATATTAAGCCGTTTAGCATAGTGAGGCTATTGCTGCACCAACAATATTTTTATGGGCATACATTAATTATTTAGAATAGGTACACAATATGCTAAATGTAAGCACCATTCATAATACAATTAATATTGCGACAGTTACATTAGTTACAAACGAGGTATGCATTACATGAACAGTGTTATGTTTAAGCCATACAATAATTATTAAGGTGCTTAGCTGAGGCGGTATACCTTTAAGGTGAGCCTCTAATTAGGAGTTAGTAACTTCCTGCCCATTAGCGAATTACATTGTTTTACCCTCTTTTTAAGCCCATAAGCAGAAGGTAAATCTAGAGAGCTATGAGTACGGCGTCTTTGCCGAAACACGTAAGCTTTACTACAAGCTAAAGGGCATTGTTATGTTTATGTTCATGTTTTAAAGAAGCCAATAAAGAACTGTTTTTACAAAGTTGCTGATTCTCCGAAATCGTTTCTTGAAAGCATTCTAGGGAACCTGAAACAAAGTACAATTTGTACACAAAACCAATAGGTGTTTGATGTCCATTTATTGACTTATTATTTATGTCTAAACTTAAAATAGCCAGAATGTGTATTTTTGTAATTAACATTCTGTGCTAGAGTCTTTTAAACTATGTAAACTGTCTTATAAAAAGTCAGTTATCACCTCCAGCTCTAGAGCTATATGGGAAACTATAGGATCCCAGTCTTAGAGGCCTATTTATCAAAGGTCTTGCGGACCTGATCCGACAGTGCGGATCAGGTCCGCAAGACCTCGCTGAATGTGGAAAGCAATACGCTCTCCGTATTCAGCATTGCACCAGCAGCTCACAAGAGCTGTTGGTGCAACGCCGCCCCCTGCAGACTCGCGGCCAATCGGCTGCCAGCAGGGAGGTGTCAATCAACCCGATCGTACTTGATTGGGTTGAATTGTGGCGATTCCTGTCCGCCTGCTCAGAGCAGGCGGACAGGGTTATGGAGCAGCAGTCTTTAGAAACACGGGCCCACAAGCTCCATTCTGAGCTTGATAAATGGGCCTCTTAGATACTAATCTGGATGAACAATGCTAGTAAATCCTTGTGTGTGTTTTAGTTGTTCATTTTAAATGGTAGAGGAATAATATTCCTAGTTTATGAATTTAATAATTTCCATTAAATAAAGTACCTTTTTTAAGAAAATTGTGTTGTTGTTTTTTAGTTCTATAAACTAGTATTTTTGTTTCAAATAAAAGTGATATATATCAAAGTAATGAGGTTGTGAAGCCCAATTATAGTGCCTGTACTAGTATTACCAAAGATAGAATTGTAGTATTAATTACCCTTATTATCCTTATTGCTACAATGAAGTCTGGCAAAAGTCTTTGTATAAGGATGCTTATGTAGTAGTCATGGGAAAACAATTCAGTAATTCAGAATTAAAAACTATTAGTAAAGGTTTGCTTATATGTGATAATCTGGAGTGGAAAAAGAATACAAAACTGGAGCTATGTCAGTCAATTCAATAAATAAGCAATGCTTATCTGATATAGATAATGGTATTGAGTGCATATCAGACTTTTCTATTATTATTGTCTGGAAAAATGGTTCCTGATAACGTGTTTAATCTACTCCTTTAGTGAGTCGTACTGGAGCAGATAGCTGTTATAAAGAGCAAATAACATCTCCTGGTTTAGATTATCACCGTCTAATGAATATAAGTGTATACATCCTCAAAATGGTTAAAGGGCCATGATACCCAAATGTTGAAACACTTGAAAGTGATGCAGCAAAGCTGTAAAAAGCTGACTAGAAAATATCACCTGAACATCTCTATGTAAAAAAAGAAAGCTATTTTACTACAAAAGTTCCTCAGTAGCCACATCCCATTTTAAAGTACTTCTAAGCAACAAATCAGTATGTCTGTCCCGGGACAGCTAAGGGATTGAGCCTCATGCACTCTCATGTTATTTACCTATTCAGTTTAAGGAATTTTACTATGAAATCTCATGAGAGTTAAAGGGACATGAAACCTAAAATTTTTCTTTCATGATTTAGATAGAGAATACAATTTAAAAAAACTTTCCAATTTACTTCTATTATTTAATTTGTTTCCTTCTCTTGTTATCCTTTGCTAAAAGGTTTATCTAGGTAAGCTCAGGAGCAGCAAAGAACCTAGGTTCTCGCTGCTGATTGGTGGCTGCATATATATACAGAATGTCATTGGCTTACCCATGTCTTCAGTTATAAACCATTAGTGCATTGATGCTCATTCAACAAATGATATCAAGAGAATGAAACAAATTAGATAATAGAAGTAAATTAGAAAGTTGTTTAACCCCTTAAGGACCAGCGACGTACCCTGTATGTCACTGGCCTATTTTTGGGACTTGATTGTTGCCACCAGCGATGAGACTGCTCTATTCCACAAAGCCTGCTGGAGGGCATTAATAGCATGTTCCTGCTAGACTTGTGCTATTATGTCCTGAAAAAACCCTTAACGACCAGTGACATACAGGGTACATTGTGGTCATTAAGGGGTTCAAATTGTATTTTCTAACTGCATCATGAAAGAAAATGTTTGGGTTTCATGTCCGTTTAAGTCAAATCTGTTGAGATCACAGTAAAAGAGTTCATGACCTCAGCACTGCTGATGCTGATTGGCTGCAGTTCATTTCTTCATATATTTTTTTACCTGCATCTGGGCAGCAGCTGAATTATAACTTTTTACACAGAACTTACTCTGCTGAACTGAGGAGATTGTGAGGTAAAATATTTTTCTTTTTTACATAGAGATGCTCAGGTGATATTTTCCTGTTAGCTTTTTACAGTTATACTGCATCAGTTTCAAGTGATTTAGCATATGAGTATTATATCCCTTTAAGGTACCAAAAAATATTTTTTGTTTATTGTGGATTATAATACGCATGCAGCTGCTTGTGCTTGCTGTAAAGGTTAATATTTTTTAAGTATATGGGTTTGGGGCTTATCCAGTGCAAATTTAAAGTAATTCATTACACATGAAATTAACAAGTACACTGTATATTGCATTGTCCCCTTGTTTGCATCTTTAAATGTACTTAATGCTCAGTAATAACCTTGAACCTAATTGAACCTGAGGGATATCAAGAACTCTTAAAACTATTTTCAGATTCAGAGAAAACATCATTATCACTTCATCACTATCAGTGGATAAGAACAGTGTCTATGAGAAGCTGATGTAACTGAGGGTGAATGATCAGAGAAGGGGGTATGTGTTATATCAGTAGCACAATGCCTTGCTTGGTGTGAGGTGACATTCAGATAGGCTCACACAGATAATGCAACACAAGAGGAATTCTCATTTGTATGGACAGTGTTTTAAAATGCTATATGGACATTTAATAAATGTTACAGTTGTATAAATACTATGTAATGCCTGATAATGTAAAACACAATTGCCTAGATTACAAGTTTTGTCGGTAAAGACCTGCGGGGCTAACAAGCCTTTTTTTCCAGCGCTCACTTAAGCCAACGCGGGTATTACAAGTTTTCTGAAAGGCTGGGTTAGCCTCAGAAAAGTGAGCGTTGAGCAAATTTAGCTCCACTTCTCTCTGTAATACCAGCGTTTCTTAAGTCAGCGGTGAGCTGGCTAAACGTGCTCGTGCACAATTTCCCCATAGGAAACAATGGGGCTGAGCTGGCTGGAAAAAAACCTAACACCTGCAAAAAAGCAGCGTCCAGCTCCTAACGCAGCCCCATTGTTTCCTATGGGGAAATAAAAGTTATGTCTTCACCTAACACCCTAACATGAACCCAGAGTCTAAACACCCCTAATCTTACACTTATTAACCCCTAACTTGCTGTCCCCGCTATCGCCGACACCTACATTATATTATTAACCCCTAATCTGCTGCTCCGGACACCGCTGCCACCTACATTATCCCTATGAACCCCTAATCTGCTGCCCCCAACATCGCCAAACCCTACATTATATTTATTAACCCCTATCCTGCCGCCCCCAACGTCGCCGCCACCTAACTACACTTATTAACCCCTAATCTGCCGACTGGACATCGCCGCCACTATAATAAATGCATTAACCCCTAAACCGCCACACTCCCGCCTCGCAAACACTATAGTAAATTTTATTAACCCCTAATCTGCCCCCCCAATGTCGCCGCCACCTACCTACAATTATTAACCCCCTAATCTCCCGCCCCCAATATCGCCGCAACTATAATAAAGTTATTAACCCCTAAACCTAAGTCTAACCCTAACCCTAACACCCCCCTAAGTTAAATATAATTTAAATAAATCTAAATAAAATTACTATAATTAAATACATTATTCCTATTTAAAAATAAATACTTACCTGTAAAATAAACCCTTATATAGCTACAATATAACTAATAGTTACATTGTAGCTATTTTAGGATTTATATTTATTTTACAGGCAACTTTGTATTTATTTTAACTAAGTACAATAGCTATTAAATAGTTATTAACTATTTAATAGCTACCTAGTTAAAATAATTACAAAATTACCTGTAAAATAAATCCTAACCTAAGTTACAAATACACCTAACACTACACTATCAATAAATTAATTAAATAAATTAAATACAATTATCTTACATAAAATACAATTAAATAAACTAAACTATATTACAAAAAAAACAAACACTAAATTACAAAAAATAAAAAAATATTAAAAGAATTTTAATCTAATTACACCTAATCTAAGCCCCCAATAAAATAAAAAAGCCCCCACAAAATATTAAAATGCCATATCCTAAACTAAATTACAAAGTAATCAGCTCTTTTACCAGCCCTTAAAAGGGCTTTTTGCGGGGCATTGCCCCAAAGTAATCAGTTCTTTTACCTTTAAAAAACCCCAAATACAATACCTCCCAACATTACAACCCACCACCCACACACCCCTACTCTAAAACCCACCCGATCCCCCCTTAAAAAAATCTAACACTACCCCATTGAAGATCACCCTACCTTGAGCTGTGTTCACCCAGCCGGGCACCGATGGGCCAGAAGAGGACATCCTGACCAGCAGAAGTCTTTATCCAATCGGGGCAGAAGAGGTCCTCCATCCAGCAGAAGTCTTCATTCAAGCACATCTTCTATCTTCAATCAATCGGAGCGGAGCGGGTCCATCTTCTATCCAGCCGATGCGGAGCCATCCTCTTCTTCCGATGTCCTAACGAAGAATGAAGGTTCCTTTAGGTTCCTTTAGGTTCCAAGATGGCGTCCCTCGAATTCCGTGTGGCTGATAGGATTCTATCAGCCAATCAGAATTAAGGTAGGAAAATTCCTATTGGTTGATTTAATCAGACAATCGGATTGAAGTTGACCTCACATTCTTTTTTTTTTAATTTCTTTATTTATATACCAATTCAAGCAGACAGTTCATATGACAATTAGAAAAATACAACATAAAAGAAGAACATACAAAAATCACTTGTCATATATACCATAAAAATAATATCTTATATCCTTGTTTCTCCTAAACCAAGAAAAACGAGGCAAAAATGAAACAAGACTAGTAATCAACTAGCTAATATGCTACACTCTTATCACTTGAATTGGAAATTTTCACAACCTTAATTTAAAATACACATAAGACTGGCCGCTAGTTCAGTTAACACAGCACAAGTCAAAACCGAGCAACACCGGCCCAATGGGACAGGACAAAACAACACAAAGAAAAAAGAGAGAAAAAAAAAAAAAAAGAAAAATTTGCTCCTGTCTATATGTACATCTTCCTGTCAAGGACTTACTATCGACCCCTGGACAGAGACTTTGTATCGCCAGATTTACAGGTCCTCCCTACTTATGTATCCTGCTTTGAAGAAAGGTTTCATTATTTCCTCTATAAACTCAGCTGTCTGTATCTTAATAATCTTCCTCCATTTTGTAAAGAAGGCCTTAAACTGATTCACATTGCCGGGTTCTATATTCAGTTGTTCATATATCAGCTGACCAATCACCTTCTGTCTGAATTCTGCTATGCTAGGGTATTTTTGAGCTTTCCAATACTGTAATATTAAATTCCGAGCTACTTGTATTATAGTCGTTATAAGCAAATATTCTTCTTTCTTAAATTGGTTTGGTAGCACAAAAAAAAGTACAGAAGTAAGAGTAGGGGAAAAACTTTGTGTTAAGAATCTGTTTCACCAATATGCCACCTTTTTCCAGTACTGTAATATCTTAGGACAATACCAGAAACAATGTGTGATATCTGCCTGTGGTGCGTGACAGTGGAAGCAGTCTCCTTTGGAATTTTTATCCCATTTAGCCAATAATTTAGGGGTAATATATGCGTTGTTTATGATATAGCTATGCGTTTCCTTCCACCGCGTATACCTATCTCCAACTATTTCTATACTTTGTTTGATATTTATTTCTGTAATTTCTGGCAGAATCTTTTGCCATTTATTCTGTAGGTTCTCTAAATGTATCTTACCTAAGTTTTTCATAATCATTTTATACCATGTTGCAATTGAGAAAAAAAACGCCCTATAAATTTGAATACCTATTCCGACTATTCCTAACTCCCAATTACTATCTTGATTGTACGTTAAATGATTGTAAAATTGTCTTGCCTGAAGATAGCCAAAAAAGTGATGTCTCGGTAGACCAAATTCTTCTTGAATTTGTATGAATGATTTTATCAACCCGGTTCTTTTATCTAACAATTGTACTATGTACTCCAAGCCTGCATTTCTCCAGATATGAAATATTCCATAATTCAAGCCAGGTCCAAAATCTATATGTCCCAGAAACGTAAGATATTTGGATACCTTGTAATTGATATTGAGAGTATTGCAGAATTTTTGCCATGCCTTTACTATAATACTTATCATTCTCATATTTCGAATTTTTGGAGGTAATTTAGAAAATGGGATATGCAATATGTCTTTTAGGGAGAAGGGTTTTATTAAACTTTCTTCTATCTCTGGCGAGGAGAATTGACTTATTTGTGTGATCCAGTCAGCAGCTAATTTTACCATGGTAACCTGATTATATAATTTAATATTGGGCAAACCATATCCCCCAACCTCTTTATCAAGATACAGCAATCTTTTAGCTAGTCTGGCCCTTCCCTTTCCCCATAAGAAAGAGTTGCATTCTTTTTCATATTTCTTCAAGTCAATATTTTTGAGAAAAATAGGTAAATTTTGCAATAAATATAATAAACGGGGGAATAAAAAAGTCTTCAAGATCGTGATTTTGGCTGATAAAGCTATGGGCAGTGGTCTACATCCGTCTAAAAGCCTCTTACTTTCTTGAAAGAACTTTGAAAAATTTAAGCTATACCATAATCCTGGGTTATTACTTACATTTATACCCAAGTATTTAATTTGTTCTACCTCGTGAAAGGGATGCTTGATCCGCTGCCCACAAGGTTTTCTAATCCAAAGTATTTCTGATTTTCCCTGATTGACCTTATAGCCGGAGAACGCACTAAATTCCTCTATTGATTCTAATAGTACTGGTATATTTTGTGATGTTCTAGGCAAAAAAAGTATTATATCGTCTGCATATAATGCCAGAGACACCCTGCCATCTCCTACCTTTACCCCCGGTAAGCTTTGTCTCAGACTTATGGCAAATGGTTCTAACGACAAATTAAATAACAAGGGTGACAACGGGCACCCTTGTCTTGTTCCTTTTGTTAACCTTATTTTTGGCGACAGTTGACCATTTATTTGAAGGCAGGAGTATGGTGTGTTGTAAATCAATTTCACAAAATTATAGAAATTCCCTGTTAGGCCAAATTGTGTTAGTGTGGTGAACAGGTGGTCCCAAGTAATTAAATCAAAGGCCTTTTCAGCGTCTAATGTTATTAAGGCTGCATCATTTTCACAGTTTTTTCCCTTGGCCTTAGTTTCATTCCAGTAATGGTTTAAAGTCAGTAGAACTTTTCTTATATTTTTTGAAGCATTTCTCCCTGGCATAAACCCTGATTGATCCTGATGGATCAGCTTATTTATGTACTTTTTTAGTCTGTCTGCAATTATTGATGTGAGTAACTTATAATCATTATTTAGTAATGATATTGGTCTGTATGCATTTGGATTTTCTGGATCTTTACCTTTCTTATATATTAAAGTGACTGTGGATGCAAAAAACAGATCAGATCCTGCAGAGTTATCCCTATAGTACTGATTAAAGAGATCACTTAACGTGCCAGGGAGTTCATTTTTCAAAATTCTATAAAATTCTACCGGAATTTGATCTGGCCCTGGAGATTTATTCAGTTTGGCCTTTCCTATTTCTTTAATGATTTCCTCTTCTGCTATCGGTAAATTTAATTCCATTAATTCATCTGGGTCTATTTTTGGTGGAGTAACTTTTCCCCAAAACTGTTCTTTTATCTTTTTATCACATGCTCCTACCATATTAATTTCCTTATAATATTCATACATTGCCTGTCTTATTTTACTCGCAGTTGTGTACCTTGTATCCCCAATTTTAATTGAGGTTAGATATCTTTTCTCGGCCTGCCTGTTCTTCATTATTTTTGATAATACTTTAGCTGACCTTCCATGATGGCTGGTGAAAAAAGCGTTCATTTTTTTTTCCTGTTTAGCTATTTTTATTTTCAGGAAATTCTCTCTCTCTGTCTTTGCCTTTATATAATCAGCCCAACTTTTCTCATTAGGCGTACTAATATAGGCTTTTTACTTATTTTTTAATTGGTTTGCCAACTGCACATCTTTTGCTGTGGTTTTTTTCCTCCATTTAACCATATAGGCCTTTATTTCTCCCCGGAGGACTGCCTTGTCAGCCTCCCAGAATATTTCAATCTTATGGTAATAATTTTTGTTTTCATCATAGTATAATTTCCATTTTTTTATTAAAAACCTATTAAAGTCACTATCCTGAACTAAGAATCTAGGGAAATAAAAATGATTAACACCACTCTTCTGCTTCCTAATCCCGTCTATCTCCAGACCTACAATTGCGTGGTCTGAGATTAGTATATCTTGGATCCTAGGATTGAGATCAAGTGAAAACATAGCTTCACTTATTAGAAAAAGATCTATCCGGGACATCGCTTTATGTGTCTTAGACTCGCATGTAAATGCTCTTGTATCTGGATTTTTTATTCGCCAAATATCAAAAAGATTCAACTTGCTACGAAAAGAGGCGAATAATTTTTCTTCCGATTTCCTACCTATCTGGGAGTAGCCCTGTCTAATTCTATCCAATATTGGGCTGGTTGTCATGTTGAAGTCTCCAGCAACAATCAAATTTTTATTGATATATGGAAATAGTTTAATATATATATTTTCCCAGAACTCTGGATCTAGCTCATTTGGGCCATATATATTACAAATTACTAAGTGTGTATTACCGTGTTCTACTTCAACTATGATGTACCTCCCCTCTGGATCCTGTATTTGGTTAACAATTTTGTACATAAAGTTTCTTGCAAATAATATTGCGACCCCTCTCTTACGTTTCGGTCCAGGGGCGGATAGTATCTCTCCTACCCAATTACATTTAAGTTTAACAATCTCCACGTCTTGCAGATGCGTCTCTTGTATAAGAGCAATATCTGTTTTTTTTTTTTTTAGCAATTTTAAAATTATACTCCTCTTTGCTGGGGAAGTTATTCCCCCAACATTCCATGACAGAATGTTAACTATTTTAAACTATGAAACTGGACTTCTGTCAGTAGAGCAGAGAAAAAAAAAAAAAAAGGAACAAAAGAAAACCTTTACAAACGATAAAAACTCTTTACTCTGCATACCATATCTCTGTACCTCTAAACTCAAAACCATCGTAAATTTAATACATTTATGGTCTAAAAAGAATAGAACCTTTATAATGACCCTTAGGTAGTTGTTATTGTTATCATACATTGCAAAAACTAAGCAGGGCAGCACCTCTAAACCTATATCTTCAGCTATAATGTGCTAATAAAATCTTGAGCTTCTTTAGCCGTTTTCAATGTCAAATTTTCATTATTTGCTTTCAAACAGATTTTTGCTGGATATATAAGCCTCGCCTGTACACCTCTCTGTATTAAGGTTGTGCAATAGGGGGACATTTCCCTACGTTTCATTTGTGTTTCCATTGAGTAGTCTTGAAACAGAAGTATCCTATTCTGACCTACCATTAGCGTGCTTTTCTGTTTAAATTGTCTCATTATTGTAACCTTAGCTTGGAAGTTCAGGTATTTTATCATAATAGGTCTTGGTTTAATTGTACTTTCATGACCCGCTTTAGGTGGCCCTAGTCTGTGTGCCCTTTCTACCATGAACAATGAATCTACAGTTTGCAAACCTAGTAACGTTGGCAGTACTTGCGAGGCAAATTTATTTAGATCCTGGGGCATGATAGCTTCTGGCAAACCAACTACTTTTATATTATTCCTGCGTGACTGATCTTCTAATTCCTCTACTTTAGCTTGAAGTTTTAATATTGTTACTTCCTGAGCTTTGACTTTCTTATCTTGTAATCCTGCCTGGTCCTCAAGATCGGAGACTCTTAATTCTACCTCTGCTATCCTTTTTGAAAATTGCCTAACCTCCTCCGTGAGGCCAGTTATATCATTTTTAATAGCATTAAATTGTGGCATTATTAAATCAGTAATTTGTTGCATAAGTGTCTGAGTCTCCTGCTTATCAGATTGTACTATTTGTGTCTCCATACTGGTTTCTAACTCCAAATTTTTTGTTACTTTCTTATCGCGTTTAGGTGGCATTGCTGGCGATTTTTTTGCTTGTGTGATAAATCTATCCATGTGTTTGTGAGAGTGAGCTTTCCCTATTTATACCCTGTCGGTGTGGGTATAATTAATTAATCAAACCAATAAAGTGCCACAGAGTGTGTATATATATATATATATATACACACACACATACATACCCCTATATAAGCATACATATATAACCTTACATATACCTATACAGGTAGCCACCACAGGGTGAAGTATACGTTGCCCCACCCTATCAGGGCAAGTGCAAATAAAGATAAACAAAAGAACAACAAAAAAAAAAAGTGAGAAAAAATAAAAAGGCAAAAAGAGCAAGTGGAAAAAAAACAAGAAAAAAAAAACGATATAAACGCTGAATTCAGCTTCAGTGAAATGTGTTAGACGCCAGCCATTGTTATTTCAAATTTTCCTAAAACCTCTTTTGGTACAAATTTATCAGAGCTAGAATACACAGAAACTTTTGAAATATCAAAGGGTGGAGAACACTAACTCCTATGATTATAGGCATATAATCAAGCAGATAAGTAGTATATATTTGACCCTATCATCAGACACCACAGGTTACCCTCTTTTTCTTGCAAAACTTCAAACAGACCCTGCTAACAATGTAGCTGCAAGATATATGTAGATAAAGAGAGAACGAAAGACAAAAGAAAAAAAAAAACAGTATCCCCAATCTTTCTAGCCCAGCTTTGACAGAATATTTTGATAACTTGTACCCTGTTACACTGTAGAAAATATTTTCTTATATTCCAAGTTTAGACCAAGCTCACAGATAACATATGCATGTCCATATTCAGGTATCACTGTTCCTGTGTTAGCCTGAGCTCTATAAGTCAATAGTATTTGCAACAAACAGCAACACCAAAAGAACACCTCTCCCAGGCAAGGCAGTTCCTCAAAATGTCTAAAATTGTTACAATGTTACTTATCTCAGGTTCGTATTGTAATCCGCTCTTGCATAGCTTCTGCCCCCAGTTATAAGTGGTATCGGATTAGCATACAGATTTTAGTCTTTTTAGGCCCTTTAACATCAGACACCCCTTTCAGATAAGCAACTGTATAAACAGAAAATGTCAAATAAAAAGTACCTTCTCTTTTCTTATTTATATCCAGCTGTCGACCGGGGCCTTTCTTTCTCTATGGGGCTGATGGCTTGCTTGCTGTTGAATAATCGTCAATTATTTGCCCTGGGGATAGCAGAATAGTACCTGTTACTTTGTTTTTTCCCCACCGGGTATGTACCCTCCGTGTGCCTCGCTCACTCGGTCCGGGTCTTGTCTCCGCTTCTCTCTGTTTCCTCCGGGGCCACAGCAGGCTGTGTCAGCCAGGAGCCCTCAGGTGCAACTCGCCTCCGCGGCGTCTCCACTCTATGCCGCACCGGTATTACTGCCCTCGATCACTCCTCGGACCAGCTCCACAGGCGTCCACACCGGGCAGAACCCCAAGCCTGCGTTCTCTTCCGGTCCTCCGCTTCTCCGGATTACTCAATGGCTTTGTGTCCTCACACTGACACCGACACTTCACGGTCCTTGTTATGGTGCCGTCTCATCCAGGTGAGTGGTCGGTGCTTCAGTTTTAGTACCAGTTCTCCGCTTGTAGAGATAGGTAGGCAGAGCAGCTTCTGCCACAAAGCTTAATTAGGCATATAAAGACCTCCGCATCTGGGACCGAGTGGTCCGTTATCCAAGCCGGTATTAGCCGGCAAAGGCGTCCTATGATGTGGGGAGTTGTTGCTAGGCCCAGCGAGCCTAGTGGAGAGTCTTTGCAGCGTGCTCACTCTCCTTCCCCCAACCGGAAGTCTGTCGTTGACCTCGCATTCTATTGGCTGATCCAAACAGCCAATCGGATTGAACTTCAATCCGATTGGCTGATTAAATCAACCAATAGGAATTTTCCTACCTTAATTTCGACTCCCTTCCTCCCTCAACACCCTCCCTTCTTTTTTACCCTCCCTCCCTTCTTTCTCTCAACTCCCTCCCTTGCTCCCTTCTTTCCCTCCCCCATTTTCTCCTCTCTCTTCCCACTTTTCTCTCTCTCTCTCCCTCCCTTCCTTCTCTTCTTTCCTTTCCCTCCCTTTTCTCCCCTTCCCGTCTTTTCTCTCCCTTCTCTCAGGGAGAAAATGGTATTAGATGCATGCAATTCAACCCACCTGTATGCAAGTGTTTTACTAGAACATTTTCGTTTTGAATTGTTATGAAATAAACAAAAAACATTTTACACACTGACCCCAAAAAAATATTAGGGGAAAAAATGACTAAGACCTTGGGGGGGGGGGGGGGGGGTTCCAGCAGAATTTTGAGAGGGGGGTTCCAGCAGAATTTTGAGCACAAAACCTAAATAGACTGACTGGAGTTACAGGAGTTCACAAGGCTAACCACACCTATTGTGTTAGTAAATCTATCATTGTTATGCAGATTATAATCTGATCTTGATAAAATACATAATGAAAGCATAATACAACCTTATCACAAATAATTAAACATTTTTATATCAGAATCTCAAAGTCTTTACTGTTCCTTTAATGTGCTAGATTTATAGATGATTTTGAGGTTGACAAGTGGCCATGTTGTGAGGGAGAGGTCATTTTCAGACATAAGACAGATTTTGTAATGGGCATTCCTGCCATTAACATGATCTATTGTTGCATTAAAGGGACAGTCTACAATAGAATTGTTATTGTTTTAAAAGATAGATAATCCCTTTATTACCCATTCACCAGTTTTGCATAACCAACACAGTTACATTAATATACTTTTTACCTCTGTGATTACCTTGTATCTAAGCATCTTCTGACAGTCCCCTGATCACATGACTTTGTATTTATTATCTATTGACTTGCAGTTAGTGCTGTGCTAAATCTTAAATAACTCTTCGGACGTGGACACAATGTTATCTATATGGCCCACATGAACTAGCTGTCTCCTGTTGTGAAAAGCAAACACAAAAGCATGTGATTATTAACAGGCTGTCAATAAAACCTTTGAAACAGGCAGAAATATAGAGGTTTAAATGTTATAAATTATATTAATCTAACAATGTTGGTTATGCAAAGCTGGGAAATGGGTAGTAAAGGCGCTATCTTTTTAAACAATAACAATTTTTGTGTAGACTGTCCCTTTAATGTCAGGCTCCTAGGTCCTTACCTGTGCGCACTAGGAGTCATGCTAATCGAAAATCTGGGAGTAGGATAAGTCACACTATGAAGGGAGCTGTGAGCGCTGCTGGATTCTATAGTTGAGGTGAGGGGAGGAGGCTTAGGGCTACTGACAGCATCGGGTGCACTATGTGCAGCTTATTATCAGAAGAGAATTCAGAGGGGTGAGCTAAATTTTAGCGCACAGGACCTGTAGACTTCTGCTAATTACATTATTATCTATGTCACCAGTGCTAAGGGAAGCGCTATTTGTAACTTTTATGTCGGAAGTGACCCTGCATTTGTTTTGGCACCAAGACCTATAGGGAAGGTGTTAAAATGCCTGTTAGCGCCAGTCAGTGCTTGGTGCATATGTCCTGATTTACGCTCTAAGACACAGGGGCCTATTTATCATGATGTGAGCGGACATGATCCGATATTGCGGATCATGTCCGCTGCGCATCGATAAATGCAGACAGCATACGCTCTCTGCATTTATCATTGCACCAGCAGTTGTTGTGAACTGCTGGTGCAATGCCGCCCCCTGCAGATTTGCGGACAATCTGGCGATGTCTGTCCGCTTCCTCAGAGCAGGCGACCAGGTTATGGAGCAGCGGTCTTTAGACCGCTGCTTCATAACTTGTGTTTCTGGCGAGCCTTCATCAAGCTCCATTCGGATCTTGATAATTCGGTCCCTAAGCCTTATCCTTGCATGCACACTGAATTGGGGACTTATGTACTGGCTGATGAGTTTTGGAACAGAACTTTTGACTATCCTTCTGCATGGTCCTTCTGCCTTGACGTTTGGTTCCTGGCGGATATTGAGCTTTTGGTCTGGTTGGTTGTTAATAAATATTATGGATTCTCTTTAAGTGCTGATGTGAGGTTCTACTGGTGACAAACTCTGCCTGTACCTAATATCCGTATATATTGCATTTACTGCAATCTAATTTTCAGACCTTCAACAAGCTAAACCCCTCAATTGCCTTATAATTAAGCACCCAATACATAAAATATTGCACATGAACCAGAACTTATTGCTAAATGGTAACTGAAAAAACGTTGGAAACACTCTTGAAACAAGGTTACACTAAAGTCAAATTTAAACTTTATAATTCAGATAAAGCATGCAATTTACTTCCTTCATCACATTGTGCAAATGTTTTCTATATGCCCACTTTATAAGGCACCAGTTCCTGTTCTACTACATATAATGGTATTCCAGGAATGTGCTCTGTATTTTCAACCTACACTAACGTCAAGCATATGTAACTTATAAAACCGTTATTGTCCCTGTGAAGTATCTCATCTTGATGTTGTGTCTCACGATTTCAAAGCTGGCTATGCTGGATTCTTTATTTATTTTTTGCTTTGAAAAGTTTTTTTGTGTGCTTATTAGGGCTGTTTTCTCCCCCCATTGTTACTTGTTTGTTCTGTAACCTTTCAAAACCACTTTCATGGCGCCAGTATTTTTGACAGAGCACGTTCTATGTACTGAGACATTATGCTTTTCTGCGCTAGTGAACATATGGAAGTTGGTTAATTTATGTTTATTGTTATATTTGAAATTGCTGTTTTTAGTGTTTGAACTATCACCTATTTTTCTCAAGAGCATACCAATTCAAATGGACTTAGGCTACAAAAATCTTAAGGCTAGATTACGAGTTTTGTGTTAGAGGCTATGCGGTGCTAACGAGCAGTTTTTTCTCACCGCTCACTTACCTACAGCGCTGGTATTACAGGTTTTTACAAACCCGTCGTTAAAAGACAAGAAGTAAGCGTTGAGCAAAATTTTGCTCATTACCGCACTCCAATACCAGCGCTGCTTAAGTCAGCGGTGAGCTGGTTGTACATGCTCGTGCACGATTTCCCCATAGGAATCAATGGGGAGAGCGGCACCTGCAAAAAAGACACCTGCAAAAAAGCAGCGTAAAGCTCCTTAACGCAGCCCCATTGATTCCTATGGGGAAATAAAATTTATGTCTACACCTAACACCCTAACATGAACCCCGAGTCTAAACACCCCTAATCTTACACTTATTAACCCCTAATATGCCGCCCCCGACATCGCCGACACCTGCATTATATTTATTAACCCCTAGTCTGCCGCTCCGGACACCGCCGCCACCTACATTATACTTATGAACCCCTAATCTGCTGCCCCCAACATCGCCGACACCTACATTATATTTATTAACCCCTAATCTGCCGCCCCCAATGTCACCACCACCTACCTACACTTATTAACCCCTAATTTGCCACCCCAACGTTGCCACCACTATACTAAATGTATTAACCCCTAAACCTAAGTCTAACCCTAAACCTAACACCCACTAACTTAAATATAATTTAAATAAATCTAAATAAAATTACTATAATTAACTACATTATTCCTATTTAAAACCAAATACTTACCTATAAAATAAACCAAAAGCTAGCTGCAATATAACTAATAGTTACATTGTAGCTAGCTTAGGGTTTATTTTTATTTTACAGGCAAGTTTGTATTTATTTTAACTAGGTACAATAGTTATTAAATAGTTATTAACTATTTAATAACTACCTAGCTAAAATAAATACAAAAGTAGCTGTAAAATAAAACCTAACCTAAGTTACAATAGCACTACACTATAATTAAATACATTAACTAAATTAAATACAATTACCTAAATTAAATTAAATTAGCTAAAGTACAAAACCCCCCCACTAAATTACAGAAAATAATAAACAAATTTCAGATATTTAAACTAATTACACCTAATCTAATAGCCCTATCAAAATAAAAAAGCCCCCCTAAAATAAAAAAAACCCTAGCCTAAACTAAACTACCAATTTGGCATTGCCCCAAAGTAAACAGCTCTTTTACCTGTAAAAAAAAAAATGCAAACAACCCCCCCAACAGTAAAACCCACCACCCACACAACCAACCCCCCAAATAAAATACTATCTAAAAAAAACCTAAGCTCCCCATTGCCCTGAGAAAGGGCATTTGGATGGGCATTGCCCTTAAAAGGGCAGTTAGCTCTTTTGCAAGCCCAAACCCTAACCTAAAAATAAAACCCACCCAATACACCCTTAAAAAAAACCTAACACTAACCCCCTGAAGATCGACTTACAGTTCTGAAGACCTCAAGGAAGCGGCAGAAGTCTTCATCCAACCGGGCCGAAGTCCTCAACGAAGCCGGGAGAAGTCTTCATCCAAGCCGGGCAAAGTGGTCCTCCAGACGGGCAGAAGTCTTCATCCAGACGGCATCTTCTATCTTCATCCATCCGACGCGGAGCGGGTCCATCTTCAAGACATCCGACGCGGAGCATCCTCTTCATCCGACGACTACCCGACGAATGAAGGTTCCTTTAAGTGACATCATCCAAGATGGCTTCCCTTAGATTCTGATTAGCTGATAGAATTCTATCAGCCAATCGGAATTAAGGTAGAAAAAATCCTATTGGCTAATGCAATCAGCCAACAGGATTGAAGTTCAATCCTATTGGCTGATCCAGTCAGCCAATAGAATTGAGCTCTCATTCTATTGGCTGATTGGATGGTGGCAGATTAGGGGTTAATAAGTGTAGGTAGGTGGCGGTGATGTTAGGGATGGCAGATTAGGGGGTTAATAAAATTGAACTAATGTTTGTGAGGCGGGGTGCGGCAGTTTAGGGGTTAATATGTTTATTATAGTGGCGGCGACGTTGGGGGTGGCAGATTAGGGGTTAATAAGTGTAGGTAGGTTGCGGCGACATTTGGGGCAGCAGATTAGGGGTTAATAAATATAATGTAGGTGTCGGCGATGTTGGGGGCAGCAGATTAGGAGTTCATAAATATAATGTAGGTGGCGGCAGTGTCTGGAGCGGCAGATTAGGGGTTAAAAATTTAATTTTAGTGTTTGCAATGCGGGAGGGCCTCGGTTTAGGGGTTAATAGGTAGTTTATGGGTGTTAGTGTACTTTTTAGCACTTTAGTTATGAGTTTTATGTTACGGCGTTGTAGCATAAAACTCATAACTACTGACTTTTAAATGCGTTAGGACTATTGACAGGGTAGGGTGTACCGCTCACTTTTTGGCCTCCCAGGACAGACTCGTAATACCGGCGGTATGGAAGTCCCATAGAAAAAAGACTTTACAAAGTTTACGTAAGTCGTTTTGCGGTAAGGCCAAAGAAGTGTGCAGTGCCCCTAAACCTTCAAGACTCGTAATAGCAGCGGTAGTGAAAAAGCAGCGTTAGAACGCACAACTCGTAATCTAGTCGTTAGATCTCTATATATGTAAAAGTCAATATGTAGGTAATTACATTTTCCATATGGGTGTTGGTTCCAGGCAGTAAAACCAGCTATTTAAATTATAAGAGTAAAGGAGCAATTTCAGTACATTAACAAGTCACTGGAAGCACATTAAGCGGAAAAAATACAGTACAGTGACTGTCTGTTTAAAGGGACACTCAGGTTAAATTAAATTTTCATGATTCAGATACAGCATATAATTTTAAACAAGTTTCTAATTTACATCCATTAAAAAAAATGTGCACAGTCTTTTATATTTACAATTTGTGAGTCACCAGATCCTACTGAGCATGTGCAAGAATTCACAGACTATACGTATATGCATTTGTGATTGGCTGATTGCTATCACATGGTACAAGGGGAGTGGAAATATACACAACTTTTAAATTTGTTATAAAAAATCTACTACTCATTTGAAGTTCAGACTAAGTGCTATGGCATTGTCTTGTTATCTTGCATTTGTTGATTATGCAAATCTAATGTGTTGACTGGTCCTTTAAGCTGGCCCTTGATATTATGAAACATTATCATAACTCTCATTTCTAACACAATTTAAGATTTTATATTAAAATATGTTTTATTTCTTTTTGGCTTTTATCTCCTGGTAGACTCCACAAATTTGTTTTTATTAGTGCTGCAGAATCTTTGTGCACTCTACAAATAAATGATAATAATGTGAATTGTTTGCATACAGTCGAGGCTTTGATTGCTTTAAGAGGTCCCCTTTTTGCTTACAGTAGTTTGTACATTATGTTCCACTTTTCTTTTTAATTTTGTTAAAGGAAAAATGCATATTTTGTGTACAGAATGTACACTTTGCATTAATGGCCTCTTTTTCAACATGTGGCATATTTATGTTTTGCTAACTCTGATTGTCTGGATCTCATAATGATGTTGCTAGTGTTTTTAGCAGTATAGCTTGTGTAGTGCTATATAGACAGACAAATAGCTTTATAGAGCATGACTCTTTGTCTAAACAAACATACTTAAACATTTCACAACCAGATGTGCTCTGCAGCTCATTCAAAACATATTTTCTTGCAAAACAATTACAGGGATATTGTAGTAAATTTTTTCTTTCATACAAAAATAGTGTTTTTTAAAATATATTATAGTTTTATTTTTATTTAAAACAAAATCATGCATATGTAACATACAAAAAAAGTTAAAATAATAAAGCCAAATTAAAGTATTTTTATCATAATATTAAAAACAAGGAGTTAATTACAAACCAATATTTTAAGTACAGACATTAAGATTTCAATCTAAGCATAAAGTAAATGTTAACTTTATCGTGAAACAATATAAGAACTATCACCTAGATTACAAGTGTTGTGGTACGGCTATAATTCTAAAAAATTGGCCTTTGCGAGCGGAATATTCAGCTCACCCGTATTACAAGCCGCGGCGGTATGGCTATACCACTAGTGTTTTAGTCTGTACCACAACTCTCCATTCCGCACTCAAAAAATGGCTTTTATGTGTGGAACTTTAAGGTCACCTGTATTACAGTTTGTGTGGTCTGGCTATTACGCTAGCGTTATAGCTTATACCGCCACAATCCATTCCGTTATAAAAAAAACAGTAGTTATGGATTTTGCGAAACAAAAATGTTTCACAAAACTCATAACACAAATGTTACAAAGTACACTAACACCCATAAATAACCAATTAACCCCTAATCCACCCACCCCCCACATCGCAAATACTATAATAAACCTATTAACCCCTAATCTGCTGACCACCCACATCAGCAACACTAAATTAAAGTATTAACCCCTAATCCGATGCCCACCCACATCGCCAACACTAACTAAACCTATTAACCTTGCCCACATCCCCGACCCCCCACATCGCCAACACTAAATAAACCTATTAACCCCTAATCTGCCGATCCCCATCGCCAACACTAAATAAACCTATTAACCACTAAACCATCGACCCCCCCACATTGCTAATACTAAAATAAACCTATTAACCCCTAAACCGCCGACCGTCCACATTGCTAATACTAAAATAAAGCTATTATCCCCTAAACCACCGGCCCCCCACATTGCTAATAATAAAATAAACCTATTAACCCCTAAACCGCCGGCCCCCCACATACCGACAAACTAAATTAAACTGTTAACCCCTAAACCTAACACCCGCCAACTTTAAATTAAAGTTACAATATAACTACCTTAAAATAATTAAAAACTTATCTGTGAAATAAAAAAAGACCTAAGCTTAAACTTTAAATAAACCTAACATTACTATTTTAAAAAAAACTAAAAGAAACTAAAAATAAAAAACCTAAATTACAAAATTAAAAAATAATAACACTACAAAAAAAAGAAAAAACTAAAATGAAAAAAAAAATGTCTAAATTTACGAAAAATAAAAAGAATCTAAGATTACAAAAAATAATAAACTAAATTATCCAAAATAATAAAAATTAAACCTAATCTAATACCCCTACAAAATAAAAAAAGCTACCCCAAAATAACCCCCCTAATCTAACAACAAACTACCAATAGCCCTTAAAAGAGTCTTTTGTAGGGCATTGCCCTGAAGCAATTTACATAAAAAAATCCCCCTAACAGTTAAAACCTAAGGTACCCATTACCTCTAAAGGGGCATTTGTATGGGCTCAGCTCTTTAGTGGCCATTAAATAATAAATAAGGACCTAATCTAAAAAAAAAAAAACCCCAAAAAAATAAAAATAACCTAACACTAACCCCAAAACATGTACTCACCGTTCCTGAAGTCCGGACATCCATCTTCTTCAAGGTGGAGTAAAGTCTTCATCCAGGTGGCAGCATCTGTATCCAGCGGCACGGAGCATATTCGCCAGCAGCACAGACATCCAACACGGAGCCTCCTCTTCATGCGATCTCCACTGCACACTGAAGATTGAATGCAAGGTACCCCTTTTATATTGGGGTACCTTCCATTCCTATTGGCTGAAATTTTTAAATCAGCCAATAGGATGAGAGCTGCTTAAATCCTATTGGCTGTTCAAATCAGTCAATAGGATTTCAGTAGCGCTCATCCTATTGGCTGATGTGAAAACTTCAGCCAATAGGAATGCAAGGTACCCCAATATAAAATGGGTACCTTGCATTTAATCTTCCGTGTGCAGCGGACAATCGCATGAAGAGAATCTCTATGTCACCAAAGACTGCTGCCACCGATAGACCGGTCCATGCCTCAGAAGACTGCTCCACACCTCTGGGAAGATGATAGAAGATGGATCCGTCTGGATAAAGTATTTGCTCCACCTGGAAGAAGATGGATGTCCGGACTTCAGGAGCGGTGAGTACATTTTTTGGGGTTAGTGTTGTTTTTTCTGGTTTTTTTGGGTGTTTTTTTTTTAGATTAGGGCTTTTTTATTTATTAATGGGCACTAAAGAGCTGATTGCCCTTTTAAGGGCAATGCCCATACAAATGCCCATTTAGAGGCAATGGGTAGCTTAGGTTTTTCAGAGTTTTTATTTTTTTTTTATTTTGGGGGGTTGGGAGGGAGGTTTTACTGTTAGGGGGTACTTTGTAATTTTTTAATGTAAAAGAGCTGATTGCTTCAGGCAATGTAATCTTAGATTTTTTTTGTAATTTTAGTTGGGGTTTTTTCGTAGTGTTAGGATTTTTTAATTTTGTAATTTATGTTTTTTATTTTTATTTTATTTTAGTTTTTTAAAATAGTAATGTTAAGTTTATTTATAGTTTAAGCTTAGTTTTTTTATTTTACAGATAAGTTTTTATTTATTTTAAGGTAGTTATATTGTAACTTTAATTTAAAGTTGGCGGGTGTTAGGTTTGGGGGTTAACAGTTTAATTTGGTTTGTCGCGATGTGGGAGGCCGGTGGTTTAGCGGTTAATAGGTTTATTTTATTATTAGCAATGTGGGGGGGCCGGCAGTTTAGAGGTTAATAGGTTTATTTTAGTATTAGCAATGTGGGCGGTCAGCGGTTAAGAGGTTAATAGGTTTATTTAGTGTTGCCGATGTGGGCAGCTGGCGGTTTAAGGGTTAATAGGTTTATTTTTAGTATAAGTGATGTGGGGAGGCTGGCAGTTTAGGGGTTAATAGGTTTATTTTAGTATTAGCAATGTGTGAGGTCGACGGTTTAGGGGTTAATAGGTTTATGTTAGTATTAGCAATGTGGGGGGTCGGCGGTTTAGGGGTTAATAGGTTTATTTAGTGTTGGCGATGTGGGGGGGTCGGCAGATTAGGGGTTAATAGGTTTATTTAGTCTTGGCGATGTGGGGGGGTCGGCGTATTAGGATTTGTAAAAAGAGCTGATTGCTTCAGGCAATGCCCTACAAAGGCCCTTTTAAGGGCTATTGGTAGTGTATTGTTAGATTAGTGTTTCTTTTTATTTTGGGGTGGCTTTTTTGCTTTTAAATGGGATAATTTTGTTTATTATTTTTTGTAATCTTATTTTTTTTTATTTTTCTAAATTTTAGACTTTTTTTTTGTAATTTTAGTTTTTTTCTTACTTTTTTAGTTTTAGTTTAATTTAGTTTTTTAAAATAGTAATGTTAGGTTTATTTATAGTTTAAGCTTAGGTTTTTTATTTCACAAGTAAGTTTTTATTTATTTTAAGGTTGTTATATTGTAAGTTTAATTTAAAGTTAGCAGGTGTTAGGTTTAGGGGTTAATAGTTTAATTTAGTGTGTCACGAGGTGGGTGTTTGGCAGTTTAGGGTTTAATAGGATTAGTTTAGTATTTGCGATGTGGCAGGCCGACGGTTTAGGGGTTAATAGGTTTATTGTAGTGTTGGCGATGTAGGGGGTCTGCGGTTTAGGGGTTAATAGGTTTATTTAGTTTCAGCGATGTCGGGTGCGGCGGATTAGGGGTTATTATCTTTATTTAGTGCTGGCGATATGGTGGACGGCGGTTTAAGGGTTAATAGCTTTATTTAGTGTCAGCGATGTTGGGGGGGGGCGGCGGATTAGGGGTATTTAAACTAGGGGTTTATGTTAGGGTATTAGGTTTTTTCATAACCTTTTTGTCCCCATAAACATCAATAGGGATTGCGTTATGGAGATTGCCATTCCAGAATCACAGGTGTTAGTTTTTTTCTAACACTTTGTCTCCATTGGTGTCTATGAGCGAAAACGTGCACGAGAACGTCCAGTAAGGACTTGGCTTTTGTGCGGTATGGAGCTTATCGCACCATATCGCACAACACAAAAAAGTTTTTTTTAGTAACTTGTAATGGCAGCGCTATGGAAAGTGCGGTACCGCTAAATATCTAGCGTTAATTATGCACCGGTTTAGCGCATAACTTGTAATTTAAGTTTATATTTATTACTAAACAACCCTTTCTCTAATTTTTCACTTTCCAAGTTTTAATTTTATATTTTTCTTGAAAAACACTTTCAGCACATTCGCCCATCCATAGCGGCACATTAACTGTTACGCTCAGCGATAAGGGGTTTATCGCGGCTGTTTGCAGATGTCAGGTTTTTTGCTTGTATTACAAGTTGAAAGTAAACGCGATTACTTGACCGCAATAGAAGTTAACGCGTGTCTGGTTATCTCAACCACAGAGCTCTGGTTAACTGTTTTACAAAACAAAAAAGTGTCACAAAACATATAAAAAATACATGTACAAATACAGTTACACTCATAGTAACACTATCTAATAAAAATTATTTAAAAAAATATTGCACCAAAAAATTATAAGGGCTCAAAGATATGAGATCTCAGTTGCCATACAAATGCAAGCACTCAATCAAGCAAACTGGGAACAAGTAATACGCGCGTAATAATTATAATTAGACCTTCGGACAAGGGAGGAGATGTTGTGATTATGGATAGAGATTCATACATAAAAGAAGCATTGAGACAATTGGGAGACAGGGATGTATGTGTTAAATTAAGAGAAGATCCTACTATCCAGTACAAGAATGTCTTGATGGGCATCGTTGTGTTTGCTACATTTAATAATATCATTACACAAACAGTACAAGAAAGCCTAATACCACAACATCTAGTAACCCCAATATTTCATTACTTTTCAAAGGTGCACAGAGATGTACAGAACCCCCCAGGATGCCCCATCATAGCAGGAATTAATTCCCTTATTGAACCTCTTCTGATCTAATTGATAGTTTTTTGCAACCACTTGTGAGAGGGTTACCCAGCTTTATTCAGGATCGAGTACGATCGGGTTGATTGACACCCCCTGCTGGCGGCCCATTGTCCGCGAGTCTGCAGGGGGTGGCGTTGCACCAGCAGCTCTTGTGAGCTGCTGGTGCAATGCTGAATACGGCAAGCGTATTGCTCATCGTATTCAGCGATGTCTGTCGGACCTGACAGACATTGATAACTAGAGGACTTTGTGTCCAAAAGGCAAAACCTAAGAGAACAAAGACATGCTGGCTTAGGCAAAGTTTTATAAATTTGCAAAGCATGTGAATATGTTGAGGAAGGCGTTTTTTTTACTTCCACGAGTAGTAATCAACAACACAATATAATTTTTTTTATTAATTGTGAAACCACTCATGTAATATATCTATTGACCAAATTGTGCAATTCATCCAGCAGCAATACTCACAGGTTAGAGCTTCAAGGAGTCACTACAAAACTCCCCAACAATAGTAGAAAAATGTAAAATGAAACTCTCCAACATGCCAAAGTTTCAATGCTTTATTTTAGAGAGTGCAGAGTCAAACAGCCACGACGTTTCGGGGAGCCATGCCCTTGGAGAGTTTCATTTTACATTTTTCATATATCTATTGACATGCAGGGGTGCTCTAAACAGTATGTGGGTAAATTCAAGAGACACCTCAAAGATATATTTTTAAAACACATTAGATCCATAGACGACCTGACTATGACACACCTATAGCAAAACATTTTACAGAGTTTCACGATTCTGACCGTACATAGTATTGATCATGTTCCAGCCCGGAGAAGGGGTGGTGACAGAGAGAATAAATTAAACCTACTGGAAGTTTTTTGGATATTCACACTCAATAACTCTATACCTCAGGGCTTGAATTCAAGGAAAGATATGGATTTGTATGTATAAAATGTATCACTCTCTATATGAATCTATGCTATAAGAAATAACAAAAAATATTTACAAATGGTAATAACTTTAAAGATACTTATTTAAGATAACTAAATCATTTCAGTATACAATATAACAATATCCTCCAATCTTTTTGTAGTATTTAGTGCTCTAATCAGTTATACACTAATGTTACACTGTATCTTTAAATGTTACTGAATTTTAATCGGAGGAAACGGTTGCTCCTACAAGCAGTGAACAAGTGCGTAGGCACGAAACATGTCTGGAACATGCCAGTCCTTGGTCATTAACAACCGGTTTTTGTAGGACCCTTGGTCGTTAAGGGGTTAAAGGGATACTGAACCCAAATTGTGTCTTTCATGATTCAGATCATGCAATTTTAAGCAACTTTCTAATTTACTCCTATTATCAATTTTCTTTGTTCTCTTGGTATCTTTATTGAGAAAGCAGGAATGCAAGCTTATGAGCCGGCCCGTTTTTGTTCAGCACCCTGGATAGTGCTTGCTGGTTGGTGGGTACATTTAGCCACCAATCAGCAAGCTGTACCCAGGTGCACTGCCGAACCAAAGATGGGCATAGTGAGGTGAGGGAAGGAGGCAAAGGTACTATAGGCAGCCATCATCCGCATCTCCCAGACAAATCCCAAATAACTGGTAAGTACTGCTTGCTTAGTTTCTTGTTGTTCCTCTGTTCTATATATCATCTATCCTCAATAGTTGTATGGTGATAAAGAATTCCTTATCAACCAGGATTAAATAATGCTTTTGGATTGGTTAAAAAATAAATAGACCTATTTATTAAATCACCCTGTTTCTTCAAGTGTGTATCTCCCTTTAATGTATTTAATTGTAAGCTTACATTCCTGTTTTTTTCAAATAAAGATACCAAGAGAACAAAGAAAGATTTATAACAGGAGTAATCATGAAAGAAAAAAATTGGGTTCAGTATCCCTTTTCTATTTTTCAGGCTAAGACAAGTAAATGCTGTTTTTCATATGCATAATAAATCTGATGGGTATGATGTCCCTTTAATTGAATGGCAATAAAAAAGTACATTTGGGACTACATGTACAATTCTGTTAGATCTGTATGTTTTAGTAGTGTTCTATATGACAAATATGGGCATTATTCAAAAGCTGTAATACATACTTAGGACCTGATATTGAACAAAATAATGTATATGTAATACTGTAATGCATACTTAGGACCTGATATTCAAAATATTGTCTGCTGATATATTCCAAAAAACGTGGGCTAAACCTCATTGTGCTAATGAGTGACGATGTGTCTCCCATAGGATATAATGGGGATCGCAACTTCAGCAAAACTTCGCTGACATCACCACCGAGCTGCGATATAGGTTGGGGGGGTCTATATTATAATATTTAAATAGACTGTAAGTTCACAAAAAATTAAAAATGTTTTCTGTGTATTAACACTTCAAATTATACATATGTATATTCAGTTTCACTGTACATTCAATAGATTTGTCACACTGGGAAATATCGCCACTGAAAAGCAGGCGAGACTGATATGGCTGAAAAGTGATAGCTAAGACAGTGCTTTGAACTTTAGAAACCCACGGTGATGTATCCCCATTAAAATACAGGTTACTCCCATGGAACACCCTTGAAACTCCCACATAACACCTATATATAAGTCATGTCTGTGATCAACTTTGTTAATAAAGAAAAAACAAACAAAAAACTTGAAAAAAACAAATGTTCATAGCAGTCCATAGAATAAAATAAAAAATGTATTTATATGTAACAAGTTAAAAAGAGGCAGACTCCAGAACAAAGGGTAAGGAGAGAAAAAACAAAGTCTGACCGGTTTCAGTCTCACAGACCGTAGTTATAGACATAAAAAGGAACACAGGTATACAGTACAGTAAAGAACTTACCTATACTCATGGGTGACAAGTAATTATGTCACACAATAGAGGAGGGTTGCAGATTTGTCAATAGGAAGAATCTTTCACTGGGTAATTTACTCTCCCCTAATCTATTAAGCAGTGATGGCGCTAAAAGTTCATGATTACACTTCAAAGGGACCTTTAAGTGTGGTAAAAAATCTTGTAGGTCATGTGACCACACGAATGATTCAACTTCTTTTAGATCTGCCACTACCTTTGAGGTCTTTGAAACTAGGGGTTGTGTAAAGTGCAGAAACAAGTTTGTCCTCTATCTTGTTGAATGTATCATTTGCTACATCGGTAGAACTACCAGAGAAGTAGGTACTCGCATAAAGGAGAATCTCTCATATATCACTAATAATAGGGCAGTATCGGCCCTATCCAGGCAATTTTTGGAGGTTCATTGTGGAAGTGTGAATTTCTTTAGGTGGCAGGCTACTGAACAACACCAAGGGGTGGTGACAAGTTCCAGATCTTATGTAGACAGAAGAGTTATTGAATACATAGATTGAATAACCTGTCACCTAGAGGATTCAACTCCGAATTTGATATTATTAATTACTGGCATAGATAATGACCTTGATGTGTTCTTGTTTTTTGGCATTAGGAAGGCGCCAATAGGGTGATAACGTATAGACCCAGACAGGTGAGTATAAGGAGAGAAAAGGTACTCACAAGCAGGGCGGCACTTGAACGTGCCTAACCAAGCGGGCCGGGACCACAGCGTCGCCCGGGAGACTCACAACGGCAACAACACCAATCCTCGAGCCGGACCAAGTTCCGTGTGGCCAATCAGGAACGCTGGATGATGACACACCTCCCTCTTCGTATGCCGATACTGAACACAGGCATAGAGGGTAGGAGACAGGAACAAACTGTGTAAGGCTCTCCCGAATACCGAGAGCTTGATTCACACAAGCCAACAAGCTGCTATAAAGACATGAGACTTATGTATAAGTTAGGCACGTTCAAGTGCCGCCCTGCTTGTGAGTACCTTTTCTCTCCTTATACTCACCTGTCTGGGTCTATACGTTATCACCCTATTGGCGCCTTCCTGTTTCCCCACTACAGATTTCCTAACCGTCTACGCACGCTACAGAAGAGCAGCCTTATATCGGATTGTTTGCTACATTCGTCACCATAGGCGCACCTCCATCAAGGACTTATTTTGTTTTTGATATCTGTTTTTTGGCATTATGCTCTTTTTTCCTCATTTAAGTGTTTTCCATTTTTTAATATGCAACAATGTTTGAATGTACCAGATTGCCACAACCTCTTCTTCCAGATGTGGTGTTACACACACAGTGATTAACTTCTGCCATTTTTGTGTTTTTGTTTGTTCTTTGGTATCTGTTTCTACATACACACATTATAAGACTATTATGTGTATTCTGATTAACAACTGATGTTGAGTTTTCCCTTGGTGGCATTACTTATCCTACTGTGTGCCTTACTGTTTATATATCTATATTTATATATCTATATTTGACTGTTCCTAGGTTATCTAAACATATGAGATCTGTATATAGATACTGATAAGGATTTTATTTGTGCATTTATAATTATATACTTTGCCTATCTTTTAACCTTTGCAAAAGTTTTTTATCTTTACCCAGGCCATGTTATTTAGATATGGGTGGTATTATTATATTATATATGTTCTTTTGTATACCTTTGTATATATTTCTATCTACTTGCAAATGTTATATGTACATATACATTATTTTGTTCATATTACATGTTTAGCTCTGCACTTTATTTCCCCTTGTCTCTATTATAACATCTACATCCTGTCTCTAATTAGTTCTACATGCACTTAAAGGGTCAATGAGATTGTTAAGGTACCACCAATAGGAGTGGTTTTCTGTTTTTAAATACTGTACACCTGTGTTCCTTTTTATGTCTATAACTACGGTCTGTGAGACCGAAACCGGTCAGACTTTGGTTTTTTTCTCCTTACCCTTTGTTCTGGAGTCTGCCTCTTTTTAACTTGTTACATATAAATACATTTTTTATTTTATTCTACGGACTGCTATGAACTTTTGTTTTTTTTATTTACCTACTACAGAGTACTGGGACTCCCTTTACCCCATAGTGGTTCTGCTTGCCTTTGGGAGTTGCTGTAACACAGACATTTGGGAGCCTGTGACATCATTACTGAGCTGAGCGATGTGTGACGGGCAGTGGAGGAATGCCTTGCTGAGCAATCTGTTCGAGGACGGGTGTGAGTAAGCTGGTTGATTCCCCCTCAGCCGCAACAAAGTTTACACAAGTGTACGTGACTTGTAGCCTAGGACCCAGCCCTGCGGATCTATTGGTCGGTAAGTTGAGGATTTGTGTGCCATTCTGGGCGGACAGTCCCTTAACCGGATCTTCCATACACAGATAAAACTGGGACTTGGCTAACCATTATACATTACCTGCTTTGATTTATGCTACCTCTGCTGCCATATACAGCTTTCTTTGAACAGAGAGACTGGACTGCTACTAAGGGGTAGGAGAGGCTATGGTCTCGGTCCCCATAGCTTCCGGACTTTATTTTCTCTATTAATGTTCATTGTATTTGTATTTGCACACTGCATGTTGCGCTATTATAACAGCTCAGATATTAACTTATACATACATGATTATATGTGATTTGCAGGCTTTTATCCCAGGGGAATTGTTTGTTCTTGCTTTTCAAACAAAAATTCCTATTAAAACTATAGGAGGTGGGGGATAGTATAGTATAATGTTAGAATATATATATATATATATATATATATATATATATATATATATATATATATATATATATATATATATATATATATATATATATATATATGTAAACTGTAAGCGTGATTGTACTAATCTTCTACTGTGTCCTTAGCCGTGTATTTTTACTTATTTTAAGATTGAGAATGTTCAATCCCATTTGCAATATTCATATTTCACAATATTACGATTGTGATGTTGCGTTTGCAATATTCATATTTCGCAATATTGCAATCGTGTTTTACTTATAATATTGCGATCGCATTGTAGTAAATGTGTTCTATAATAATATTGATATACGTTTACTACAGTGCGATCGCAATATTATAAGTAAAACATGATCACACAATCACAATATTGTGAATTAGTAATATGACAATTGCAACATCACAATCGCAATAATGTGAAATATGAATATTGGAAATGCAACATTGCAATCGCAGTATTGTGTAATATAAATATTGCAATCACAATTAAGCGTTCTCAATATAATGTAAATATGAATATTGAGAATGCGCAATAGCAATATTAAAATAATTAAAATGCACGCCCAAGGACACAGTTAAATAGCATTTGCTGTTCTGTGCATCCCGCCCTCCCTTCGCAGCTGGGAGTGCAGCTTATCCTGGAAGTGCTGCTGTCTCTCTCACAGTCTCACACTCCCTGTATGCTGTGTGCCCTGAGTTGAGGAAGATGGTTGCACCCACCTAGCTGGCCCATCGGATCATGCAAAACTGTCAAATGTTAGAAACTGGATTGCACAAACTGGTACGAACCGCTGAATCCCACCAGTGCCACAAAATCCCCCAGCTCCTATATGCGTATTATTGATTTGTTCACTATAGCATTAGTACGGACACGGATAGGAAATTTAAGGCAAATTGCCTGGAATGCACATAAGGGTTAAGGCCAAGACGGAGGAGTGGAAGTCCCCTGTTGTGTTTGTGAAACAATGTTGCAGATAGAGAGGAGGGGTTCCAGCTTACCCTTTTAAGCCCTGTACAGGAAGCACAATTCCTCTTTCTGCTGGTTTCTTCAAAGTTTTCCCCACCCTGTCCCTCACCTTATTTATTATTTTAGGCGGCAATCGTTAGGGGGATCCATCTCTATGGTAGTCCCTAGGGTTAGGGGTGTCCAAGACATGATGAGGGCTAGCCAGCCTATTTCTGTAAGTCCGAGGATGTTAAGTTTCAGCTCCCCAGGTGTTCAATGTGGTTTGCACCTTATTGATTCTGGTCCTACTGGTATGGAGTGGTGGGTTTGCACCCTGGGCTGGTGGGTGGATAGTCTCCGGGGGCAGGATGTGATCGAGGTAGAGTGACAGCCACTTTCGGCCAGGGGTGAAGTCGTCATACGCGTGTCTGGGGTGTTCCCTGCCCGTGCGATTTGAAGCCGAGAACTCCCTAAGCCTTTCCAGTATTGAGCTACGCTCTGCTTCCTCTCCTGCGCCCTGGTACTGCCCATCTTGTTAGCATGGGTTACTACGCATTAGCTATTACCTGATTGCCGCCCCCCTGGTCCATGTTTATTCATGCTGGTCGTTGGTTCCTGAATTGCCACAATAAACGTGAGCTGCAGGTTTTATAACCAAGAAGTTGTCTGTGTTTTATTTCTATGTTAGAAATTAAGTTAAAGTTTACATTAAACTAAGAATGTAAATAGTTAAATTAAGGTTTATTCTTCCCACAGAGGAGGATATGGCATTTAATCCCTTATGAGTTTCTGTTGACACATGTAAATTGTATTGTCATACAGTACTGTGTAAAGGGATTGTTTATATTACACCTTTGATGTAGGTGGCAATGCTGCTTTGAATATATAGTGCCAGTATCAGAAAAACATCGCCACCCACTAAAATGTATGGTAAACCCCTCTCGGCGATGCTGTCATTAAACAGTACTGTCAGCCATTTTAAATATTTTGCCGGCTTTCACAACATCGCAACGGATCCCTTTTGAATATCTTGGCGACTCGTGGCACTTTCGATCATCGGGGCCTTAATGAGTTGTTAAATAATTTGTGCAATATACAAAGGAACATACCAAAAATATGCATCAGTGACTTTATTTTTGGGGATTGGTATGTTCATCACAGAACAGATTTCTTAAGCAATTATATTGCAAGAATAGTGAAAACATAAAATGGTATTTGATGCTTTACTAACTATTCTTGCTTTTTATATGTTAAGACTTTTTCATATAACATAAATTATTCTCTATAAACATTTAGCACTGGCAGTGCCTTTTATCAGCATTTTGTTATGGACGTGAGCACCATTCTGTGCTAAAGTACTTAAAGTGATAGTGATGACATATGAAGCATACCGACCAATGACTTACATACTGTCAAAGCTGGTTATCAGCAGTCTGTCAATTAATCCTTTCTGTATTCTGCTAGAACTTCAATGGGCTGTTATTGCTCACGGAGAGTGTGAATTTAGATGTTACATTGAGAAATAAAGCATATCATTTGCATGATAGGGGTTTTATAGACCCAATGTCTAAAGAAAATGTCTAATATAGATGCCTGTTTGTACCAATATTACTTTGAAATCAGATTCTTTTACACATCCCTGGTGAATATTTGCAAGTTTTTGGAACATTTCCTTACTCAATTAAAAATCATCAAATTGATTTGTCCCTTGTTCAAGTATGAGGACAACGTGTTACAGATGTTTGAAGTAAATGATTACTGAAGTACATCAAAAAGCAGCAGGTTCAAAATTCAAAAGTCATTATTAGCCATGTTAAGGAGAGAACATCTACTCTTAAAAGAGAAGATGATAAATCAAATAGATTAGGTTTAATTTTGAAGTTGACCTTAGTTGGGATTAGACGAGGGCCACGACTACAAATTTTGATACCCCTTACTAAACCATTGGTTTGGCCCCCCAACCATATTCAGTGATGGGAAATGACATCATTGGAATTGTACATGACACGCCATCACAAGATATAAAGAGAATAGAAAAAAATATGGTTACAATTGTTAAAGTATTATATATATATATACAGTTGCAAGAAAAAGTATGTGAACCCTTTGGAATGATATGGATTTCTGCACAAATTGGTCATAAAATGTGATCTGATCATAATCTAAGTCACAACAATAGACAATCACAGTCTGCTTAAACTAATAACACACAAAGAATGAAATGTTGCCATGTTTTTATTTAACACACCATGTAAACATTCACAGTGCAGGTGGAAAAAGTATGTGAACCCTTGGATTTAATAACTGGTTGAACCTCCTTTGTCAGCAATAACTTCAACCAAACGTTTCATGTAGTTGCAGATCAGACGTGCACAACGGTCAGAAGTAATTCTTGACCATTCCTCTTTACAGAACTGTTTCAGTTCAGCAATATTCTTGGGATGTCTGGTGTGAATCACTTTCTTGAGGTCATGCCACAGCATCTCAATCGGGTTGAGGTCAGGACTCTGACTGGGCCACTTCAGAAGGCGTATTTTCTTCTGTTTAAGCCATTCTGTTGTTGATTTACTTCTATGCTTTGGGTCATTGTCCTGTTGCAACACTCATCTTCTGTTGAGCTTCAGCTGGTAGACAGATGGCCTTAAGTTCTCCTGCAAAATGTCTTGATAAACTTGGGAATTCATTTTTCCGTCTATGATAGCAATCCGTCCAGACCCTGACGCAGCAAAGCAGCCCCAAACCATGATGCCCCCACCACCATACTTCACAGTTGGAATGAGGTTTTGATGTTGGTGTGCTGTGCCTCTTTTTTGCCACACATAGTGTTGTGTGTTTCTTACAAACAACTCAACTTTGGTTTCATCTGTCCACAGAATATTTTGCCAGTACTGCTGAGGAACATCCAGGTGCTCTTGTGCAAACTGTAAACGGGCAGCAATGTTTTGTTTGGACAGCAGTTGCTTCCTCTGTGGTATCCTCCCATGAAATCCATTCTTGTTTAGTGTTTTACGTATTGTAGATTCGCTAACAGGGATGTTAGCATTTGCCAGTGACTTTTGTAAATCTTTAGCTGACACTCTAGGATTCTTCTTCACCTCATTGAGCAGTCTGCGCTGTGCTCTTGCAGTCATCTTTACAGGACGGCCACTTCTAGGGAGAGTAGCAGCAGTGCTGAACTTTCTCCATTTATAGACAATTTGTCTTACCGTGGACTGATGAACAGCAAGGCTTTTGGAGATACTTTTATAACCCTTTCCAGCTTTATGCAAGTCAACAATTTTTAATCGTAGGTCTTCTGAGAGCTCTTTTGTGTGAGGCATCATTCACATCAGGCAATGCTTCTTGTGAAAAGCAAACCCAGAACTGGTGTGTGTTTTTTATAGGGCAGGGCAGCTGTAACCAACACCTCCAATCTCATCTCATTGATTGGACTCCAGATGGCTGACATCTCACTCCAATTAGCTCTTGGAGATGTCATTAGTCTAGGGGTTCACAAACTTTTTCCACCTGCACTGTGAATGTTTACATGGTGTGTTCAATAAAAACATGGCAACATTTCATTCTTTGTGTGTTATTAGTTTAAGCAGACTGTGATTGTCTATTGTGTCTTAGATGATGATCAGATCACATTTTATGACCAATTTGTGCAGAAATCCATATAATTCCAAAGGGTTCACATACTTTTTCTTGCAACTGTATATATATATATATATATATATATATATATATATATATAGTTCTGGGTTCCAAGCACTCACTGTACTCGTGAATTGCACTGGAAACATATTCCACACATACCGATCTCGAAACAGTCTTGATAAAGGTCCCTGTGAGGACCGAAACGTTGACTGAACCTTTATTGATGAATCACTAATAATAAAAATAATGTTCATTAAGTTAAAAAACATGCAAATCACATAATAACTGCAAATAGAATACATGAACAATGTATGAATATTATGTTTTTTATCACTCAACATACAACAATTCCAGTATCATTTACTTGCATTATTTGCAACTCTATGTTCCATGCATGGCCTTTTTTATATTTTACAGTTCCCAATCACAAACTTAAATCGGTGCAGCCTTCTCTGACCATCAAGTTGTTTATCACAGAGATTTAAGACAGATACTAAAACAGTAAGCAATTAGGAAAGCAAAAGAGCTAAGAATCAATCAAACATTAATGCAGATATATGCTTGAAGAAATCTATATCCTCACATGACAGCACTCATTGGATTTATCCCCTACAGAAAAAAGAGGTAGTCACATAAACAATAAAAAATAAAAATGTATTAATAATACAATGAACATTCATAATCAGCAAATTAAATGTTTACTGCATAAATAACATTATGACACCCCAAATTACATATATCTTCCAAAACCTTGCTGCAGAAGCTGTTGATAGTCAACTTTAAATTCAACATATATCAATCAGAATATATAAATCAACTTGAGTTAAAGATCATTATAAAAATAAATAAATATGAATTCCAGGAAAAGTGTACTAAGCTTAGCTCCCTTACTTTTGTAATAGACATTTAACAGACAAACAAACTACAAAGCATGGTGCTATCATGAGAAGGATGTGAGAGGAGGTGCTGATAATAACACCCATAGGCACCTTCCAGCCCCAATAGAATTGTCATTGACAACAGAACAAACTGTAACAGGGGCAAGCAATAAATGCTGGACTGTGCACAGCTTAGTTTAAGCTTTGTGATCTTTTAAAAATAGACGTCTCACCTTAAAAAAAAATGGTGTGGGTGCCCCTGGGCCCAACGGGTCTCTGACTCTTGTGACATCTGTAATGCCCTGATGGTGGCCCTGGATTAGACCCTGCATTCCTCTCCCCATTTTTTTTAAAGTCTCCTTGAATTGTTAAATACTACCTATAGAAAACATGTTGTGAAAGAATTATGGTTTAGGATTAGGAAAAAGTCACCAAATTGTCCCAGCAACTGATATTTTCCCCCAGCAATTATATGGTCCCAAAGACGTAGATATGAACCACCACCACTACCACCAATAAACTTAACCTTGCCGGTTTGGTTGATAGACCCAGAATTGTGAGTAATGGAGAAGTGCCACTAGCATAGTAGAATTGAGATTCAAAACATTAAAGGGACAGTTCACCCAAAAATGTTCTCCCATTTAAATTGTTACCAATGATCCATTTTACCTGCTGGAGTGTATTCAATTGTTTACAAGTAGCTCCTTTACCCCTAGTTTGGCCTTTGAAATAGCTGATTTAGCCTGTGGTTTCCCAACCTATACTGAAAGTTTTGATACTGGAGTCTCAGCTATTGAATAACCTAAGTAAACACAGCCAGCAGAAGAAATTAAACATGATCATTTTCCATTGTTCTCTCTATGTATTGAGCTTTAGTTTTCCAGACAAATATGAGATAAGGAAGCAAGTGTGCATACAAAAAGTGACATAATGAGATATGATATTACCTGAAGCTCCCCCATTGTAATAGGCTGTGGTTTAACAGCACAAAAGCAGCTACTTCATATACACAAATAAACCTGAAAATACAATATCTCATACATTTATACTCTGCAGCTAGTATAACAAGTCATTGAAAATACATTAATATAAAAACAATTTTACAGTGTACTGTTCCTTTAATATAAAAGAGGCCCTAAACCTATCCAGGAGGAAAGAGGGGAGCTGAATAAGGCATCTAGGGCTCGATCCGATAAAAATCGTCGCCCGCAAAAGCCGGCGACGCCAATATTTGCGCTGGTTTGGTATCACATATACGGCGTAACCTAGAAGTTACGTGCGTATATTTCTGCCGTCGCCCGTAGTTTTTTGGGCCATAGACAGGTATACCAAACCAGCGCAGTTTGGTATCCAATATACAGCGTAAGGACTTACGTGGCGTAAATGGAGAAATCTTACTCCATTTTCACCTCGCCACAAAAAGCAGCCGTAGTAAGCCTTACGCTGACTATTGGAGCCCCGTAACTCCCTAAACTAGCTGCTAAATAAACCTAATACCTAACGCATGCGCAATGTCTATCTACCTGTCAACCGCGATCTGTTAAATAAAACCTAACACCTAACGCATGCGCAATGTCTATCTACCTGTCAACCGCGATCCCCTGCCGCAATCCCTAATAAAGTATTTAACCCCTAAACCGCCGCTCCCGGACCACACCGCCATCTACATAAACTAACCCCCTACTGTGAGCCCCTAAAACCGCCACCATCTAACTGATCTATCCCCTAATGTGAACCCCTAAAACCGCCGCCATCTACCTGATCTATCCCCTAATGTGAACGCCTTACACCACCGCCATCTACCTTATCTATCCCCTAATCTGACCCCTTACACCGCCGCCACCTATATAAAAATTATTAACCCCTAATCTAATCCCCCTGTACCGCCGCCAGCTATATTAATATTATTAACCCCTAATCTAATCCCCCTAAAATAATTATCTCTATTACCAGCCCTTAAAAGGGCCTTTTGCGGGGCTTTGCCCCAGACTAAACAGCTCTTTTGCCCTATAACCTGCCCTCCCTACACCGCCGCCACCTATATTAATAGTATTAACCCCTAATGTAAGCTCCTTATACCGCCGCCATCTATATCAAAATTATTAACCCCTAATTTAATCTACCTACCCCGCCGCCAGCTATATTATCTATATTAACCCTAAGTATATTATAGTTAATATAGTTATTACATTATATATATTAACTATATTAACCCTAATTATATTAGGGTTAATATAGTTACTATAGTATTTATATTAACTATATTAACTCAATCTAACCCTAACACCCCTAACTAAATTCTTATTAAATAAATCCAATTCATATTATAAACTAAAATATTCCTATTTAAATCTAAATACTTACCTATAAAATAAACCCTAAGATAGCTACAATATAATTAATATTTACATTGTAGCTATGTTAGGGTTTATATTTATTTTACAGGTAAATTGTTAATTATTTTAACTAGGTATAATAGCTATTAAATAGTTATTAACTATTTAATAGCTACCTAGTTAAAATAATTACCGAATTACCTGTAAAATAAATCCTAACCTAAGTTACAAATACTATTACAAAGATAAAACAGAGAGAATGTATTCACAACATACACTACTGTTGTGAAAAAGCAAGGGATAACAAAGGCACACAGAATTTTGGTAAATACTCAAATGTATTAATTCCTATTTAAATCCCAAACCACATTTATGTGGATCACAGAAAATGACAAAGTCAATCATGCTTTGAAAGTGAGCAAAATTTAACTAAAACAGCAAAATTCAAAAACTAAATGTTACTAAAAGGCCAATAACCTCTAAGCATACGTATGCTAATTAACTAGGGGTGCAGCCTAACCTACTATCTATGACACAGACAGATATCTATAACAAAGGCAGGTAACATATAGTAAGCAAAAAACGTAAGTAAATTAACATTACAGTTACAAGTAAAAACATAAAAAAGACATTTTCATTTAATCCTAAACAGATCAGAATAAATGACCGGCAAATGTCTTAGTAAGGCATCTGGGATACAGACACTGGTGATTGCTGCTGAAAGTACAAGTTCAGTTATTTTACTTAGCTGCTGTATATAGATCCATTATTCCAATTCAGAGGTAATGCAGCATTCAGAGCGTGTGATGTCACTTGCAGCCTAGGGTGTGGTTGTAAGCCTGCTGGCAATAGGTTCGATTGCAAGGGGTGTGTCCCAAAGGCTGAGAATCCGTCCACTGGATTGGTCAATTGCTCAGGTGAAAGAAACCAGGCTTCCACCGATGTTATGTAGCTAAGCACATACCAGGATGCACCTTGTACTCCGGAAAGTAAGTTAGAACAGCCACACACAAGAGAGCCAAAAGATTTCTCAGTAAAAGGGATCTCTTATCTTTAACCACCTCCAGGTGGATGTTGCACATTCAGTCCAGCGCAAATAAGGAAACCACAATCTCCAATCCTTAGCCGCTTTTCAAGCACACACGCTCTTTCTCAGCATGTAATGTCAGCATGAAGTCAGTTCCAAGACTAACAATAAACTTGTACCGCAATGCCTTTTCTTTGCTTTCTTTGAAAAATGCTTAGAAAAAGACAGGAGTTGGTCGACCTCACTCCTGGCTAGTATAGCACAGAGGTGCCAAAATTACACAAAGTGCCAACGCACGTTTCACCCCTGCAGCAAGATTTGTGTCTAAGGGGTTCATCAGGGCATAATATTCCATACCGGATATCCTCTATTTATGGACCTAGCTGTGACTCCACAGGTGATCTACTTGCTAAACACCTGCTATTTTCTTAAAGCTGTATACAGCAAGGAGCCCTATTTTAATAATACTTGTGTTCATAGTTAAAAAGTGCCAAAATATAGAAGCTTTGTTATTATTTATTAAATAGAGAAACTCAATTCCTAAGCTTTTCTAAACAAAGCTAAAAACGGCCTTTTAATGATCACTTCCAAATAACGGCGCACACTCTATCAGCATAATACTTATAGAAAACTGGCAAATTCCAGCTTTTCATTAAGGCCTGTTGGATATCTCGTTCCTAGTTTATAAATCCATTTTGCTTCTTTTTGCAAAAGGATTTTTTCATTATTGCCACCTCTACCATTAGTGATTCCTTTATCAATAATGATAAACTTTAGAGATTCCACATTTCCTTTATGAAACATTTCAAAATGTCTCGCTACACTGGTGTCATTGCAATGAGCAATATCATCACGATGTTCTTGTACCCGGTCCTTCACAAGCCTCTTCGTTTTTTCCTACGTAAAAGGCTGGGCACGAACATCTGAGAAGATATATTGCTCCCTCAGACTTGCAATTAAAAAAGTATTTTATATCGTAAGTCTTACCATCCTGTACTGAGAATTGCTTTGCGCTATCCATGTGGACACAGTATACACAGTGTCCACACGGATAGCTGCCTTTGATCCCCCTGTCCTTTCTAAGCCAGTCTGCATCAGAGGGACCCCTGGAAAATTGACTTTTTACCAGGATATCCCTCAGACTTTTTGATTTTCTGGCTGTCATTAGAGGTTTCTCTCCAATTACATTTTTTACCTTGTCATCCAAAGTCAAAATGTTCCAATTTTTATTCATCACTGACCTAATATTGTTCCATTGATTATTAAATCTAGAGATAAATCTAATGTTTCCCCCATCTAATTTAGATTTACCTACATACAAGAGGTCGTCTCTCTGGGTCTTTCTGGCCTTCCAAAGTGCCTTTTTAAGGGACTTATTGGAGTATCCTCTTAGTAAGAACCTATCCATCATTTTTGCATGTATATCAAACTTGGAAAGGGATGAACAATTCCTCCTTAAACTGAGGAATTGTCCATAGGGAATGCCTTTCTTTAAATGTGAGGGATGGCTGCTCTGAGCATGAAGAATATTATTAGTGGCATTTTTCTTCCTGTAATTCTCAGTGACTAATCTATTACCCTCTTTTTTGATGGTAATATCAAGGAAATTAAGTTCCTTGGGATTGGTCTCAGAAGTGAGGATGATATTCCTGTCATTATGGTTTAATTGGTCAACAAACAAGTTGAACTCTTCTTCCACACCATCCCACAAGACAAGAACATCATCCACATACCTAACCCACATTAGGACCTTTTCATTGAAAATCTCACCGAAAACCTCAAAGATATCAGACTCCCATGCCCCCAAGTGCAGGCAGGCATATGTGGGGGCACATACTGCCCCCATAGCCGTGCCCCGCAGTTGACGATAGACTTGTCCATCAAATGAGAATACATTATTGTCTAGGACAAATTCCAGCAGTGAAATTACAAAATCTGAGTGTTCAGAGAAGGATGGACCCCTTGTTTCAAGGAATTTCCTAATAGCCTGTAGACCTATTTTGTGAGGAATTGAGGAGTACAACCCTTCTACATCCAAAGATGCCAGAATTGTTTTTTCATTGACCATTACTCCATCCAATTTTCTCAAAAGGTCCGCCGTATCTTTTACATACGATGGTAGTGTTAAGAGGAAAGGACGTAGATATTTATCTACGTACTCTCCAATGTTCTCCGTGATACTGCCTATTCCGGAGACTATGGGTCTCCCCGGAGGGCATTTCATATTTTTATGCAATTTTGGCAAGATATAGAACACTGGCATAACCGGATGTTCTGGAAATAGAAATTTAAATTCTTTTTGGTCAATAATCCCTTTTCTTCTCGCCTCATTTAACAATTTAAAAAGGGAATTCTGGGTATGTTCTAAAGGGCTACCTCCAAGTTTTATGTACTGATTTTTGTCATGTAACTGACGTTTCACCTCGTTGATATAGAGGTGTTCATCTAACAGTACTAGGTTGCCGCCCTTGTCGGCAGGCTTTATCACCACACCCCTGGCCATACTCAGTTCTTTTAGAGCTTTTCGCTCTCTTGGCTTCAGATTGTCATCTAATTGTTGAGGTACCAAGCTATCTATATCTTTTTCCATTTGTTTCACAAATAGATTTACTGCTGGGACCAATGAGAGAGAGGGCATATAGGTAGACTTAGGTTTAAAACACGTTTTTTCACAAACTATTGCTTGTGTAGTATCTGTGTTTTCATCCAGAATATTGTCAGCTAACAAAGATTCTAGATCTGCCAGAGCTGACTGATCGTCCATATCCAAATTATGTACTTTTTTTTATTTCATAATGATGGATAGGACAATTTTTCTGGCAAATAGATGTAAGTCCTTAATTAGTTCAAATTTATCAACCATTGCAGTAGGGCAGAAAGATAACCCCTTTTTCAGGAGTTCTACATGAGCCAAATTTAGGGGAAATGAGGAAAGGTTAACAATCTGTAATTCATCATCATTATGGCTATTCAATAGCCCCTGCGTGTACCCCTTCTTCTGGATCTCCCCCTGCTCTGAACATATTGGTCTCCTCTCCCCCTGTTCTGCCTCGTTTGGTATCTCTTTTCTTTTACTGGAGTCCCAAAGGGATCTTTTCCTTTTTCCCCTTCTGTTCTTTCTCCTCCTTCTTTTTGACTGATACCAAAAGAGTTTTTTGAATTACTTAATTCTGAGTCTGATACATCTGTACCTGAGTCATATGTGCCTTTCTGGGATTTGTAACTATAAACCCTTCCATTTTTGTAGTCATCCTGATCTCTCCTAAGTTTTCTACATTTCCTTGCCTTAATGTCAGTTTTTAATTTAGATACATTCTGACTTGTCTCACCATTCAATTTTTCGAAATTGGGATCATTCTCAAAGGAATTTACTTTGATTAAAGCTTTCTCAGCTTCCCCTTTAACTTTCTCCAATCTTTTATTATTTCTTTTCATCATCATATCCATCAGATCAAGAGAGGTTGTGGAGAGTTTCTCATTCCAATCCTCCACGAATGAGTCACCCTCCTCATCCTCTCTTGTATTTGCTCCTGGATCCAATGAAAGTCTTAAACCTCTAGGGATAATTTTTTTGTCAATATAATTTGCTAAACTGGCATTTTCAGCCTTAATTTTTAGTTGCCGGCCTAGGAGATAACAATATCTCCTAAAGGCACTAAAGATTGTAACATTTTCTTCATCCTGATCATCCCCTGCTACATTATCATTAGCTAGTGAGTCTTTTAACTCAGCTTCCCACAAGTCATCTGATAGAGTGTACGCCATATTACTGATTAACTGAGTCAAAAAATGTGAAAAGATGGGATAAATTACAGGGGCTAGATAGCCACCCCTGCAGCAGTCTACTTCAATCTCAAAAAAGATAGGATAAAGGAATCCTCAATTTAATATCCTCAAAAATAAGTATCAATGAAAAAAGTGTATGAGAGAGTAGATAATACTGCTAAACCAAAAAAAGAATAATTATTCTCTGGTGCCACCCTTGAAAATGAATATTACAAAGATCAAACAGAGAGAATGTATTCACAACATACACTACTGTTGTGAAAAAGCAAGGGATAACAAAGGCACACAGAATTTTGGTAAATACTCAAATTTATTAATTCCTATTTAAATCCCAAACCACATTTATGTGGATCACAGAAAATGACAAAGTCAATCATGCTTTGAAAGTGAGCAAAATTTAACTAAAACAGCAAAATTCAAAAACTAAATGTTACTAAAAGGCCAATAACCTCTAAGCATACGTATGCTAATTAACTAGGGGTGCAGCCTAACCTACTATCTATGACACAGACAGATATCTATAACAAAGGCAGGTAACATATAGTAAGCAAAAAACGTAAGTAAATTAACATTACGGTTACAAGTAAAAACATAAAAAAGACATTTTCATTTAATCCTAAACAGATCAGAATAAATGACCGGCAAATGTCTTAGTAAGGCATCTGGGATACAGACACTGGTGATTGCTGCTGAAAGTACAAGTTCAGTTATTTTACTTAGCTGCTGTATATAGATCCATTATTCCAATTCAGAGGTAATGCAGCATTCAGAGCGTGTGATGTCACTTGCAGCCTAGGGTGTGGTTGTAAGCCTGCTGGCAATAGGTTCGATTGCAAGGGGTGTGTCCCAAAGGCCGAGAATCCGTCCACTGGATTGGTCAATTGCTCAGGTGAAAGATAAAGGAATCACTAATGGTAGAGGTGGCAATAATGAAAAAATCCTTTTGCAAAAAGAAGCAAAATGGATTTATAAACTAGGAACGAGATATCCAACAGGCCTTAATGAAAAGCTGGAATTTGCCAGTTTTCTATAAGTATTATGCTGATAGAGTGTGCGCCGTTATTTGGAAGTGATCATTAAAAGGCCGTTTTTAACTTTGTTTAGAAAAGCTTAGGAATTGAGTTTCTCTATTTAATATTTAATAAATAATAACAAAGCTTCTATATTTTGGCACTTTTTAACTATGAACACAAGTATTATTAAAATAGGGCTCCTTGCTGTATACAGCTTTAAGAAAATAGCAGGTGTTTAGCAAGTAGATCACCTGTGGAGTCACAGGTAGGTCCATAAATAGAGTATATCCGGTATGGAATATTATGCCCTGATGAACCCCTTAGACACAAATCTTGCTGCAGGGGTGAAACGTGCGTTGGCACTTTGTGTAATTTTGGCACCTCTGTGCTATACTAGCCAGGAGTGAGGTCGACCAACTCCTGTCTTTTTCTAAGCATTTTTCAAAGAAAGCAAAGAAAAGGCATTGCGGTACAAGTTTATTGTTAGTCTTGGAACTGACTTCATGCTGACATTACATGCTGAGAAAGAGCGTGTGTGCTTGAAAAGCGGCTAAGGATTGGAGATTGTGGTTTCCTTATTTGCGCTGGACTGAATGTGCAACATCCACCTGGAGGTGGTTAAAGATAAGAGATCCCTTTTACTGAGAAATCTTTTGGCTCTCTTGTGTGTGGCTGTTCTAACTTACTTTCCGGAGTACAAGGTGCATCCTGGTATGTGCTTAGCTACATAACATCGGTGGAAGCCTGGTTTCTTTCACCTGAGCAATTGACCAATCCAGTGGACGGATTCTCGGCCTTTGGGACACACCCCTTGCAATCGAACCTATTGCCAGCAGGCTTACAACCACACCCTAGGCTGCAAGTGACATCACACGCTCTGAATGCTGCATTACCTCTGAATTGGAATAATGGATCTATATACAGCAGCTAAGTAAAATAACTGAACTTGTACTTTCAGCAGCAATCACCAGTGTCTGTATCCCAGATGCCTTACTAAGACATTTGCCGGTCATTTATTCTGATCTGTTTAGGATTAAATGAAAATGTCTTTTTTATGTTTTTACTTGTAACCGTAATGTTAATTTACTTACGTTTTTTGCTTACTATATGTTACCTGCCTTTGTTATAGATATCTGTCTATGTCATAGATAGTAGGTTAGGCTGCACCCCTAGTTAATTAGCATACGTATGCTTAGAGGTTATTGGCCTTTTAGTAACATTTAGTTTTTGAATTTTGCTGTTTTAGTTAAATTTTGCTCACTTTCAAAGCATGATTGACTTTGTCATTTTCTGTGATCCACATAAATGTGGTTTGGGATTTAAATAGGAATTAATAAATTTGAGTATTTACCAAAATTCTGTGTGCCTTTGTTATCCCTTGCTTTTTCACAACAGTAGTGTATGTTGTGAATACATTCTCTCTGTTTGATCTTTGTAATATTCATTTTCAAGGGTGGCACCAGAGAATAATTATTCTTTTTTTGGTTTAGCAGTATTATCTACTCTCTCATACACTTTTTTCATTGATACTTATTTTTGAGGATATTAAATTGAGGATTCCTTTATCCTATCTTTTTTGAGATTGAAGTAGACTGCTGCAGGGGTGGCTATCTAGCCCCTGTAATTTATCCCATCTTTTCACATTTTTTGACTCAGTTAATCAGTAATATGGCGTACACTCTATCAGATGACTTGTGGGAAGCTGAGTTAAAAGACTCACTAGCTAATGATAATGTAGCAGGGGATGATCAGGATGAAGAAAATGTTACAATCTTTAGTGCCTTTAGGAGATATCGTTATCTCCTAGGCCGGCAACTAAAAATTAAGGCTGAAAATGCCAGTTTAGCAAATTATATTGACAAAAAAATTATCCCTAGAGGTTTAAGACTTTCATTGGATCCAGGAGCAAATACAAGAGAGGATGAGGAGGGTGACTCATTCGTGGAGGATTGGAATGAGAAACTCTCCACAACCTCTCTTGATCTGATGGATATGATGATGAAAAGAAATAATAAAAGATTGGAGAAAGTTAAAGGGGAAGCTGAGAAAGCTTTAATCAAAGTAAATTCCTTTGAGAATGATCCCAATTTCGAAAAATTGAATGGTGAGACAAGTCAGAATGTATCTAAATTAAAAACTGACATTAAGGCAAGGAAATGTAGAAAACTTAGGAGAGATCAGGATGACTACAAAAATGGAAGGGTTTATAGTTACAAATCCCAGAAAGGCACATATGACTCAGGTACAGATGTATCAGACTCAGAATTAAGTAATTCAAAAAACTCTTTTGGTATCAGTCAAAAAGAAGGAGGAGAAAGAACAGAAGGGGAAAAAGGAAAAGATCCCTTTGGGACTCCAGTAAAAGAAAAGAGATACCAAACGAGGCAGAACAGGGGGAGAGGAGACCAATATGTTCAGAGCAGGGGGAGATCCAGGAGAAGGGGTACACGCAGGGGCTATTGAATAGCCATAATGATGATGAATTACAGATTGTTAACCTTTCCTCATTTCCCCTAAATTTGGCTCATGTAGAACTCCTGAAAAAGGGGTTATCTTTCTGCCCTACTGCAATGGTTGATAAATTTGAACTAATTAAGGACTTACATCTATTTGCCAGAAAAATTGTCCTATCCATCATTATGAAATCAAAAAAAGTACATAATTTGGATATGGACGATCAGTCAGCTCTGGCAGATCTAGAATCTTTGTTAGCTGACAATATTCTGGATGAAAACACAGATACTACGCAAGCAATAGTTTGTGAAAAAACGTGTTTTAAACCTAAGTCTACCTATATGCCCTCTCTCTCATTGGTCCCAGCAGTAAATCTTTTTGTGAAACAAATGGAAAAAGATATAGATAGCTTGGTACCTCAACAATTAGATGACAATCTGAAGCCAAGAGAGCGAAAAGCTCTAAAAGAACTGAGTATGGCCAGGGGTGTGGTGATAAAGCCTGCCGACAAGGGCGGCAACCTAGTACTGTTAGATGAACACCTCTATATCAACGAGGTGAAACGTCAGTTACATGACAAAAATCAGTACATAAAACTTGGAGGTAGCCCTTTAGAGCATACCCAGAATTCCCTTTTTAAATTGTTAAATGAGGCGAGAAGAAAAGGGATTATTGACCAAAAAGAATTTAAATTTCTATTTCCAGAACATCCGGTTATGCCAGTGTTCTATATCTTGCCAAAATTGCATAAAAATATGAAATGCCCTCCGGGGAGACCCATAGTCTCCGGAATAGGCAGTATCACGGAGAACATTGGAGAGTACGTAGATAAATATCTACGTCCTTTCCTCTTAACACTACCATCGTATGTAAAAGATACGGCGGACCTTTTGAGAAAATTGGATGGAGTAATGGTCAATGAAAAAACAATTCTGGCATCTTTGGATGTAGAAGGGTTGTACTCCTCAATTCCTCACAAAATAGGTCTACAGGCTATTAGGAAATTCCTTGAAACAAGGGGTCCATCCTTCTCTGAACACTCAGATTTTGTAATTTCACTGCTGGAATTTGTCCTAGACAATAATGTATTCTCATTTGATGGACAAGTCTATCGTCAACTGCGGGGCACGGCTATGGGGGCAGTATGTGCCCCCACATATGCCTGCCTGCACTTGGGGGCATGGGAGTCTGATATCTTTGAGGTTTTCGGTGAGATTTTCAATGAAAAGGTCCTAATGTGGGTTAGGTATGTGGATGATGTTCTTGTCTTGTGGGATGGTGTGGAAGAAGAGTTCAACTTGTTTGTTGACCAATTAAACCATAATGACAGGAACATCATCCTCACTTCTGAGCCCAATCCCAAGGAACTTAATTTCCTTGATATTACCATCAAAAAAGAGGGTAATAGATTAGTCACTGAGAATTACAGGAAGAAAAATGCCACTAATAATATTCTTCATGCTCAGAGCAGCCATCCCTCACATTTAAAGAAAGGCATTCCCTATGGACAATTCCTCCGTTTAAGGAGGAATTGTTCATCCCTTTCCAAGTTTGATATACATGCAAAAATGATGAAGGATAGGTTCTTACTAAGAGGATACTCCAATAAGTCCCTTAAAAAGGCACTTTGGAAGGCCAGAAAGACCCAGAGAGATGACCTCTTGTATGTAGGTAAATCTAAATTAGATGGGGGAAACATTAGATTTATCTCTCGATTTAATAATCAATGGAACAATATTAGGTCAGTGATGAATAAAAATTGGAACATTTTGACTTTGGATGACAAGGTAAAAAATGTAATTGGAGAGAAACCTCTAATGACAGCCAGAAAATCAAAAAGTCTGAGGGATATCCTGGTAAAAAGTCAATTTTCCAGGGGTCCCTCTGATGCAGACTGGCTTAGAAAGAACAGGGGGATCAAAGGCAGCTATCCATGTGGACACTGTGTATACTGTGTCCACATGGATAGCGCAAAGCAATTCTCAGTACAGGATGGTAAGACTTACGATATAAAATACTTTTTTAATTGCAAGTCTGAGGGAGCAATATATCTTCTCAGATGTTCGTGCCCAGCCTTTTACGTAGGAAAAACGAAGAGGCTTGTGAAGGACCGGGTACAAGAACATCGTGATGATATTGCTCATTGCAATGACACCAGTGTAGCGAGACATTTTGAAATGTTTCATAAAGGAAATGTGGAATCTCTAAAGTTTATCATTATTGATAAAGGAATCACTAATGGTAGAGATGGCAATAATGAAAAAATCCTTTTGCAAAAAGAAGCAAAATGGATTTATAAACTAGGAACGAGATATCCAACAGGCCTTAATGAAAAGCTGGAATTTGCCAGTTTTCTATAAGTATTATGCTGATAGAGTGTGCGCCGTTATTTGGAAGTGATCATTAAAAGGCCGTTTTTAGCTTTGTTTAGAAAAGCTTAGGAATTGAGTTTCTCTATTTAATAAATAATAACAAAGCTTCTATATTTTGGCACTTTTTAACTATGAACACAAGTATTATTAAAATAGGGCTCCTTGCTGTATACAGCTTTAAGAAAATAGCAGGTGTTTAGCAAGTAGATCACCTGTGGAGTCACAGGTAGGTCCATAAATAGAGGATATCCGGTATGGAATATTATGCCCTGATGAACCCCTTAGACACAAATCTTGCTGCAGGGGTGAAACGTGCGTTGGCACTTTGTGTAATTTTGGCACCTATGTGCTATACTAGCCAGGAGTGAGGTCGACCAACTCCTGTCTTTTTCTAAGCATTTTTCAAAGAAAGCAAAGAAAAGGCATTGCGGTACAAGTTTATTGTTAGTCTTGGAACTGACTTCATGCTGACATTACATGCTGAGAAAGAGCGTGTGTGCTTGAAAAGCGGCTAAGGATTGGAGATTGTGGTTTCCTTATTTGCGCTGGACTGAATGTGCAACATCCACCTGGAGGTGGTTAAAGATAAGAGATCCCTTTTACTGAGAAATCTTTTGGCTCTCTTGTGTGTGGCTGTTCTAACTTACTTTCCGGAGTACAAGGTGCATCCTGGTATGTGCTTAGCTACATAACATCGGTGGAAGCCTGGTTTCTTTCACCTGAGCAATTGACCAATCCAGTGGACGGATTCTCGGCCTTTGGGACACACCCCTTGCAATCGAACCTATTGCCAGCAGGCTTACAACCACACCCTAGGCTGCAAGTGACATCACACGCTCTGAATGCTGCATTACCTCTGAATTGGAATAATGGATCTATATACAGCAGCTAAGTAAAATAACTGAACTTGTACTTTCAGCAGCAATCACCAGTGTCTGTATCCCAGATGCCTTACTAAGACATTTGCCGGTCATTTATTCTGATCTGTTTAGGATTAAATGAAAATGTCTTTATGATGTTTTTACTTGTAACCGTAATGTTAATTTACTTACGTTTTTTGCTTACTATATGTTACCTGCCTTTGTTATAGATATCTGTCTGTGTCATAGATAGTAGGTTAGGCTGCACCCCTAGTTAATTAGCATACGTATTCTTAGAGGTTATTGGCCTTTTAGTAACATTTCGTTTTTGAATTTTGCTGTTTTAGTTAAATTTTGCTCACTTTCAAAGCATGATTGACTTTGTCATTTTCTGTGATCCACATAAATGTGGTTTGGGATTTAAATAGGAATTAATAAATTTGAGTATTTACCAAAATTCTGTGTGCCTTTGTTATCCCTTGCTTTTTCACAACAGTAGTGTATGTTGTGAATACATTCTCTCTGTTTGATCTTTGTAATATTCATTTTCAAGGGTGGCACCAGAGAATAATTATTCTTTTTTTGGTTTAGCAGTATTATCTACTCTCTCATACACTTTTTTCATTAAGTTACAAATACACCTACACTATCAATAAATTAAATAAACTACAAATATCTATCTAAAAATACAATTAAATAAATTAAACTAAATTACAAAAACAAACAAACAAAAAAAATATTACAAGATTTTTAAGCTAATTACACCTATTCTAAGCCCCCTAATAAAATAATAAAGCCCCCCAAAATAAAAAAAATTCCCTACCCTATTCTAAATTAAAAAAGTTCAAAGCTCTTTTACCTTACCAGCCCTTAAATTGGAACAGCCAATAGAATGCGAGCTCAATCTGATTGGCTGATTGGTTAAGTCAATCGGATTGATCTTGAATCTGATTGGCTGATTCAATCAGCCAATCAGATTTTTCTACCTTAATTCCGATTGGCTGATAGAATCCTATCAGCCAATCGGAATTTGACGGACGCCATCTTGGATGACGTCATTTAAAGGTACCTCATTCGTCGTTCAGTCGTCGGCCGGGATGGATGCTCCGCGTCGGAGGAGCGAAGAAAGAAGATTGAAGATGCCGCTTGATGGAAGATGCCGCTGGATGGAAGAAGACTTTGCTGCCGCTTGGATAAAGACATCGCCGGGATGAAGACTTCTTCTTTGCAGCTTGGATAAAGACATCGCCGGGATGAAGACTTCTTCTTTGCCGCTTGGATAAAGACATCGCCCGGATCGGATGAGGAGTTCGGCCCGGCGTGGTGAAGATAAGGTAGGGAGATCTTCAGGGGGGTAGTGTTAGGTTTATTTAAGGGGGGTTTGGGTTAGATTAGGGGTATGTGGGTGGTGGGTTGTAATGTTGGGGGGTGGTATTGTGTTTTTTATTACAGGCAAAAGAGCAGTTTTCTTTGGGGCATGCCCCGCAAAAGGCCCTTTTAAGGGCTGGTAAGGTAAAAGAGCTTTGAACTTTTTTAATTTAGAATAGGGTAGGGAATTTTTTTATTTTGGGGGGCTTTATTATTTTATTAGGGGGCTTAGAATAGGTGTAATTAGCTTAAATCTTTTTTTTATTTTTTGTAATTTAGTGTTTGTTTTTTTTGTAATTTAGTTTAGTTTATTTAATTGTATTTTTAGATAGATATTTGTAGTTTATTTAATTTATTGATAGTGTATGTGTATTTGTAACTTAGATTAGGATTTATTTTACAGGTAATTGGGTAATTATTTTAACTAGGTAGCTATTAAATAGTTAATAACTATTTAATAGCTATTATACCTAGTTAAAATAATTAACAATTTACCTGTAAAATAAATATAAACCCTAACATAGCTACAATGTAATTATTAATTATATTGTAGCTATCTTAGGGGTTTTTTTATAGGTAAGTATTTAGATTTAAATAGGAATATTTTCATTAATAATATTAATATTAGATTTATTTTAATAAGAGTTTAGTTAGGGATGTTAGAGTTAGATAGGGTTATTATACTTAATATATATATAATATAATAACGATATTAACTATATTAACCCTAATATAATTAGGGTTAATATAGTTAATATAGCTGGCGGCGGTGTAGGGGGATTAGATTAGGGGTTAATATAGTTAATATAGCTGGCGGCGGTGTAGGGGGATTAGATTAGGGGTTAATACATTTATTATAGGTGGCCGCGGTGTAGGGGGATTTAGATTGTAGGCAAAAGAGCTGTTTACTTTGTGACAAAGCCCCGCCAAAAGCCCTTTTAAGGGCTGGCAAAAGAGCAGTTTACTTTGGGGTAATGCCACGCAAAAAGCCCTTTTCAGGGCTATTTGTAGGGTTAGACTTAGGTTTAGTGGTAGGGATAGTTTAGTATTTTAGGGGTTAAATAATTTAATATAGATGGTGGCGGTGTAGGGTGATTAAATTAGGGGTTAATAATTTTAAAATAGATGGCGGCGGGGTAGGGGCTCACTTTAGGGGGTAGGTAAGGTAGATGGCGACGGGGTAGGGGCTCACTTTAGGGGGGTTAAAGATTTAATATAGCTGGCGGCGGGGTCCGGGAGCGGCGGTTTAGGGGTTAATAACTTTATTAGCTGGCGGCGGGGTCCGGGATCGGCGGTTTAGGGGTAAATACATATTTTATTATTAGGATAGTGAGGGGGATAGCGGATAGAGGGTTAGACGTGTCAGGCTATGTTTGGGAGGCATGTTAGACGTGTCGGGCTATGTTTAGGAGGCGTGTTAGACAGTGCGGGTGATTTCATACTTTAGTCAGGTTTTGTAGGCACCGGCAGTTTCTAACGTGGCGTAAGTCACTGGCGACGCCAGAAATTTGTACTTGCGCAGATTTCTGGACATCGCTGGTTTATCAGACTTACGGTACGTTAGCAACTGACGGTGCCGTATATTGGATAGCTCGAGATGCGAGCTGAAACTGTGGGCGACGCGGGTTCCCTTGCTTGCGCCGCAAACTACGCCGTATATCGGATCGCGCCCCTAATATAATTGGTCAAGCAATGTTCATATCTGACGTAATGGAGGGGTTAATAAATTTGTATGTGGTCTAATTTTCCCTTTGCATATTTATTGAAGAAACCCCAACAAAGTTTAAATTATAGTTATTATAGAGTTATCTCTTTGTGATTTGTAGAGTAATATTGAATGGATAGAACTTTAAACATTTGCCATCAATGATCTATAGGGGCATATTTAACAAAGTGCGAGCGAACATGATACAATGTAGCGTATCATGTCCGCTGCACATCGATAAATGCCGACAGCATACGCTGTCAGCATTTATCATTGCACCAGCAGTTCACCAGAACTGCTTGTGAAAAACTTTCAAAATGCTCTTAGCTAAGAGACGGTTTTCAACAGTTTAGAAATCAGTTTGAGCCTACCTAGGTTTAGCTTTTCAAAAATACCACCAAAAGAACAAAGCAAATTTGATGATAAAAGTAAATTGGAAAGTTGTTTACAATTGCATGCCCTATCTAAATCATGAAAGTTTTAATTTTGACTAGACTGTCTCTTTAAGTAATTGAAGTTAACTATCATGCCTTATTAGCTCCTTGGGTGCCAAAGGCGACTGCAGTGAATTGCAGTTAAAGGGACAGTCTACACCTGCATTTTTATTGTTTGAAAAGATAGATAATCCCTTTATTACCCATCCCCCAGTTTTGCATAACCAGCAAAGTTATATTAATATGTTTTACCTCTTTGATTAGCTTGTATCTAAGCCTTTGCAGACTGCCCCTTATCTCAGTGCTTTTGACAGACATACAGTTTAGCCAATCAGTGCAGACTCCTAAATAACTCCACGGGAGTTAGCACACTGTTATCTATATGACACACATGAACTAGTACTGTCTAACTGTGAAAAACTTTCAAAATGCTCTGAGCTAGGAGGCGGTTTTAAACGGTTTAGAAATCAGTTTTAGCCTAGCTAGGTTTAGCTTTACAAAAATACCACCAAAGGAACAAAGCAAATTTAATTATAAAAGTCAATTGGAAAGTTGTTTAAAATCGCATGCCTTATCTGAATCATGTAAGTTTAATTTTGACTAGACTGTCCCTTTAAAGGGACAGTCTACCATAGAATTGTTATTGTTTTAAAAGATAGATAATCCCTTTATTAACCATTCCCCAGTTTTGCATAACCAGCACAGTTATATTAATATACTTTTTACCTCTGTGATTACCTTGTATCTAAGAACCTTCTTCCGGCCCCCTGATCACATGACTGTGACTGTTTGTTATCTATTGTCTTAAATTTAGCATTGTTTTGTGCTAAATCTTAAATAACTTTCTGTGCCTGAACACAGTGTTATCTATATGGCCCACGAGTACTTTCTGTCTCTTTGTGTTGAAAAGAGATTTAAAAAGCCTGTGATAAGAGGCAGTCCTCAAAGGCTTAGAAATTAGCATATGAGCCTACCTATGTTTAGTTTAAACTAAGAATACCAAGAGAAAAAAGCAAATTTGATGATTAAAGTAAATTGGAAAGTTTATTCAAATTAAAAGTCCTATCTGAATAATGAAAGTTTAATTTATACTAGACTGTCCCTTTAACAAGATAATCAGAAAACAGTCCATGCTATAACAGTTGGCCTCAAGGATATATGAGGGCTTGTCCTCTTCTCCTTAAGGGAGCTTTTCTGTCATCCTTAAGAAAATATGAGGGTTTGTAAAGCTGTCCAAGTGAAGCTCTAAATTATTGCTCTCTCTGCAAATGGTCAAATTTGCCAGTTTACGGGCACACGATAAATAAGCAGCCATTGGAGCGCATAACATTAACCAGAGATCAGATCTCTGGTTAATTACTGCACTAGGCAGTTTTTGGGGGCTAAAGTTGGTGGCTGTGGGGTGTTAGAAAAAAAAAAACGCACTGAAAAGTACCTTTATATTGCAGTCTATGGGAACTGTGTGTTCCCTGTAACTATATATGTATATGCTTATATACATATATTTATGTGTTAATATGCTTATATACATATATATTTATGTGTTAATATGCTTATATACATATATATTTATGTGTTAATATGCTTATATACATATATTTATGTGCTAATATGCTTATATAGACATATATTTATGTGCTAATATGCTTATATAGACATATATTTATGTGCTAATATGCTTATATACATATATTTATGTGCTAATATGCTTATATAGACATATATTTATGTGCTAATATGCTTATATAGACATATATTTATGTGCTAATATGCTTATATACATATATTTATGTGCTAATATGCTTATATAGACATATATTTATGTGTTAATATGCTTATATACATATATTTATGTGCTAATATGCTTATATACATATATATGTATGTGTTAATATGCTTATATACATATATATTTATGTGTTAATATGCTTATATACATATATATTAATGTGTTAATATGCTTATATACATATATATTTATGTGTTAATATGTGTATATACATATATATTTATGTGTTAATATTGTATATACATATATATTTATGTGTTAATATGCTTATATACATATATATTTATGTGTTAATATGCTTATATAGACATATATTTATGTGCTAATATGCTTATATACATATATTTATGTGCTAATATGCTTATATAGACATATATTTATGTGCTAATATGCTTATATAGACATATATTTATGTGCTAATATGCTTATATAGACATATATTTATGTGCTAATATGCTTATATAGACATATATTTATGTGCTAATATGCTTATATAGACATATATTTATGTGCTAATATGCTTATATACATATATTTATGTGCTAATATGCTTATATAGACATATATTTATGTGTTAATATGCTTATATACATATATTTATGTGTTAATATGCTTATATACATATATATTAATGTGTTAATATGCTTATATACATATATATTTATGTGTTAATATGTGTATATACATATATATTTATGTGTTAATATTGTATATACATATATATTTATGTGTTAATATGCTTATATACATATATATATGTATGTGTTAATATGCTTATATACATATATATTTATGTGTTAATATGCTTATATAGACATATATTTATGTGCTAATATGCTTATATACATATATTTCTTTCATGTAATTAGCAAGAGTCCATGAGCTAGTGACGTATGGGATATACATTCCTACCAGGAGGGGCAAAGTTTCCCAAACCTTAAAATGCCTATAAATACACCCCTCACCACACCCACAATTCAGTTTTACAAACTTTGCCTCCGATGGAGGTGGTGAAGTAAGTTTGTGCTAGATTCTACGTTGATATGCGCTCCGCAGCAAGTTGGAGCCCGGTTTTCCTGTCAGCGTGCAGTGAATGTCAGAGGGATGTGAGGAGAGTATTGCCTATTTGAATGCAGTGATCTCCTTCTACGGGGTCTATTTCATAGGTTCTCTGTTATCGGTCGTAGAGATTCATCTCTTACCTCCCTTTTCAGATCGACGATATACTCTTATATATACCATTACCTCTGCTGATTCTCGTTTCAGTACTGGTTTGGCTTTCTACAAACATGTAGATGAGTGTCCTGGGGTAAGTAAATCTTATTTTCTGTGACACTCTAAGCTATGGTTGGGCACTTTGTTTATAAAGTTCTAAATATATGTATTCAAACATTTATTTGCCTTGACTCAGAATGTTCAACTTTCCTTATTTTTCACACAGTCAGTTTCATATTTGGGATAATGCATTTGAATTAATCATTTTTTCTTACCTTCAAAAATTTGACTCTTTTTTCCCTGTGGGCTGTTAGGCTCGCGGGGGCTGAAAATGCTTCATTTTATTGCGTCATTCTTGGCGCGGACTTTTTTGGCGCAAAAATTCTTTTCCGTTTCCGGCGTCATACGTGTCGCCGGAAGTTGCGTCATTTTTTTACGTTATTTTGCGCCAAAAATGTCGGCGTTCCGGATGTGGCGTCATTTTTGGCGCCAAAAGCATTTAGGCGCCAAATAATGTGGGCGTCTTATTTGGCGCTAAAAAATAAGGGCGTCTCCACATTATTTAAGTCTTATTTTTTCATTGCTTCTGGTTGCTAGAAGCTTGTTCTTTGGCATTTTTTCCCATTCCTGAAACTGTCATTTAAGGAATTTGATCAATTTTGCTTTATATGTTGTTTTTTCTCTTACATATTGCAAGATGTCTCACGTTGCATCTGAGTCAGAAGATACTACAGGAAAATCGCTGTCTAGTGCTGGAGCTACCAAGCTAAGTGTATCTGCTATAATTTTTGGTATCTGTTTCTCCAGCTGTTGTTTGTATTGCATGTCATGACAAACTTTTTAATGCAGATAAAATTTCCTTTAGTACTGTTACATTACCTGTTGCTGTTCCGTCAACATCTAATTTTCAGAGTGTTCCTGATAAACATAAGAGATTTTATTTTTTAAATCCATTAAGAAGGCTATGTCTGTTATTTCTCCTTCTAGTTTACATAAAAGTCTTTTAAAACTTTTCTTTTTTCAGATGAATTTTTAAATGAACATCATCATTCTGATACTGATAATGGTTCTTCTGGTTCAGAGGTTTCTGTCTCAGAGGTTGATGCTGATAAATCTTTGTATTTGTTCAAGATGGAATTTATTCGTTCTTTATTTAAAGAAGTATTAATTGCATTAGAAATAGAGGATTCTGGTCCTCTTGATACTAAATCTAAACGTTTAAATAAGGTTTTTTAAATCTCCTGTAGTTATTCCGGAAGTGTTTAATCTCCCTGATGCTATTTCTGAAGTAATTTCCAGGGAATGGAATAATTTGGGTAATTCTTTTACTCCTTCTAAACGTTTAAGCAATTATATCCTGTGCCATCTGACAGATTAGAGTTTTTTTGGGACAAAATCCCTAAGGTTATGGGGCTGTCTCTACTCCTGCTAAATGTGCTACTATTCCTACGGCAGATAGTACTTCATTTAAGGATCCTTTAGATAGGAAAATTGAATCCTTTCTAAGAAAAGCTTACTTATGTTCAGGTAATCTTCTTAGACCTGCTATATTTTTAGCGGATGTTGCTGCAGCTTCAACTTTTTGGTTAGAAGCTTTAGCGCAACAAGTAACAGATCATAATTTTATAGCATTATTATTATTCTATAACATGCTAATAATTTTATTGGTGATACCATCTTTTTGATATCATTAGAGTTGATGTCAGGTATATGTCTCTAGCTATTTTAGCTAGAAAAGCTTTATGGATTAAACTTGGAATGCTGATATGTCTTCTAAGTCAACTTTGCTTTCCCTTTCTTTCCAGGGTAATAAATTATTATCTCAACTGTTTCTGGAAGGAAGGGAACTTTTTTTACCAAAGGATAAAAAATCTAAGGTAAATTTAGGTCTAATAATCATTTTCGTTCCTTTCCTCACAATAAGGAACAAAAGCCTGATCCTTCATCCTCAGGAGCGGTATTCAGTTTGGAAACTATTTCCAGTTTGGAATATATCCAAGCCTTATAGAAAACCTATAGCCAGCTCCTAAGTACCCATGAAGGTGCAGACCTTATTCCAGCTCAGCTGGTATGGGGCAGATTACGTTTTCTTCAAAGAAATTTTGATCAATTCCGTTCTCAATTTCTGGTTTCAGAACATTGTTTCAGAAAGGTACAGAATTGGCTTCAGTTAAGGCCTCCTGCTAAGAGATTTTTTTCTTTCCCGTGTCCCAGTTAACACAGCAAAGGCTCAGCATTTCTGAAATGTGTTTCAGATCTAGAGTTGGCTGGAGTAATTATGCCAGTTCCAGTTCTGGAACAGGGGCTGGGGTTTTATTTTTATCTCTTCATTGTACCAAAGAAGGTCAATTCCTTCAGACCAGTTCCGGATCTATCAATATTGAATCGTTATGTAAGGATACCAACATTCAAGATGGTTACTGTAGGACTATCCTGCCTTTTGTTTAGCAAGGGCATTATATGTCTACAATAGATTTACAGGATGTGTATCTGCATATTCCGATTCATCCAGATCACTTTTAGTGTCTGAGATTCTCTTTTTAGACAAGCATTACCAGTTTTGTGGCTCTACCTTTGGCCTAGCCTCAGTTCCAAGAATTTTTTTCAAAGGTTCTCGGTGCCCTTCTTTCTGTAATCAGAGAACAGGGTTTTGGTATTTCCTTATTGGACGATATCTGGGTACTTGCTCAGTCTTCTCATTTTCGAAGAATCTCATACGAATCGACTTGTGTTGTTTCCTCAGATTCATGGTTGGAGGATCAATTTACCAATCAGTTCATTGATTCCTCAGAAAAGGGTAACCTTTTTAGGTTTCTAGATAGATTCAGTGTCTATGACTCTGTCCTTTTCAGACAAGAGAAGTTTAACATTGATATCAGCTTGTCAAAACCTTCAGTCACAATCATTCCCTTTGGTAGCCTTATGCATGGAAATTTTAGGTCTTAGGACTGCCGCATCAGATGCGATCTCCTTTGCTCGTTTTCACATGCGACCTCTTCAGCTCTGTATGCTGAACCAATGGTGCAGGGATTACTCTAAGATATCTCAATTAATATCTTTAAACCGATTATACGACACTCTCTGACATGGTGGACAGATCATCATCGTTTAGTTCAGGGGGCTTCTTGTTCTTCCGACCTGGACTATAATCTCAACAGATGCAAGTCTTACAGGTTGGGGAGCTGTGTGGGGGTATCTGATGGCACAAGGGGTTTGGGAATCTCAGGAGGTGAGATTTCCGATCAATATTTTGGAACTCCCTGCAATTTTCAGAGCTCTTCAGTCTTGGCCTCTTCTGAAGAGAGAGTTGTTCATTTGTTTTCAGATAGACAATGTCACAACTGTGGCATACATCAATCATCAAGGAGGGACTCACAGTCCTCTGGCTATGAAAGAAGTATCTCGAATTTTGGTTTGGGCGGAATCCAGCTCCTGTCTAATTTCTGCGGTTCATATCCCAGGTATGGACAATTGGAAAGCGGATTATCTCAGTCGCCAAACGTTGCACCTGGGCGAATGGTCTTCACCCAGAGGTATTTCCTCAGATTGTTCAAATGTGGGAACTCCCAGAAATAGATCTGATGGCTTCTCATCTAAACAAGAAACTTCCCTGGTATCTGTCCGGATCCCGGGATCCTCGGGCGGAGGCAGTGGATGCATTATCTTTTCCTTACAAGTGTCATCCTGCCTATATCTTTCCGCCTCTAGTTCTTCTTCCAAGGGTATTCTCCAATATTCTAAAGGAATGCTCGTTTGTCCTGCTGGTAGCTCCAGCATGGCCTCACAGGTTTTGGTATGCGGATCTTGTCCGGATGGCCTCTTGCCAGCTGTGGACTCTTCCGTTAAGACCAGTCTTTCTGTCTCAAGGTTCTTTTTTCCATCAGGATCTTAAAACCTTAATTTTAAGGTGTGGAGTTTGAACGCTTGATTCTTGGTCAAAGAGGTTTCTCTGACTCTGTGATTGATACTATGTGACAGGCTCGTAAATCTGTATCTAGAGAGATATATTATAGAGTCTGGAAGACTTATATTTCTTCAGGATGGTTTAGATAAAGGTTTGTCCGCAAGTTTCTTGAAAGACAAATCTCTGCTCTTTCTGTTCTTTTTCACAGAAGGATTGCTAATCTTCCTGATATTCATTGTTTTGTACAACCTTTGGTTCATATAAAACTTGTCATTAAGTCAATTTCTCCTCCTTGGAGTTTGAATTTGGTTCTGGGGGCTCTTCAAGCTCCTCCTTTTGAACCCATGCATTCTTTGGTCGTTATATTACTTTCTTGGAAAGTTTTGTTTCTTTTGGCCATCTCTTCTGCCAGAAGAGTCTCTGAATTATCTACTCTTTTTTGTGAGTCTCCTTTTCTGATTTTGCATCAGGATAAGGCAGTGCTGCAAACTTCTTTTGAATTTTTTACCTAAGGTTGTGAATTCTAACAACATTAGTAGACAAATTGTGGTTCCTTCATTATGTCCTAATCCTATGAATTCTAAGGAGAAATCATTGCATTCTTTGGATGCTGTTAGAGCTTTGTAATATTATGTTGAAGCTACTAAGTCTTTCCGAAAGACTTCTAGTTTATTTGTCATCTTTTCTGGTTCTAGAAAAGACCAGAAAGCTTCTGCCATTTCTTTGGCATCTTGGTTGAAATCTTTATTTCATCATGCCTATGTTGAGTCGGGTAACACTCCGCCTCAAAGGATTACAGCTCATTCTACTAGGTCAGTTTCTACTTCCTGGGCGTTTAAGAATGAAGCTTCGGTTGATCAGATTTGCAAAACAGCAACTTGGTTCTCTTTGCATACTTTTACTAAATTCTACCATTTTGATGTGTTTTCTTCTTCTGAAGCAGTTTTTGGTAGAAACGTACTTCAGGCAGTGGTTTCAGTTTGAATCTTCTGCTTATGTTTTTTCATTAAAATTTTATTCTGGGTGTGGATTATCTTCAGCAGTAATTGGCTGTCTTTATTTTATCCCTCCCTCTCTAGTGACTCTTGTGTGGAAAGATCCACATCTTGGTTAATCATTATCCCATACGTCACTAGCTCATGGACTCTTGCTAATTACATGAAAGAAAACATAATTTATGTAAGAACTTACCTGATAAATTCATTTCTTTCATATTAGCAAGAGTCCATGAGGCCCGCCCTTTTTTGTGGTGGTTTTGATTTTTTTGTATAAAGCACAATTATTCCAATTCCTTATTTTATATGCTTTCGCACTTTTTTCTTATCACCCCACTTCTTGGCTATTCGTTAAACTGAATTGTGGGTGTGGTGAGGGGTGTATTTATAGGCATTTTAAGGTTTGGGAAACTTTGCCCCTCCTGGTAGGAATGTATATCCCATACGTCACTAGCTCATGGACTCTTGCTAATATGAAAGAAATTAATTTATCAGGTAAGTTCTTACATAAATTATGTTTTATGTGCTAATATGCTTATATAGACATATATTTATGTGCTAATATGCTTATATAGACATATATTTATGTGCTAATATGCTTATATAGACATATATTTATGTGCTAATATGCTTATATACATATATTTATGTGCTAATATGCTTATATAGACATATATTTATGTGCTAATATGCTTATATACATATATTTATGTGCTAATATGCTTATATAGACATATATTTATGTGCTAATATGCTTATATACATATAAATTTATGTGCTAATATGCTTATATAGACATATATTTATGTGTTAATATGCTTATATACATATATATTTATGTGTTAATATGCTTATATACATATATATTTATGTGTTAATATGCTTATATAGACATATATTTATGTGCTAATATGCTTATATAGACATATATTTATGTGCTAATATGCTTATATACATATATTTATGTGCTAATATGCTTATATAGACATATATTTATGTGCTAATATGCTTATATAGACATATATTTATGTGCTAATCTGCTTATATACATATATTTATGTGCTAATATGCTTATATAGACATATATTTATGTGCTAATATGCTTATATAGACATATATTTATGTGCTAATATGCTTATATAGACATATATTTATGTGCTAATATGCTTATATACATATATTTATTTGCTAATATGCTTATATAGACATATATTTATGTGCTAATATGCTTATATACATATATTTATGTGCTAATATGCTTATATAGACATATATTTATGTGCTAATATGCTTATATACATATATATTTATGTGCTAATATGCTTATATAGACATATATTTATGTGTTAATATGCTTATATACATATATATTTATGTGTTAATATGCTTATATACAAATATATATTTATGTGTTAATATGCTTATATAGACATATATTTATGTGTTAATATGCTTATATACATATATATTTATGTGTTAATATGCTTATATACAAATATATATTTATGTGTTAATATGCTTATATAGACATATATTTATGTGTTAATATGCTTATATACATATATATTTATGTGTTAATATGCTTATATACATTTATATTTATGTGCTAATATGCTTATATAGACATATATTTATGTGTTAATATGCTTATATACATATATATTTATGTGTTAATATGCTTATATACAAATATATATTTATGTGTTAATATGCTTATATAGACATATATTTATGTGTTAATATGCTTATATACATATATATTTATGTGTTAATATGCTTATATAGACATATATTTATGTGCTAATATGCTTATATAGACATATATTTATGTGCTAATATGCTTATATAGACATATATTTATGTGTTAATATGCTTATATACATATATATTTATGTGTTAATATGCTTATATACAAATATATATTTATGTGCTAATATGCTTATATACAAATATAAATTTATGTGCTAATATGCTTATACAGACATATATTTATGTGCTAATATGCTTATATAGACATATATTTATGTGCTAATATGCTTATATACATATATTTATGTGCTAATATGCTTATATAGACATATATTTATGTGCTAATATGCTTATATACATATATATTTATGTGCTAATATGCTTATACACTGTGTGCAGAATTATTAGGCAAATGAGTATTTTGACCACATCATCCTCTTTATGCATGTTGTCTTACTCCAAGCTGTATAGGCTCGAAAGCCTGCTACCAATTAAGCATATTAGGTGATGTGCATCTCTGTAATGAGAAGGGGTGTGGTCTAATGACATCAACACCCTATATCAGGTGTGCATAATTATTAGGCAACTTCCTTTCCTTTGGCAAAATGGGTCAAAAGAAGGACTTGACAGGCTCAGAAAAGTCAAAAATAGTGAGATATCTTGCAGAGGGATGCAGCACTCTTAAAATTGCAAAGCTTCTGAAGCGTGATCATCGAACAATCAAGCGTTTCATTCAAAATAGTCAACAGGGTCGCAAGAAGCGTGTGGAAAAACCAAGGCGCAAAATAACTGCCCATGAACTGAGAAAATTCAAGCGTGCAGCTGCCAAGATGCCACTTGCCACCAGTTTGGCCATATTTCAGAGCTGCAACATCACTGGAGTGCCCAAAAGCACAAGGTGTGCAATACTCAGAGACATGGCCAAGGTAAGAAAGGCTGAAAGACGACCACCACTGAACAAGACACACAAGCTGAAACGTCAAGACTGGGCCAAGAAATATCTCAAGACTGATTTTTCTAAGGTTTTATGGACTGATGAAATGAGAGTGAGTCTTGATGGGCCAGATGGATGGGCCCGTGGCTGGATTGGTAAAGGGCAGAGAGCTCCAGTCCGACTCAGACGCCAGCAAGGTGGAGGTGGAGTACTGGTTTGGGCTGGTATCATCAAAGATGAGCTTGTGGGGCCTTTTCGGGATGAGGATGGAGTCAAGCTCAACTCCCAGTCCTACTGCCAGTTTCTGGAAGACACCTTCTTCAAGCAGTGGTACAGGAAGAAGTCTGCATCCTTCAAGAAAAACATGATTTTCATGCAGGACAATGCTCCATCACACGCGTCCAAGTACTCCACAGCGTGGCTGGCAAGAAAGGGTATAAAAGAAGAAAATCTAATGACATGGCCTCCTTGTTCACCTGATCTGAACCCCATTGAGAACCTGTGGTCCATCATCAAATGTGAGATTTACAAGGAGGGAAAACAGTACACCTCTCTGAACAGTGTCTGGGAGGCTGTGGTTGCTGCTGCATGCAATGTTGATGGTGAACAGATCAAAACACTGACAGAATCCATGGATGGCAGGCTTTTGAGTGTCCTTGCAAAGAAAGGTGGCTATATTGTCACTGATTTGTTTTTGTTTTGTTTTTGAATGTCAGAAATGTATATTTGTGAATGTTGAGATGTTATATTGGTTTCACTGGTAAAAATAAATAATTGAAATGGGTATATATTTGTTTTTTGTTAAGTTGCCTAATAATTATGCACAGTAATAGTCACCTGCACACACAGATATCCCCCTAAAATAGCTATAACCAAAAACAAACTAAAAACTACTTCCAAAACTATTCAGCTTTGATATTAATGAGTTTTTTGGGTTCATTGAGAACATGGTTGTTGTTCAATAATAAAATTAATCCTCAAAAATACAACTTGCCTAATAATTCTGCACTCCCTGTATACATATATTTATGTGCTAATATGCTTATATAGACATATATTTATGTGCTAATATGCTTATATACATATATTTATGTGCTAATATGCTTATATACATATATTTATGTGCTAATATGCTTATATACATATATATTTATGTGCTAATATGCTTATATACATATATATTTATGTGCTAATATGCTTATATAGACATATATTTATGTGCTAATATGCTTATATACATATATTTATGTGCTAATATGCTTATATATACATATATTTATGTGCTAATATGCTTATATAGACATATATTTATGTGCTAATGTGCTTATATACATATATATTTATGTGCTAATATGCTTATATACATATATATTTATGTGCTAATATGCTTATATAGACATATATTTATGTGCTAATATGCTTATATACATATATTTATGTGCTAATATGCTTATATATACATATATATTTATGTGCTAATATGCTTATATAGACATATATTTATGTGCTAATATGCTTATATACATATATATTTATGTGCTAATATGCTTATATACATATATATTTATGTGCTAATATGCTTATATAGACATATATTTATGTGCTAATATGCTTATATACATATATTTATGTGCTAATGTGTGTATATTAATGTGCTGCCCATTGCTGCGGGACTTACCCCTTTCGCCATGCTAGGTTCTGTGCTTTGTGTGACGGCATCAGAATGAGGCTCCCTTTGGAACCTATGGAAGTGCGCTCTCATGAGGGCAATGCTTCCATGCAATGTAAATGCGAGGTCGCGTTCGCATTGCACCTCACATTACTAAATTGAGCGCAAATATCGCTTTCGCAGAAGCAATAACTCAAAGAAAAGATAAGTCTGAGAATAACATGTAGATGTATTTTTTAAAGTTTCATTAACTGTTTAAATATTGACAAAATAAGTGTAAAGTTTTAGGGGCATATTTATCAAGCTCCGTATGGAGCTTGATGCCCCTTGTTCAGGAGTTATGAAGCAGCAGTCTAAAGACCGCTGCTCCATAAGTTTTCTGCCTGCTCTGTGGCCACGGACATAAATCGACCCAATCGAATACGATTGGGTTGATTTACACCCCCTGCTAGCGGCCGATTGGCCACAAATCTGCAGGGGGCGACATTGCACTAGCAGTTCACAACTGCTGGTGCAATGATAAATGCCGACAGCGTATGCTGTCTGCATTTATCGATGTGCAGCGCACTTGATACACTGCTTCGTATCATGTCCGCTCGCACATTGATAAATATGCCCCTTAGTGCCTATAAAACAATGGAAGCTGCCATGTTGTAACGTAGGTTACCTTCTCTGCTGTGACCAATTAGGGACAGTTATAAATAGGTCACTAGAGTGTGCAGCCAAGGGCTGTGTGGAAAATAACAGTGTTCTGCATTTCCATTTCTAACAGAAACTTAAAAGCTCACAATTTCAGAATGGAATTAAAGGAAAAGGTGACAAAATAAATAATGAAAGCATATTACAGAGGTTTTTCTTTATATTTACAATTAATAATTTTCTTATTACCATCTCAAAGTGTTTAATGTCCCTTTACGGATACATATGGACTTTTTCATTCAGAGACGGTATGCTATTTTAAAAATACTTTTCAATTTTCTTCTGTTGTCAAATTGACTTCACTCTTCATATCCTTGGTTAAAAGGCTATGTAACCTCATGAGCAGCAATGCACTACTGAGAGATACCTGATGTTTAATAGCTGTTTTCCCCTTTAAAGTGTTCTCAATGATCTATTTTACCTACTGTAATATATATAGGCCTCAATCACAATCTTTTGGGAGCAACATTTTCAGATCTTTTTTGGCTGATTCCCGCTCTAGCCAAAAGGTTTTCGGACCCTTGATAGAAGTCCTACTTTCTATCTGATCACAATACTTTCTCTGCTTACTTTTCAGCAGCTTTTTGAGACCATTTTTGGCTTATTGAATTTGTCACCTTGATAAGCACTAGAAAGGGCATTTTGGACAACTTTAGCACTATTTCCAAACAGTCTATTATCTTGCACATATGTTAAACCCACTGAAATGACCAGATGAGACATTCTAGAGGTTTATTAACATTCATGGTATGGATTCATTAAAACTCCATTCATCCCTAAATGGGAGGCTGTATATAAGGAATAGGGCACAGATTTACATATGTAAAGGGACATATATAAATGTGAAGACTGCATGATATCATGTACAGCTAAGGTGATCTGCAGGAAAAGTCACTTCTGAACACCAACATCTACAAATAACAGAATTGTATTTTTCATTTTTTACTGTAAATCTCCCTCACACTGTTATAATTGTCACTTAGAGTACTGGTGTTATGAAATTCCGGTATTTCAAGGAGATAGCTTAGCTGCAACTTTCATAGTTAACTATTGCAATCCGTTTCCATCAGCTAAACCATCTAAATGCATCTTTTAGGTTGTTAGGATAGACAGACTATGAACTCTGATTATATTGCAATATGACCACTTTGCAACTTAAATAAGATTATGCTATTGAGAACAAGTTTTTATAGGACACGCTCCTCCATGCACGCTTATTCCAAACTTGTTCACAAGAGTGCCTTTCAAAGTGCCTGAGCCCACATTAATGAACTTGTAATCTGGAGGAACGAGCATTTGTGACCATGAGTTCAGTAATGTAGACGCAGGCACTCTCATGACCATTTTGAACTTTGCATGCATGGAGGTGTGTCCCCTATATATAACTTGTTCACCAAGGCACATTCTCATTTAAGGGTCTATTAGGAAGATACAAAGTAGCTATGCAGCAGGGTCACAAAGTAAGATTGGAAAGCAAAAGGATTTTTCAGGAGAAAATCACTGATAGCTTGTGATTGATCCCTAAATGCTTTAAAATAACTCATTTAACTTTATTTTGTCATTTGAAATAGTTATATTGTTTCCTGCCGAAACCTCCACATATACTAAAAATGTTGACACTGCAGTAAAGTTTACAAAAAATCACAAAAAAAGATATGACTCCTCAGAAATAATTAAGCTCCCAGTGCTGGGTGAGAGAAAACCAAGCCCTTTTCAAAGGGTTTTCCTGCATCAACCACTTAATCTAGTACTTGCAGTGTGCTCTATACATTTTAATATTTTGTTTGTGCATAACCCCCCAACAAAAAACCCTATATTTTGTGGTTACAATAAAAGTGTGAAGGATAACATGCACCTCTGTAAATGACTCTGGAGCATTCCAAGTGATACAAATTACCAGCTTACTTTAAACAATGTGAAAACTTTACAGAACTCTGTTCATCTTCCAAAGCTGAAGAATTGTATTTCACTGCTTTGCAGGATAAGTATTATTTTTTTTAAAATGTGAGACACATGCTATATATATTCTTCTTGGTAATCCTGCATTGTTCTTTCAATTGCATGTAATTCAGCTGTGAGTTTCCAGAGGGATAAACATGATATGTAGCTAATAAATCATTTTATGTGAGAATAATTAACTCAGAGTTAGTTTAGATATTTTTGGACAGCTTGTTTGTCTTCCTAGCAACATCTCTATTTTCTAAGCGTCCTGGTGGTAAATGTGATTAGCTTTGTTATTTTTTTATACTTGTGAGCTAGCTGCCTGGGGCTGAAATGTAATACAAAGACTACATTTGGAGCCAGGACACTGTCTGAGATAGTCTGTTTTGGAAACCAAATGTTATCTTAATCATAATCATAGTAGACAATAATGATTTATATCATTTACTTCACACTATTTGGAAGGGTTTCTTTGTATCTTCTTATGTATAAGGATTTGAACTCAGTAGTGCCACTAACATTTTGCATTCATGTAGAATGATTTTTGCTTTGTTTTCTAAGCCATTTCAAATTATTAGAAGCACAACAGTTTTAAGTTGTCTGCATTATGTATATGATAAATATATAGAATGTGTTTTGCCCTTATATTTAGATTGGGTAAATATGTTTGTGTGGGGGGGAGGGGGGTAAAGGGGGAAGGGAATTGTGCAGAATTTTTCAAATATCGAGACAAACACAAGAAAACAAATTAAGCAAGAGTTCTGGTTAGTTAAATATTGATTATCACTGCTTAAAAGAGCATTAAACACTAAGGGCTAAATTACAAGTAGTGCGCTATTTAGAGATTTTGCACAAACGTAAACTTATTAGAAGTAAGCTAACCCGACAGGAGTTATAAATATTTCACATTCCAATGTTGTTCACATACAGAACAATGTAATTTTTATTGTAAATACATATTTCTTTATATATATCTGTATATACCTATACCTATATATCTATTCCTATAACTATATAGGTATAGATATCTAATTTACATTAGCATTATATATATATATGTATATATATATAAACTTATAAATAAATACAAAAAATCTATATGATTTACATAAGAATGTAAAATATGTGCATTGCGCTTTAGGTCTAATGCGGTGTTGGGTTGGCTCAAAGGGACGATTGCTAACCTCAAGGTGCATAATTGAAATATTAATAATTATTAAAAAATATTATGCACACTGTAAAAAAAATCAAATTTATATATATATATTAACAAGATGTATAATATTTTTTAATAATTACTATTAATCGGCTAGATTACGAGTTTTGTGGTAAGAGCGGTGCGGTACTATTTTGCAAGTTATTGTCAAAGCTCACTTCCCTACAGCGCTGGTATTACAGGTTTTCATAAACCCGGCGTTATCAGGCAAGAACTGAGCGTAGAGCAAAATTGAGCTCCATACCATACTCCAATACCAGCGCTGCTGAAAGCTGCTGTGAGCTGGTTTTACATGCTCGTGCACGATTTCCCCATAGACATCAATGGAGAGAGCCGGCTGAAAAAAAGTCTAACACCTTCAAAAAAGCAGCGTAAAGCTCCGTAACGCAGCCCCATTGATTCCTATGGGGAAACTAAATTTATGTTTACACATAACACCCTAACATGAACCCCGAGTCTAAACACCCCTAATCTTACCCTTATTAACCCCTAATCTGCCGCCACCGACATCGCCGACACCTACATTATACTTATTAACCCCTAATCTGCCGCTCCGGACATCGCCGCCACTATAATAAACATATTAACCCCTAAACCGCCGCACTCCTACATCGCAAACACTAAAATAAAATTATTAACCCCTAATCTGCCGCTCCCGAAATCCCCGCCACTATAATAAACATATTATCCCCTAAACCGCCGCACTCCCGCATCGCAAACACTAGTTAAATATTATTAACCCCTAATCTGCCGCCCCTAACATCGCCACCACCTACATTTATTAACCCCTAATCTGCCGCCCCCAACGTCACCGCCACTATACTAAATTTATTAACCCCTAAATCTAACCCTAATCCTAACACCCAATAACTAAAATATAATTAAAATAAATCTAAATAAAACCTACTATCATTACCTAAATAATTCCTATTTTAAACTAAATACTTACCTATAAAATAAACCCTAAACTAGCATTTGGATTGAGCTTGCATTCTATTGGCTGTTCCAATCAGCCAATAGAATGCAAGCTCAATCCTATTGGCTGATTGGTTCAGCCAATAGGATTGAAGCTCAATCCTATTGGCTGATTGCATCAGCCAATAGGATTTTTTCCCCTTTAATTCCGATTGGCTGATAGAATTCTATCCGCCAATCGGAATTCAAGGGATGCCATCTTGGATGACGTCACTTAAATGAACCTTCAGTCGGGAAGAAGACTTTGTTTGAAGAGGATGCTCCGCGCCGAATGTCTTAAAGATGGACCCGCTCCGCGCCGGGTGGATGAAGATAGAAGATGCCATCTGGATGAAGACTTCTGCCCGTCTGGAGGACCACTTCTGCTGGCTTGGATGAAGAGTTCTCCCGGCTTCGTTGAGGACTTCTTGCCACTTTGCTGAGGACTTCTCCCGGCTTCATTGAGGATGGATGTCCGGTCTTCAAAACTGTAAGTGGATCTTCGGGGGTTAGTGTTAAGTTTTTTTAAGGGTTTATTGGGTGAGTTTTAGTTTTAGATTAGGGTTTGGGCAATTGAAAAAGAGCTAAATGCCCTTTTCAGGGCAATGGGGAGCTTAGGTTTTTTTAGTTAGGATTTTCTTTGGGGGTTTGGTTGTGTGGGTGGGGAGTTTTACTGTTGGGGGTGTTTGTATTTTTTTTACAGGTAAAAGAGCTGATTTCTTTGCGGCAATGCCCCGCTAAAGGCCCTTTTAAGGGCTATTGGTAGTTTAGTTTAGTTTAGGCTAGGTGTTTTTTTTGGGGGGGTTGGCTTTTTTATTTTGATAGGGCTATTAGATTAGGTGTAATTAGTTTAAATATCTAATTTTTTTTTTATTTGTGTAATTTAGTGTTTGTTATTTTTGTAATTTAGGTAATTGTATTTAATTTAGGTAATTTATTTAATTGTAGTGTAAGGTTAGGTGTTAGTGTAACTCAGGTTAGGTTTAATTTTACAGGTAAATTTGTATTTATTTTAGCTAGGTAGTTAGTAAATAGTTAATAACTATTTACTAACTAGTCTACCTAGTTAAAATAAATACAAACTTGCCTGTAAAATAAAAATAAACCCTAAGCTAGATACAATGAAATTATTAGTTATATTGTAGCTAGTTTAGGGTTTATTTTATGGGTAAGTATTTAGTTTTACAGGGAGTGCAGAATTATTAGGCAAATGAGTATTTTGACCACATCATCCTCTTTATGCATGTTGTCTTACTCCAAGCTGTATAGGCTCGAAAGCCTACTACCAATTAAGCATATTAGGTGATGTGCATCTCTGTAATGAGAAGGGGTGTGGTCTAATGACATCAACACCCTATATCAGGTGTGCATAATTATTAGGCAACTTCCTTTCCTTTGGCAAAATGGGTCAAAAGAAGGACTTGACAGGCTCAGAAAAGTCAAAAATAGTGAGATATCTTGCAGAGGGATGCAGCACTCTTAAAATTGCAAAGCTTCTGAAGCGTGATCATCAAACAATCAAGCGTTTCATTCAAAATAGTCAACAGGGTCGCAAGAAGCGTGTGGAAAAACCAAGGCGCAAAATAACTGCCCATGAACTGAGAAAAGTCAAGCGTGCAGCTGCCAAGATGCCACTTGCCACCAGTTTGGCCATATTTCAGAGCTGCAACATCACTGGAGTGCCCAAAAGCACAAGGTGTGCAATACTCAGAGACATGGCCAAGGTAACAAAGGCTGAAAGACGACCACCACTGAACAAGACACACAAGCTGAAACGTCAAGACTGGGCCAAGAAATATCTCAAGACTGATTTTTCTAAGGTTTTATGGACTGATGAAATGAGAGTGAGTCTTGATGGGCCAGATGGATGGGCCGTGGCTGGATTGTTAAAGGGCAGAGAGCTCCAGTCCGACTCAGACGGCAGCAAGGTGGAGGTGGAGTACTGGTTTGGGCTGGTATCATCAAAGATGAGCTTGTGGGGCCTTTTCGGGTTGAGGATGGAGTCAAGCTCAACTCCCAGTCCTACTGCCAGTTTCTGGAAGACACCTTCTTCAAGCAGTGGTACAGGAAGAAGTCTGCATCCTTCAAGAAAAACATGATTTTCATGCAGGACAATGCTCCATCACACGCGTCCAAGTACTCCACAGCGTGGCTGGCAAGAAAGGGTATAAAAGAAGAAAATCTAATGAAATGGCCTCCTTGTTCACCTGATCTGAACCCCTTTGAGAACCTGTGGTCCATCATCAAATGTGAGATTTACAAGGAGGGAAAACAGTACACCTCTCTGAACAGTGTCTGGGAGGCTGTGGTTGCTGCTGCACGCAATGTTGATGGTGAACAGATCAAAACACTGACAGAATCCATGGATGGCAGGCTTTTGAGTGTCCTTGCAAAGAAAGGTGGCTATATTGGTCACTGATTTGTTTTTGTTTTGTTTTTGAATGTCAGAAATGTATATTTGTGAATGTTGAGATGTTATATTGGTTTCACTGGTAAAAATAAATAATTGAAATGGGTATATATTTGTTTTTTGTTAAGTTGCCTAATAATTATGCACAGTAATAGACACCTGCACACACAGATATCCCCCTAAAATAGCTAAAACTAAAAACAAACTAAAAACTACTTCCAAAAATATTCAGCTTTGATATTAATGAGTTTTTTGGGTTCATTGAGAACATGGTTGTTGTTCAATAATAAAATTAATCCTCAAAAATACAACTTGCCTAATAATTCTGCACTCCCTGTAAATAGGAATTATTTAGGTAATGATAGCAATTTTTATTTAGATTTATTTTAATTATATTTAAGTTAGGGGATGTTAGGGTTAGGGTAAGACTTAGGTTTAGGGGTTAATAAATTTAGTATAGTGGCGCCGATGTTGGGGGTGGCAGATTAGGGGTTAATAAATTTAGGTAGGTGGCGGCGATATTAGGTGCAGCAGATTAGGGGTTAATAATATTTAACTAGTGTTTGCGATGCGGGAGTGCTGCGGTTTATGGATTAATATGTTTATTATAGTGGCGGCGATGTCAGGAGCGGCAGATTATCGGTTAATAATTTTATTTTAGTGTTTGCAATGCGGGAGGGCCTCGGTTTAGGGGTTAATAGGTAGGTTTTAGGTGTTAGTGTACTTTTTAGCACTTTAGTTATGTTTTATGCTACAGCTTTGTAGTGTAAAACTCATAACTACTGACTTTAGATTGCGTTACGAATCTTGCAGTATAGGCTGTGCCACTCACTTCTTGGCCTCCCAGAAAAAGCTTGTAATATTGGCACTATGGAAGTCCCATTGAAAAAAGACTTTACACAAATTGCGTAAGTTAATTTGCGTTAAGGCCAAAAAAGTATGCGGTGCCCCTAAACCTGCAAGACTCGTAATACCAGCGGTAGTGAAAAAGCAGCGTTATGAGCCTTTTCATTTATACAGCAGAACTCGTAATCTAGCCGAATATTATTTAATATTTTATATTTAATATTTCAATAACACGCATTGAGGTTAGCAATTCCTCATGTGTGCTAACAGGTGGAGTCTGTTTTTCTCACAATTTAATTTTCTGATTACCTACAGACCAGTTTTAAGGAACATCAAAGCTGATAGTCTATCAAGAAAAGATCCCAAACCATTAAATCCTGAAGCACCTTCTACTAACCTAGATCTGAAACATTTGTAGGATTAACTCTTTAACCACTAGACTCCATTAAATAGGCTCAACAACTTGAAACTAACGCACCTTTAGCCCTTTTAAACTTATGTGCAGATGGGCTCCTGTGTCAACAAAACAGAGTATACATCCCACAAACCATGAGGAATACTATATTACAGGATGTACATGACTCTCCAATGGCTGGTCATCCAGGAGTACAGAAGTCAATTGAGCTTTTAAGAAGGACCTTCTGGTGGCCCTGAATGTGCAGTTCAGTTAAAGAATACATTGAAACATGTTGTACATGTGCCCAATCTAAACACTCTAGGAGTCACACTTATAAACTTCTAATGTCTCTCCCCATACCGAAAAGACCCTGGGATGACATTGGGATGGACTTCATAGTGGACTTACCCAGATCTGAAGGGAATACTATGATACTGGTGATTGTCGTTTTAGTAAAAAAAATGGCTCATTTCATTCCTTACCACTGCCTACCCACTGCTTCTCAAACGGTTCTGGACCCAACTTTGTAACCAACTTCACATAAAACCCAGATATTCCACAGCATACCACCCACAAAACAATTGTAATACTGAAAAAAACTAACCAATGGTTAGAGCAATATCTGAGGTGTTATTCTACCTTTCAACAGGATAACTGGACTTCCCTTCTTACTACAGCCGAGTTCGCCTATAATAACTCATTCAACACCTCCACTAAGTCTACACCATTCCACTCTAACTACGGTTTACATCCTCAATTTTTGATTCACTCTGAAAACTCTGGTAATTGTCCTCAGGCTAATGATACCATCGATATAATAAGAGAAGGTTTTGAATGATTACAAGACATTATTAAAACCTCCCAGCTTTGACAAAAACGATAAGAAGCATACCGTGCCTCCCGCTTATTCTATTGGAGACAAAGTATGGTTATCCAGGAAGAACCTAAAACTGAATACTCCCAGTAAAAAACTCAGTGGACTGTATATTGGACCCTATGACGTAACCAAGATTGTCAATGAAAATGCCTGTGAATTTCAAGATTCACCCGACGTTCCATATCTCACTGTTGAAGCCTTATAGACCTCCTAGAGACCCACCTAGAGATTTTAAAAACCCTACCTTGGAAGTTGATCCCAATCAAGACTTTGAAGTTGAATCCGTGAATGACTCCAGACGGATTTGGAGTCAATAAGAATAGCTGGTTAGGTTGAAGGGTTATTCTTATGATGAGGATTCTTGGGAACCTTCTGGTAATTTATCAGCTCCCAGATTAGTATCTCTATTCCATAGCAGGAACCCCGACAGACCTTGGCCTTGATCCATGGAGGGGATCTCTGAAGAGGGCCGTGATATCACAATTCCTGCTTCATGGGCTCTTCTCCTTTAAGGAAGTCATCCAATTACAGATCACATGGTATAAAAGAACTTGCTTCCCTTCATTTCATTGCTTGGTATTTTTCTTATGAGTTACAAGTAACACTCGTTAGGTGATCCCAGCCTATCCTCCACTCTGGTATTAAAGAAACATTTTGCTCCTGAATACTTTGAATCTTCAAAATCCTACTTCTACAATCTGCTGCAGGCAGTTCTAATTTCGGAGCCAGTTCTCAGTGTTCTGGGATCATTATCATCTTATGTGCAGTCACATCCAGCAAGGGAGAGCTCTAACCGGTCAACTCACTCAGCCGTTCCTACTTCCCTCTGACATCACGGCTTGAACGCTAGACACTACTCTCAGCAGCCGAGTCTTAACCGGATCTCATCGAAGACACAAACAGCAGCCTGTACAGAAAGAGATTTTCACGCTCCTACAACTCTACTTTGATAGAGACTAGATCCATGAGAATTTACATAGGATCATTACATTGGCTGATGTTGGTTATTTTGTTCACCATGCAGATGATAAAAAGAAAAGGAAAAGCTGCATCCTTGTGCAGATCAATGCTATAAAGCTGATGATAAGAGACAATTTACTTCCCAATGTATACAAAATGCTCACAAAGGTGGCAGCACTCCGTTGTGCTGATAGAAGCAGGCAGAGATTACTGATTCAAGGCAACTGGAAACCTGGAAATCTTCCTTGGAACACAGTCTGCTGACAGCTATGGGGCAAATTGCAGCAATCCCCAAAAGATAAGTCCTTGAACTCTCAGGCTAGTATTCAAAATATTTATTAAAACTTTTAGAACTTATATAAAATACATATTAAGTGCTGATATTGCTACATGTTTTTCGTCTCTCTGGCCGTTTCATCAGGCGTCTATCAGGCATCTATATAAACTTTTAAAGTTTTAATAAATATTTTGATTACTATCCTGAGAGTTTAAGGACTTTTCCTTTTTTTTTATAGACTTTTTGATCCAAATTTGACTGTGAAGGGGGATAAAAAAAGAGTGCGGCTCCTTGGTTATATTGAAAGATTCATGTATTTTCTACTGCTGGAACTGTTTTATATTGCTTTTAAAATGTTGCTTTGTATGGTGTACAGATACATTGATATTAATACTTTATGTAGTAAACAGATACATTTTACAATTTAATGTTGGTATATTTGGTATAAATATATTATATCATCATTGATGTAACTTGTGGTGCCCCCTAGGCTTGGAAAAAGATTTTTTTTTTCTTCATTTCGTATACATTTTGACAATAAGAAGAGTATCTCTGGATCACAGAGCATTTACTCTGGTGAGCTGAAGGAATGATGTGGTAAGATATTGTCTGCATTTATGTAATACTATCAGATTGATTAATAATTTAAATAAACAATTAACCAACATTGTTATTCAATTAAACCCTTATTTTATTCTAATTATTTTAAACTTATCTATTGTGCAGGAAAGTGTGAGAGATGAGACCTACATTTAAAAAAAAATTGGTAAAATATTTTTTTGCAAACTCAATTCTAGTTATATGCAATGATGGACATTGTGGAACCTTACATAGATAATGTAAGGCAGTAATTTTGAAACAAGATACTCTCCTCTTTCAAATGTTAGATTTTTTTTATGTGGTTAATAGGGAAACATCAGTGTGTTAATCAATTAGGCACCATGTTTCGAATACTAAACATAGGTGAGCTATGAAGTTATCCCCCACTGTAAGATAAAAAATATAGAGAATCCACACATGAATAATGTGAAAATAGTATTATTTAAAACCATTATACATTAGGTTTAGAGTTATGAAAAGGAAGGATGCTAAAACTGTGGCTCTTCCTTCAGCTCAGTATTTATTGTCTTTATAAATGAGATCTACCCTTTTTTACATCCCTAAAATGTTATGGGCAAATGATTAATGTGTCATTTAGAGATATAACCCATTTTGGCTTGATGTTTTCATAGCTAATTATTGATATAGTGTTTGGTTTTTACATAAATGTAGCTAGATAAACCTTAATATAGCTTCATGATTATGGTTCATTCATTGTGGACAGTACAGTGGACCTAATCAGCTCTGATGATGATAGTTGACAATAATTGCCAGAAATTACATATTTATATTATGCAAAATGATAAACATACACTATCTAATATCATAGAATTATTTTAAATTAGTAATTACAGTAGAAAGAAACACTAGTGGTCATATAAAGCACTCTTATCTGTTATCTCTTAAATTACACAGATTTAACACTCAGACAATACTATATTCTTGTCAAGTTTTAAATATTTGTATTTATTAAATGTACAAAAAGCTTATTGTAACTAGCCTACCATCATATGTTCACCTGACTTACACAGCATTACACAGCATTACTATTGGTGCAAATGTCTGGCTTTTTTTCTATTGCTCTTGAATCCCTATATTCTAGTATCCCAAAAGGGCCAGCGGTATGTGCTTCATTATGAAATTTACCCATTTTAGGCATGGTTTAGTAACAGACAAGCAAGCCAAGTTTATTGTACTGGAACTGGAGACTTGGAGACTGGAAACAGAATAGGTAAGCAGGTGCGCCCACAACAGAACTGGAGTCTGAAGTAATGCCCTCGATAGGGCCAGGAACAGGAGTTCCCACTGTAAGACCAGAAACAAAGTGCCAACTTAGGCCAAAGACAGGAAAGCCTACTTGAGGCCGAGACAGAAATGCCCACTTGAGGCTAAGACAGGAATGATCACTTGAGGCTAAGACAGGAATGCCCACTGGAGGCCAAAACAAGAGTGTCCACTCCAAGGCTGAGACTGGAGTGCCCACTCTAAGGCCGAGACTGGGACAGCATACAGATGCTTGGCAGACGTCCTCTGCAGGGCTTGGGTACTGAAACAGGATACTGGTGCTTGACAGACACTCTCTGCAGGGCTTGGGTACAGGAGTAGAACACTGGTGCTTAATAGATGCCCTATGCAGGGCTTCGGTGCAGTTGTAGGACATCAGTATTTGGTAGATGCCCTCTGCAGGGCTAGGGTACTGGAGCAGGATACTGGTGCTAAACAGATTCCCACTGCAGGGTACAGGAACAGGATAGGATGCCAGAGAAGCAGCATGATGCCACAGGAAAGACTGGAAGCAGAGACCAGCTGGAACTGAGCAAATAGCTAGGAGACAATCTGAGGGTCAGATATCTGAAAAGTCACCAAATCCAGGGACAATCCAATAGAATAGTCAAGGTACAAGGCCAAGTTCGTTAAACAGAAAAGCATTCCAATCTTACATCACATCCAAAAGAGATCCAAAAGGGTAGTCAGAGAACAAGCTGGATTAAGAAACAAAATACATTCAACAATGAACAGAATAGACATTAGAAGACATAAAAATATATGTAATACAGTATATAAAAAGTTACATATCATATCACAGTCTAGTCAAATTACTGACTAGAGTATTATAAACTGTAAGAACAAAAACACTCAAGTAATAACACAGTAAGGGCTAGATTACAAGCAGAGCTCTTTTTAGCACTTTTGCTTGCGCTTACAAGTTGAAAGTAAAATGTTTGCGTGGAAAGGCAGGAATAGGTAGAGCATAAAAAGTCAATCATCAGTACCAACCTGCATCTTTAACCCCTTAAGGACCAGCAACAACATGTACATCATTGGTGTTTCTATGGGGATTGCAATATTAATAGCGCAGTCTCGTCCGGTGACCAGCAGGAAGGTGGGAGGTATAAGTGGTGGGACCACGCTATTATAAACGAGAAAAACCTTAACGACCAGTGATGTACATGGTACATCACGGTCATTAAGGGGTTAATGTTTGTCTGTATTATGACCTTTGATAACATCCCAAATATTTATGGTCTATAAACACCTCTGGATATAGTGTATAAAAATGAAATGAAAGGGAATATAAACCAACACTTTGTGGAAAATTCTAAATAATTGCCCTAAAAGACACATATTAGATTGTTTATTACATGAATTGAAACAGAATGGTCTGTACCATTTCTTTATTTATACACTATTACGACATGAAACTTTCTCCTAATACAAAGTGCAGCTACAGACATACTGTCTAGCAGTGTACTGATGAAGAGTTGGTCATTTCTATTCCATGTCCTGCATTTTAGAAAGAAACTGACACCGTAAAAGGCTGCCTGCAGAGAGGTGATGTTTTTCTTATCTCCAGCGAAGAGTCAGGTCTTTGAGATAAAGTATTAATAGCTCAGTTGTCAGATGAATGTTCATCTTCATAATGAGTAAAGCCATTGGTTGATTAACTCTCCGAGTAAACCTCCAGAGCAGTTTCATCTTGCTTTTCATTCCCACATTAGGCATAGACACAGGAACACTCACAGCAAGCAGGTGAGTAGGAATTCTTTTTGCACTGGTTTTATATACAGGGGATGTTATAGAAACCATTAAGTATTTTCAATAATTTAATAACACAAAGAAAGAATAATACCAAAGATGATGGTAATTTGCAGAACCACTTTATAGAAAGGATGGTTCATTCATGGAATAGACTTCAAACAGAGGTGGTAATGACAATTCTGTAGGAGAATTCAAATGTCTAGGATATACCTAAAGCTATCATGAGCTTTAATAAAGCTAATACGATACACTTCAAAATGAAATGCTCAACAAAGAACTTTTTCATTCATATCTGCTGTCAAAAACTATTCTTTAAAATTCTCCCGTCTAGACGTGGTTTTCCCCGTCAACACTAACAGGGGCTGTCCCTGCGAGGGCCAGATGTCTCCCATAGAAATAATGAGTGATCTCTCTTACATAAAAGTTTGCAATCGAGGGCAAAGTACAGAGTGAGACCCCAGCGTATGTTTAAACTTTAATATTACGTTTAATACAAACCAAATTATGCTATTTTCAGTGCACTGTACCTTAAATTTGCTGTTATTATCATATGCATAGGTTTTCCTTTAAGAGTAATTTTGAGTATTTTGATAAAAGCTTGTCACTTTTTAAGTTGCGAGAAAAAAAACAGTGAGAACTGTAAGGAGAAAATGTTTACAGAATTATGCAGGGATTTGAGCGAAAATGTCATAATGCCAATGGAACGGCCGTGTTCAGTCCATTTTTATGAAAAAACAACAATCACACTATTTTGTACTTATAAGTACGAATTTTTTTATTATTTCTGTGTAATTTACATACAAAATTTACATTACATAACAATTGTGTTACGATTTTTGATGAACATTAACAATACAATTTTTTTTCCTGAGTATTTTTGTGTGAATTGTTCAATAATTCGGTTTTTATGATTTTTTAATTACAGTTTTCATTGTGCAGTTTTGTAATGTATCTCCTTCCCATATGAAAATTCAACCCCCCCCCCTTAGCAAGACACTCTATTTTCAGGGTAAAAAGTGGCTTTATATAGTTCCACCCGGGAGATAGTAGGACTGGAAAGCCCAAAAAAGCTCAACAGCCCTGAGAGTATTTTAGAATTGGGACGTTTGTTACTAATCTTTTATTCAACAAAATTCTGTCTGAAAATTCAGGGCATAACTGTTGCCTATAGTGAAATAAAGAGACAAATTATACTGATTTCAAATATAATATTTTTTTACTGAATTATTTGATAACATAATCCATTGTACATTGCTAGACACACATTCTTCAATAATTTCTCTATTTAAAATATCAGAAATTTGAGCTAGTAATTCAATACAAATAGTTATAGATAGATGAAAGACAGACAGACATATAGAAAGATATATAGATAATTTAGTTACACAAATGTTGGTGTTTTTTTTACAGACTTTTCTCAATTAAAAAGTGGCAAGTGCTAACTCACAGAAAAATTTATAGAATAGATCAGTGTTCAGTATACTATAAATATCTCTGGCATAACATTCCGTATTTCCTGTGTTTTATAATGTTACTTGTTTGCTTATACCATTTAAAGTATTATTCAGATAAAAGAAAAAATACGGTCTTTAAGTGGAAATGCTCTTGAATAAGATTTGCCCAAAATTTTTAATTACTTGTGCATTTAGACTAAAAGGTTTTCCACAGTTTTGAAATCATATTTGAATTAAAAGCTTATCTAAGGTCTCAGGTGTTAGAGTGCCAGCAGGTAAATATGCAAGGTAAAGGAAGGCACTCACTGGTCTTTTCATCAAGTGTTTATTATCAAGCGTGACGTTTCGGGGACACACTCTATATATACACACACACAGAGAAGCGCACTTATATATATATATATATATATATATATATATATATATATATATATAAAAATGTATGCATATATAGGTATATGTAGGTATGTATATACCTATACCTGCATATCTATTCCTATAGATATATATAGGTATAGATATGTACTTTACATGAACAATATCAGATATATATAGAATGTAAAAAATGCTTTTTGCGCATTGCATTTTTCAATTTAGATATTAATCCAGTCGGGTTAGCGCATTATTGAAATATGACATTTCATTTTTTTTTAATTATTAAAAATTATTAAACATACTGTAAAATATTTGAAATAATCCGTAGAATATATCTATCTATTTTGACATTATTTAATCATTTTTAATCCATTTTTTTGGGAGGGGGGGGGGGCTTTTGCAGTCAAGTAGCTGAAAACATGTAAAATAATTTTTAGCAATATTCATGTTTAAAAAAGTGTTTGTGTATTTACTGTAAATATTTCAATATTCCTATGTTCTTCACATAAAGGAATATGTTCTAAGTATTTTTAAAGTATTTTAAATATATATATATATATATATATATATATATATATATATATATATATATATATATATATATATATATATATAAAACCAAAATAGAACATATTCTGCTATGTGAAGAACATTGGAATGTAAAATATTAAGATTTCATGACAGGTTAATGCACTTGAGAAAATGTGATCAGGTTAGCGTGTGAATAGGATGCGCTCCATTGAAGTCTATTGGAGAATATGTTAACATGATTGTGATACTGTAACTCAGATTTAAATTAAAGAAAAAAGGGGTTACGGAAACAATAAAATATGTAACAAAGTTGTTTAAATACACTTAAAGGGATGGTAAACTCCATATTATTCGTTTACAGGAATAGTCTTGTTGGATCACATTAATTATATACACTTAATTTAATATAATACAATATATTAAAAATAACTTACAATTCTTTTTATTATAAGTCCTTCTGATCCGTTTCAATTCCAGCCCACTGTGACGTCATATTGCTTGTTTATATTTTTAGACAAATCAGTAAGCCTGTCGCCCGCCAGGCTTACTTCAATGCAACCAGCTTTACGCATGCGCAATATAGCATTAATCACGCAGTTTGCCAATCCAATCAGGATCCTTTAAATCGGCTGGCGAATTTGCACGTTCATGTGTTGGTAACGCATGCGCTCATTCACACATTCCACACGTAATATTTTCAAACTATGTCTTTGTATGGCATAACGATAGCTCTCAGATGTCTTTGTATGGCATAACGATAGCTCTCAGACTCGCTGTTATCTCTTTTTTTTTACGTATAGCAAGTAAACATTGGATGTCATGACTAAATGTTTACTTGCTATACGTCATGTAACAAACTGCGCTTGCGATATTTAGGAGCCATGTCGGGATCGAGCAGAGGCTACAACGTATTTAGCGGGTGGGACCGCAATACACGTCACTTTGATTTTGCTATAGAAGTTAGATGGGCGGAGCTTAGACACAATAATACACATTTAGAAAACCATATAAATATAATGAAAGTAAGTATGAAATTATTTAATTTTATATGCGGTTTTCTTAATGCTATATTGAGGGATCTTAATATTATATTCAACATCATCCGAGTTTACCATCACTTTAATTAAGCAATTACTATTAAAATTTCAGGGGTTTTTTTTACAGATCCTTTAATCAGCTTACATTTTTTTTCTTTAATACATTATCACAAGAATTTGGAACAAATATGACAAGAATAGAGCACTCTGGGATTCAGTGCAGTTTATTTTGCAGGGCTGCTCCCTTACAATATCAACATGGCCCATCCTGAAGAATATACTCATAGATACCATCAAACAGCAAACAGACACGGTTACCTGTACCTCTTTTATGACTGTTACATGTCCAAAGATTAGACTAAATATGTACCAGATATCTGCTCCTTTAATAGCCTTTATGCTTTTTGTCCAAACATCAGACCCCACATTAGATTTATGCCCCTCCTTTATGTCACCTATATTTCATAATATTATGATTGCATTTGTAATATTGTGTGATCGTGTTTATAATATTGTGATTGCACTGTATCACACGTGTTCTGCAAATATCGATATATATTATTATAGAACACGTTTGCTACAGTGTGATCGCAATATTATAAGTAAAACACGATCGTGCAATCTCAATATTATAAAATATGAATATTTCAGACACAACAGCACAATGTGAATATTGTAAAATATGAATATTGTGATTACAAATGTGCATTCTCAATATGATGTAAATATGAATATTAAGAATGTGCAATCGCAATCTTAAAATAAGTAAAAATACATTCCTAAGGACACAAAAGAAGATTACTACAATCACGTTTACAGGTTACATACATATTCTAAGATTATACTTTTCAATCCCCCACCTCCTATAGTTTTTATAGGAAGTGTTTTTTTTTTATTATTCTTCATTAACAAAGTTGATCCGTGGGAGTTTACTGGGCATTCCATGGGAGTAACCTTTATTTTAATTAGGAAACATCGCTGTAGGTTTCTAACATTCAAAGCACTATCTTAGCTATCACTTTAAACCATATCAACCTTGCCTGCTTTCAGTGGCGATATTTCCCAGTGTGACAAATCTAGTGACTATACAGTGAAACTGAATTTACATATGCATAATTTGAAGTGTTACTATGCATAAAACTTTTTTTATTTTTGTGAATGCAGTCTTTTTTTGTGTAAAAAGAGCCCCCGCCTCCTACATCACAGCTCACTGGCGATGTCAATGGACTTTTACTGAAGTTGGGATCCCTATTATCTCTTATGGGGGGAGACACATCACCTCTCGTCAGCACAACAAGATTCAACCTAGTTTTTAAGAATATATCGACAGACAATTTCGTGTCGGTCTGTCAATGTTTTGAATATCAGGGCCTGTATCTGAAGGAGAGACAAGCCCAGTGCAGATTTAGATCCAGCAGTGGTTTTACATATTCTGATTTTGTTTTGAAAGTTTCTGTGTTACTTTAAACAAATTAGGATCATACTTTGTTTATTTCTGTGTATCTTTTACAACTTACATTGCACTTTGTATTTTCTCTATTGTAAGATAAAACACATCTTCAGAAAGTGGGAGGGGCAGGGGAGTTCCCTGGTCTAAACAAGGTAGTTCCCAGGTTATGTCTGAAACTCTCTCACAAGTCTTAAGCATTTTAAACAAGCTGGTCTCACCAACTTGTATGCAGGTGAAGTTTGCTCAGTATTCACAATACATTTATTTAACTGACAGAATAGTAATATAAACTAAACTATAGGCAAAAGCAAGTTAAACTGTAGTAAAACATTTCAGTTTAATTTGTTTTGTTTTATTTATGTGAAATTCTGTATCCCAGAGAGCTTCATTACTTTTTATGTAATCATTGCTCATCTCTCTGGGACTTCCAGGGCCCACCCTTTTTCTTATAGAATTCAGTGTGTTCAGCCCCTGGGAAGTAATGAAGCTCTCTGGGATACTGAAGCTGTCAGTTTTTCAGCTTTATTTTAAATAGAAGAAATACAAAGTGCAATCTAATTTGTAAAGATACATGTAAATATACAAAGTGTGATCTTAATTTATTCAAGTTACACAGAAACTGTGAAAGCCTAGTCAGAATTTGTAAAATCTCAATCCTAAATAGACTGCAAAATAAAATACAAAACAGAAAGTGCAAAGTTTAAATGCAGCAGAATTGTTGGGATTTTCTCTCCTTCACAAAAAACAGAATGCCCCTTGGAGAAGTATAGCAAAATCTACCTTTCAAAAATTTCACTAGGGATCTCGAAGTGCTGGAGAATCAATTTAGATGATTTCACCTGAGCGGAGAGCTTTAGATATATTTTCTATTGAATCTTTTTGCAGTTTATGGGTCTATTTTGCTTCTTCACAAAGTTTAATACTATTACATCCTCTTCATTTTTCTTCTCTTTCCAATTCAATAAATCTTAATTGTCTATACTGATTACCCATTTCATAAAAATGAGCATGAACTAGCAAATGGCTAAGTTTGTGATGTCAAATTGTCAACCTTTTTGGCTTTCTGAGATGTTTGATCCATGTGAATATTATCCAGTGTGCCACTAAACAGGATATGAAAGTTTACAAGCTAAATAAGAAACCATAAGCAAGTTGAGATGTCTCTTTAATTGGAATTTTTATTTTGTGTTTTATGTTGCTAATTGAAATAGAATAGTATAATAGAATAATAATATGCTAATTGACTGTATTTATGATTTGTTTTAAAAGTTAACAAAATATCAGAAACAATAATTGGAACACTAATTAAAAAAGAGATAAAGTTGTTTCATAAATAAAATTCTCCTCCTCTCCTGCTTCAAATAGGGTTATATCTAAATGCCACCCCCCCCATATTAAAAGTACATGCCTACATAAACCACAATTTCCATACAATAAATTATGCTCTGCTCTTCTTTCTTTGCCAATTAATTACACAAGATATCTGCAAGAATCTGATTACGTAAAAATCTAAATTCTTCAAAAATGTTAGATGATGCTTACTGAGCAGAGCAGTTACATACAATGGTTCCCACATTTTTTCCAAGAGGAGTAGAAAAACCACTTAAAACCCTACGACTACAAAGAATGGATTTGCGTCAATTTAACCAGTACTCTTACAAATCATCTGCCTCCAGCATATATCTGAATAAGAGTTGTTATTTTTAATCTAATTCCATGCACTTTGTATATTAAATTAATTTACAAGAACATATTGTTTCTGGACTTTACCAGGCTGAAAAGTTTGTTTTTATTGCATTCATGTGAGTGTCACCATCAAATAATATACTTGTTCTGAATGGATGCTTTATAAATTACATACAAATAACTACATCTATTAGCAACAAACCTGACATCTTTAATACACTTTTATAAAAATATTCCATTTTATACAGATATACTTATCTTTTTTATACTGTCCCCAATTTCTCTCTGAGTTTATGAAAATAAAATCATATTTGGTAGATTTTTTTCATCTGGAAATCTATTTTCTTATTTGTTGTTATTTTCAGAATTAATAATATGTTTTTGCTTTGTATTTAATCAACTGAATGTTTCAATAATATGCTATTTTTGAACTAGTCATATGAGTTTAAGTGGGTTTATAGTTACCTGCATGATCGGTACAATTCATGCAGCTTTATACAAGTTAGTGTTGCAACGAGTGTTTACTCTAAGGCTAGATTTTGTGAGCGGCCCAGCAGTGAAACAGTTAATTAGTGAAGCACACCCTGCAGTTAGCAAACACTACACAATTAGGGGCTAGATTACGAGTGGAGCAAATATTGCGATTACGCGAGCGTGATATTTGCGCTCCACTCAGTAATACCAGTGCGAGAAAATGTGCGCTGGTATTACAAGTGAGGCGCAATGCGAAAGCGACCTCACATTTCCATTACCCATAAGCCAAGCACTTACAACAGCGCGCTTCCATAGGCTTCAATGGGAGCCTCGTTCTTATGCTGATAGACATGGCAAACCACCTGGTCTGACCTCTTGTAAATTGCGCTAAGCGCAAAGTGAAACTACGAGGTTGCAGGAGCATTAACCAGCAACTTGTAATGGCTGGTTATATAACATGCTCCTGTAAACGGGCAAATTTACCCCTTTATGGTTGCCTGTGAAGAAAGCGCTCCACTTGTAATCTAGCCCTAACTGTTTTACTGCGGAGCTGCTCACAAAATTTGGCCTTAGACGGAACACTCGTTACAACCAATTAATTTACACATCTAGTTTTCACCGGTCTTTGTATTTTACATGTAGGATTCTTCAAGTTCATGTACAATTGTTAAGAAATCTTTGTATATTTCTTAGCAGATTATGGGGAATGAGTAGTGACAGCTACCAAAATACAATATTTGAAACTAACACTAATTTCACCATTGTTATCCTACCGTTCCAAGTCTGCTCCCTTTACAAAGTATTTAAAAAATAAATATTCAAAATGTAATTTAAAGGTAAGATTAGGTTGAATGAAAAGCTTTAAACTTTTTGGGCAATAGCCCTTTTATCATATCCAAAGTTGTAGTGATGAAATGATTTTCATTAGGTAATTGCTCCTTGGCTTGTGTTTGTTAAATGCTAAATGTCAAGAGATATAAGGCATTCATAAATTGCTTATATGCCATTGGGATATTCCTTATCTTCCTCTTATGATAATTTTCTTATGTTTTATTGACTGGAATAGAATTTACTTATTGTTAGAGACATTTCATACAAAGTCAATAAATTATTGCTATAGCTGACAGCACACTCATGGTTTTGGGTAAGGATTTGAATTATTATTCCATTAAGTCTTTACATTATCTGATATCAGACTGTACCTGCAACATATAGACACCCAAAGCGACACTGTAAAATTCTAAACTGGTACACAAATGTATCTATAGAAGCATATACATAGAGCATAATTCTCTGTAATTCATCATCCCAACTCTAAAAAAGGTATTTGAAACTGAAAGTCCCTGCAAGTGTATCAAACTGTCTCCCATTGGAAATTCAACGCTTTTGAAAATAGAGAATCCTGCATGGAAATATAACAGGGAAAATCTGGCACTAATAACAAGTGTTTAACCTTTTAACTACCTAGCCATTTTAGCATTCATTGCATTTACAGTATCAATTTTTTTTCTGTGAGGTCCCACATAATTTTTTTCCTGCCATACTTAAAATAAGAATTTTACTGCATAATTTAAATTTGCCTTTTGCTGCATACTTTTTAATATGAATTCAAGTATGTGCTATCAATACAGTTTTAATGCATCCTTTAATTATGATTTTACATCATACTTTTAATATGTTTTTACAACTAATTTTATTGAGCAATATACTGTAATATATTACAGTATATGAATGTAAGAGTCTCTCTTTCCCATACAGAAATGTAAGGTATGCCATTTTGTGAGATACACAGCTTTCAAGGTAAAATTTGCCTTGAGGATTCTGTGAACTAGCAGATCTTTTTAGAGAATCTCATCTAAGTAGAGAGCTTTAGAGAATTGGGCCCAAAACCACAAAAATATAGAGACTGATGCATAAATCAGCATGAATAACATAAACACTGGTAATGAGCGCATGAAAGCCTCGATAACACAGTTATTACCTTTCTATATTTCCCCATAAGGGGTAGATTACAAGTGGCACGCTATCGTTAGTGCAAGGAGCGCAAATGCGTTTGCGAGATTGCAGTGTTTTTTGTGCTCAAATCCATATTACAAGTGATTTACGCTTTCCCAAAATTTTCTATGGGGGGTGTTGAGTGGTAAATGCAATTGCATTTTATGCTCAAACTTTTTACACAACTTGAAAGTTTGTGTAAAGAGTTTGGCCAGAGGAAGAAGTTGCACTTAACTATACTATTAACCCCTAAACCACCACACTCAACATCGCAAACTTTCCTGCTACACTATTAACCCCTAAACTGCCACACCCACATTGCAAAGTACCCCACTACACATTTAACCCCTAAACCTCCACACCCACATTGCAAACTACTTTGCTGTAATATTAACCCCTAAACTGTCACACCCTCACTTAGCAAACTACCCCGCTACACTATTAGTCCCTAAACCGCCATACCACCACATCGCAAACTATCCTGCTATACTGTTAACCCCTAAACCGCCACACCCCACATCACAAACTACCCCACTACACTATTGACCCCCTACAACACCACATAGCCCACTGAAAAATACCCCCTAACCCACTAACAGCTAACCTCCAAACACCCCATACCTAACATCCCATAAGTTACAAAAAAAAACTAACATTACAGAAAAAAATATCAGTACCAAAAATAAAAAAAAACTAACATTACAGAAAATAAAAAGCCTAACGTTACAGAAAAAAACTACCATTGCCAATGTCATGGATACCAGACAGCCAAAGCTGCCCCCACCCCCCCTACTGCTTGCCTGACTCCTCGTCACACCAGATTTGGCCCTTTCATGGCTAGCGGGATCTTGCTGTCTCTTGCTATCTATTGTTTTGCCATGCTGCGCCAGGCCACAAGAGTTGAAACCCTACCCCCTACCACCTCACCCCCTCCTGTTTCTCAGTGGATTTGGACTCCAGAGAGCAACCGCGATCTCCCAGACCTTTTGTTTCCTTTATTTGGTGATGAGTACTTTATCATAGAAGAGCTGGTCTCTGACCGAAAAAACCCTCCTAGGCTGGCCGGGCTCCTTGAACTCCCGGTCGGCCGCCTCACAACGGACACTCGCCTAACCCCTCTCAGGTTGGCCAGACCCCTGGTACTCCCAGTCGGCCATGGAACAGCAGGACGCCCACTTACTTTACCCGTGGTCACTCCAGAAGCCCTTTGCCCCAGAGCAACACTCTTTTGGGGATTGGTAGCCCCTAGGGTGGACAAGAGGTGGGGGAATTACTTTGGGAACCGGGAGTTTTGGACACCCCTACCCCCATAAAACTTTAATGGACTGTATCTTTGGTCCCCAGTAACGAATCACGCCGCTTTTTGGACTGTGGCATCTGATATAGAGCTTTAAAATGACACCCTTGAAGAGCCGTAGCTCCACCGGGATCACCCAAAAACCACCACCCCTGGGTACTGGGATTCTGTGGGACTGTGGCTGCTATGGAGGTACCAGCCTGTCTGGAGGGGCAGGAATGGCGGTAAAATTGTGGGATTGTCCAGTGTCTTATCAAAATGAGCTGTATGTATAAAAGATGTGTGTGTTTCTCAATAAAGGTAGTCTGTCTAGTTATTTGGGTGTGCTCCTGCTATAATCACTTTATCCACTACATAGTGGCTTGTTCCAGGTTCCAGGTAGAGGAAGGACCATCTGGCAGAGCTACCTGAAGTCGGGGTACCTGAAATCTGCCACAGGGTGGGACCCTGATTACTGGTGCCATCCAGGTATCAGGGTGGGCTACAGGCTGCGGTCACTTGCCAGCTACACAGCTGCAGTCAGCAGGGAGGAAGCAGGACCCCTCCTGGTGGAGCTACCCAGTCGAGGTAGCCGGAGTATACGTCACATTGGTGGCAGCGTTGAGGTCTGCTTCTTCTACATATTTCCTGCTGACAGAGGAGAAGTGCCACAGTAGCCGGTAAATATGGAGGCCAAGTTGCTAAGAAGAGTACAAAAGACTTTGGGAGCGAGACAGGGTCTGGGGGATATCTCTGGGCTCCAAGAAGAATTGCTGGATCTCTTGGAGGAATCCTGGCTACTAGGCAATCTGGATTTTATAAGTGACCAGGAAGAGGCACTGGTCATGGAATACAAGAGGCTGCTAGATCTCGTTAAGCAGCATGCCGAGGCTGTATAAATCTGGGGTGCAGCAGTCTGGGATTCATGGAGCTCCACCTCGGAGGAGTGGCAACAAAGAATAAGGGACCAAGAGATGCTAGATACCGATCAGCAGTCTGGCTCCAAGTTTATGTTCTTGGACCTGGGAGCTACCCCAGCAGCTGCAACAGCTCCGGGCAACCAGAGAGCAGAGGTCCCTGACCTCTCTCCCCACCAACAGAACCCCTTCCAGGGAGTGGAGACAGTCGGTCTCCCTCCCCAGTGGCAGAACCCCTTGCAGGGAGAGACGGATGCCGATATCTCTCCCCAGCGGCAGAACCCCTTCCCGGGAGAGGAGACAGTCGGTCTCTCTCCGGTGGCAGAGCCAGGTACAGAGAGAGGAGACAACCGGTCTCTCTCCCCAGCGGCAGAGCCACCCCTGGGAGTAGAGGTAGTCATCCTCCCTCCCCGTAGGCAGAACCCCTTGCAGGGAGAGACAGATATCGATAACTTTTCCCAGCGGCGGAATCCCTTCCTGGTAGAGGAGACAGGTGGTCTCTCTCCCTAGCGGCAGAACCCCTTGCAGGGAGAGACAGATGTTGATATTGCTCCCCAGCGGCAGAACCCCTTGCAGGGAGAGACAGATGTCAATATCTCTCCCCAGCGGCAGAACCACTTCCAGGGAGCAGAGACCGCCGGTCTCCCTACCCAGCGGCTGAAAACCTTCAAGGGAGCGGAGACAGCTGGTCTTTCTCCCCAGCGGTCGAACCCCATCAAGGGAGCGGAGACAGCCGATCTCCCTCCCCAGCAGCAGCACCCCTTCCAGGGAGTGGAGGTGGCAGACCTCTCTCTACAGCGGCCGCACCCCTTCAAGGGATCAGAGACAGCCGGTCTCACTCCCCAGCAGCAGCACAGTTTCTCAGAGAGCGGAAGTAGCCAGCCTTCCTCCCCAGCGGCAGATCCCCTTCCCAGGAGAAGAGACAGCCAGTCTCTCCCCCAGTAGCCGGGCATAATCTCTACCCTTTTTCCACCCAGGAGGATTTCCCACAGGGGGCAGACATGACATTGGGCCCAGAGGAGACCCGGCCCTGCAGTTGGTGCCCCAAGTTTGGGCACCTGAGTCTTGCCTGCCCCACCAAGGAGCAACCTCACCCTCCAGTCTGGGGTGGGAATACAGCTGGGAAACCGACAATGGCTTTGTTTGTGGGTGGGTCAGCAGGTACTCAACCGAGTGTCACAGAGGGAGGCAGTGTGGCCATGGAACTTAAAGACACTGGAACTTGTGGGAGAGCAACTGTTTGGGAGCTGGCCTTGCCAAACTTGCTTGAGACTTTGCATCATGTCCAGGGCGCAGGGGATAAATGCCAGCAGGAACCCCCAGGATGCCCCAAGCCCAGGAGAGATGGGATAACCTCTCCCAGCAACCGAGAAGTGGAGGGACACTGTCGGACAGCCCCAGGCCGACCCGTTAAGGGTCTAGCCAGTTCTGCTGAACTCGAGGGGGGGAGATGTCATGGATACCAGAAAGCCAAGGCTGCCCCCACCCCCCCTACTGCCTGCCAGACTCCTTGTCACACCAGACTTGTCCCTTTCATGGCTAGCGGGATCTTGCTGTCTCTTGCTATCTGTTGATTTGCCATGCTGTGCCAGGCTGCAAGAGTTGAACCCCTACCCCTTATCACCTTACCCCCTCCTGTTTCTTAGTGGATTTGGGCTCCAGAGAGCAACCGCGATCTCTCAGACCTTTTGTTTCCTTTATTTGAAGATGAGTACTTTATCAGAGAAGTGCTGGTCTCTGACCGGAAAAACCCTCCTATGCAGGCCGGGATCCTGGAACTCCCAGTCGGCCGTCACACAACGGACACCCCCCTAACCCCTCTCAGGCTGGCCGGGCTCTTGGAACTCCCGGTCGGCATCGGAACAGCAGGACAACCGCCAACTTTACCCCTGGTCGCTCCAGCAGCCCTTTGCCTCAGAGTGATGCTCTTTTGTGGATTGGTAGCCCCTAGGGTGGACAAGAGGTGGGGGAATTACCGGAGGGGAGCTCCTTTGGGAATCGGGGGTTTTGGACACCCCTACCCCTATAAAACTTCAACGGACTGTATTTCCGGTCCCCAGTAACGAATCACGCTGCTTTTTGGACATTGGCATCTGAGAGAGAGCTTTAAAATGACACCCTGGAAGTGCCGCCACTCCACCGGGATACCCCCAAAACTGCCACCCATGGGTACTGGGATTCTGTGGGACTGTGGCTGCTATGAAGGTGCAAGCCTTTCTGGAGGGGAAGGAATGGCTGGAAAATTGTGGGATTGTTCAGTGTCTTATCAAGATGACCTGCATAAAAGATGTGTGTGTTTCTCAATAAAGGTAGTTCTTGTTTCACCTGAATGCAAGTCTGTCTAGTTATTTGGATGGGCTCCTGCTATAATCACTTTATCCGCTACATAGCGGCTTGTTCCAGGTAGAGGAAGGACCCTCTGGCAGAGCTACCTGAAGTTGGGGTACCTGAAGTCTGCCACAGGGTGGGACCCTTATTACTGGTGCCATCCAGGTATCAGGGTGGGCTACAGGCTGTGGTCACTTGCCAGCTACACAGCTGCAGTCAGCAGGGAGGAAGCAGGACCCCTATTTGTGGAGCTACCCAGTCGAGGTAGCCGGAGTATACGTCACATTGGTGGCAGCATTGGGGTCTGCTTCTTCCACATATTTCCTGCTGACAGAGGAGAAGTGCCACAGTAGCCGGTAAATATGGAGGTCGAGTTCCTAAGAAAAGTACAAAAGACTTTGGGAGCGAGACAGACCAGGGTCTGGGGGATATCTCTGGGCTCCAAGAAGAACTGCGGGATCTCTTGGAGGAATCCTGGCTACTAGACGATCTGGATTTTATAAGTGACCAGGAAGAGGCACTGGTCACGGAATACAAGAGGCTGCTAGATCTTGTTAAGCGGCATGCCGAGGCTGTATGAATCTGGGGTGCAGCAGTCTGGGATTCATGGAGCTTGACCTCGGAGGAGTGGCAACAAAGAATAAGGGACCAAGAGCTGCTAGATACCGATCAGCAGTCTGGCTCCAAGCTTATGGTGTTGGACCTGGGAGCCACCCCAGCAGCTGCAACAGCTCCGGACAACCAGAGAGCGGAGGTCGCTGACCTCTCTCCCCACCAACAGAAGCCCTTCCAGGGAGTGGAGACAGTCGGTCTCCCTCCCCAGTGGCAGAACCCCTTGCAGGGAGAGACGGATGTCGATATCTCTCCCCAGCGGCAGAACTCTTTCCCGGGAAAGGAGACAGTTGGTCTTTCTCCCCGGTGGCAGAGCCAGGTACAGAGAGAGGAGACAACCGGTCTCTCTCCCCAGCGGCAGAGCCATCCCCTGGGAGCGGAGGTAGTCATCCTCCCTCCCCGTAGGAAGAACCTCTTGCAGGGAGAGACAGATATCGATAACTTTTCCCAGTGGCAGAATCCCTTCCTGGAAGAGGATACAGGTGGTCTCTCTCCCTAGCGGCAGAACCCCTTGCAGGGAGAGACAGATGTCGATATCTCTCCCCAGTGGCAGAACCCCTTGCAGGGAGAGACGGATGTCAATATCTCTCCCCAGCGGCAGAACCACTTCCAGGGAGCAGAGACCGCCGGTCTCCCTACCCAGTGGCTGAACACCTTCAAGGGAGCGCAGACAGCTGGTCTTTCTCCCCAGCGGCCAAACCCTATCAAGGGAGCGGAGACAGCCGATCTCCCTCCCCAGCAGCAGCACCCCTTCCAGGGAGCAGAGACAGCCGGTCTCCCTCCCCAGCAGCAGCACCCCTTCCTGGGAGTGGAGGTGGCAGACCTCTCTCCCCAGCGGCCGCACCCCTTCAAGGGAGCAGAGACAGCCGGTCTCACTCCCCAGCAGCAGCACAGTTTCTCAGGGAGCGGAAGTAGCCAGCCTTCCTCCCCAACGGTAGATCCCCTTCCCAGGAGAAGAGACAGCCAGTCTCTCCCCCCAGTAGCCGGGCATGATCTCTACCCTTTTTCCACCCAGGAGGGTTTCCCACAGGGGGCAGACATGACATTGGGCCCAGGGGAGACCCGGCCCTGCAGTTGGTGCCACAAGTTTGGGCACCTGAGTCTTGCCTGCCCCACCAAGGAGCAACCTCACCCTCCAGTCTGGGGTGGGAATACAGCTGGGAAACTGACAATGGCTTTGTTTGTGGGTGGGTCAGCCGGTACTCAACCGAGTGTCACAGAGGGAGGCAGTGTGGCCATGGAACTTAAAGACACTGGAACTTGTGGGAGAGCAACTGTTTGGGAGCCGGCCTTGGCAAACTTGTTTGGGACTTTGCATCATGTCCAGGGTGCAGGGGATAAATGCCAGCAGGAACCCCCCCAGGATGCCCCAAGCCCAAGAGAGATGGGATAACCTCTCCCAGCAACCGAGAAGTGGAGGGACACCGTCGGACAGCCCCAGGCTGACCCGTTAAGTGTCTAGCCAGGTCTGCTGAACTGGAGGGGGGGGGAGATGTCATGGATACCAGAAAGCCAAGGCTGCCCCCACCCCCCTACTGCCTGCCAGACTCCTTGTCACACCAGACTTGTCCCTTTCATGGCTAGCGGGATCTTGCTGTCTCTTGCTAGCTATTGATTTGCCATGCTGTGCCAGGCAGCAAGAGTTGAACCCCTACCCCTTATCACCTCACCCCCTTCTGTTTCTTAGTGGATTTGGACACCCCTACCCCCATAAAACTTCAACGGACTGTATTTCCGGTCCCCAGTAACAAATCACGCTGCTTTTTGGACTTTGGCATCTGAGAGAGAGCTTTAAAATGACACCCTGGAAGTGCCGTCACTCCACCGGGATACCCCCAAAACTGCCACCCATGGGTACTGGGATTCTGTGGGACTGTGGCTGCTATGGAGGTGCAAGCCTGTCTGGAGGGGCAGGAATGGCGGGAAAATTGTGGGATTGTTCATTGTCTTATCAAGATGACCTGCATAAAAGATGTGTGTGTTTCTCAATAAAGGTAGATCTTGTTTCACCTGAATGCAAGTCTGTCTAGTTATTTGGGTGGGCTCCTGCTATAATCACTTTATCCGCTACATAGCGGCTTGTTCCAGGTTCCAGGTAGAGGAAGGACCCTCTGGCAAAGCTACCTAGTCAGGGTAGCCGGAGTCTGCCACAGGGTGGGACCCTGAATACTGGTGTGGTCCAGGTATCAGGGTGGGCTACAGGCTGTGGTCACTTGCCAGCTACACAGCTGCAGTCGGCAGGAAAGGAAGCAGGACCCTTCTTGGCAGAGCTACCCAGTTGGGGAAGCCGGGATATCCGTCACAACAGAAAATAAAAAAAAAATAACATCACAGAAAATAAAAAACCTACTATTACAGATTTTTTTTTTTATAAAAAAACAACAACAAAAAAACAGTAAAACATTTGCTAAACTAAAGTCCCCTTTAAAAAAAAGCCCACCCCAAAATAACTAACACTAAAACCTACTTTAAAATTTTGATGAACAAAACCCTATCCTATCCGAAGTTTCTTCTTTTCTTTTCTCTTCTGATCTTCCACCCGATCCGTCTTCATTCTGTCACCGCCACACACTGAAGCTTGAATGTGAATTTTCCCCTTATATAGGGGTGCCATTCCAATTGGCTGATTTTCAAATCCAAATTAAAATCAGCCAATAGAATGAAAGCTTTTTGGATTGAAAATCAGACAATAGGAATGCAAATACACCTTACATTCAAGCTGCAGTATGTGGTGCATGAAGACGGATCAGGTGGAAGATCAGAAGAGAAGAAGAAACTTTGGATAGAAGATTAGAAGCATTGGATGGAAGATAGAAGATGGAAGAAGACTGGCCCAGCGGAGCACCACCATGGATGAAGAAAGAAGAGGAGCATCTAGCAGCCAGAATAAAGCTTGGTAAGTACCAATTTTCGGGTTTGGTGGTAGGATTTTTTGTGTGTGTTTTTTTTTCTTTTCTTTAGGTTAGGTTGCAAAAGAGCTGAAATTACTGATGCCCTTTTTAGGGCATCTTTTTTATAATAGGGTTTTATTTTAGGTTAGGTTTTTTTAGAATAGTTTTTTTTTTATATTCCAAAAAGAGCTATAATAATTTTAGAGCAATGCCTTACCAAATGCCCTTCTCAGGGCAACATTTTTTAGATTAGGATTTTTTAAGAATAGAGTTTTTTTTTGTAATTGGGAAAAAGAGCTATAATCCCTTTAGGGTACTGTCCTGCCAAATGCTCTTCTTAGGGCAATGCTGACCAAATGCCCATTTCAGGGTAATCATTTTTTTTTAGTATAGGTTTTTTTTTTAGGTTAT